>NC_092411.1:113623297-113975797 GCF_040894005.1 Engystomops pustulosus
GAAAGTCGTAAAAACTGAGCCCACAAGAACGTGACGCACGTGGGTTTTTTTTCAATTTTTCCACATTTGGAAATTTTGAAACATGGCATGTTAAAATAAATAACATCAAGGGAAAGTAAAATTTGTTACGCACAAAATAAGCCCTCACACAGGTCTGTACACGTAAAAATGAAAAAGTTATGGATTCTTGAAGTTGGAGAGCGAGAAATGAGCAGAAAAGGGGTTTAAACATACAAATTCAACCCCCCCCCCTTTCCCAAGAGCTGATATAAATATATAAACAGTTAAATCACAAACATGTAAGGTAGCACCGCATCCCAAAATGTCTGATCTAGCAAAATATAATAACGGTTATTTCCGGCATTTTACCCCGCAATGGAAAAAAGTAAAAAATGCCACTTTTTGCCATTTTGCTAAATATAAAAAATTGAATAAAATGTGATCAAAAGGCGCACCCCCCGCGCCCAGTGGGAATATAACCAATTAGCGCACTTCTATCGTGCCATTAAATCGAAGATAAATTTACACAGAGAATTAACGCCCTTTGAGTCATTGTGTATCAATAAAGGTGCAATTTCGCACACAATCTCACAGGTGTATGGGTTGTTGCTGGACAACTGGGGCAAGGTGGAGACCCCATACGTCAGGGCATGGGAAAGGGAGCTAGACAAGTCCTTTTCACAAGATGAATGGGCAAAAGCGTTCGAACTATGCCATAAATTGTCAATTTCCTGCAAAGCCCAGGAGACTAATTACAAAATTTTGTCACGCTGGTACTGGGTGCCCACTAAATTAAGGTCAATCTATCCGACCTGTTCAGATCTCTGTTGGAGATGTCATCAAGCCCCTGGCACCATGACCCATGTGTGGTGGGGATGCCGGTTGCTCCGCCCCTTTTGGTCACAGGTGCGTAAGCTTATCAATAAGTTGACGGGTCACCGGCTGGAGGACGACCCCTCGATCCCGCTTCTCTTAATTATACCTACTTCAATCACCAAAGCCAAAAAATCATTAATGGGATTCATGCTAATTGCTGCGAGGTCCCTCATCCCCAGGCTGTGGAAGACTACCAGAGTCCCACAAGTTTCAGATTGGTTTGGTGAGATGACCGTGCTGCATCGAATGGAAGAATTAACTGCTGCCAAGCATAATATCAGTACCGACAACACAACCATTTGGGGCCCCTGGCTCACTTTTAGACAATCACCTGAGTTTAATACTTTTATGTGAAAAGGCTCCTTCATTCCATTTATATCTGGATTGCTCTAGTTGATGACTGGTTTCTTACCCCTCACCCCTCCCTCCCTCTTCTTTTTGTACTTTGTGCTTCATATTAGCTCAATCATCTGCCAGTAATGTACCTAACATTCTTTAGAAGTGTTAATTTTAACTATTTGTTACATATATATATGATTCACTATTGACCTCATTACGCCTATGATGTTTTGGCAAACTGATAGTTATTGAGGTTTGTACCCTAATATACATATACATCTATATATATTTATACCATTATATATATTGTACTTAACTAATACTTTATATTGTCTGGACCTGCGTGTCCTTCGATTGCAAGTGATGCTAATTTGTTTTATGTTAATATTACAATTGTTCAATAAAGAATGATAAAAAAAAAAAAGTGATCAAAAGGCAGCACAGTCCTCAAAATAGTAGCATTGAAAACATCAACAGTCACGTGACATCATACACAGCTTTGTACACTGAAGTATGAAAAAGCTATTAGTGCGGGGGGCGTGTCCGGATGTTCACGGAGTCGGACGCGTGAACTGGTAGCTCCGTCCGCCCGGGCTGAATTCAGCACAGCAGCCGCCACCAGATAGCCCTGCTTGGCTACCAATGGGGAACCGCCGCCGCACTAAAGCTCTGGGAGCCTCACCGGACCGGTCCGGCGCCTCTATCTCCCGTAACTTAGATGATTATGTGGTCCGGGAGACACGCGCCGGACCCAAGATGGCGCCGACCGCAGAGCCTGAGGTGCCTCTCAGCGCTCAAACCCCGCCTCCACCTCCAGCAGCAGCCCGGGAATCCGGCTCACAGGGGGACAAGCAGGCCGCAGCCACAAGAAATGAGGGGCTGCAGGAGCGCAGCACCCTGGAGGTAGGGCCACTCAACAAGAGCCCCTTATCCCCACATGAGGGAAAACAGGGCAGCAATCTGCCCTTGCTTATAGACCTGGCCATACCAACAGGGGCCTTATGCCTGTAACCGAGCCCTAGCCATCAGGCCACATTATCGGCAGCCCCATCTCCACTTCCGCAGAGGCCACGATCCAGCAATTCACAGGGACACCATAACAGAGAGCTGGAAGATATGGATTATGCTAATACGCCTCCCACTCTGAGGCCTCAGTCAGGCCCGGGAACTTGGTCCCCAGAATCGCATCAATCATCATTATCTGATCAGTTGCGGCCTCCACCAGCGGACTGGTGGTCTCATGTCCATCAGTTACCTACGAAGCAAGATTTTCAGGCGCTGATACTTGAAGTTAAAGACACTTGTCGTTCGGCTATAGCCGAAATGCGCCAGGACTTAACAGCAGTAGCTAATAGAGTGGATCAGCTAGAAGACGATCATGCGTCCTCTAGAAAGGTGGTTAGTGCTCTCCACTCCCGTCTTCTGGCGCAGTCTGAAAAAATACAAGATCTGCAGTCACATGTGGAGGACCTCGATAATCGGGGCCGTAGGCACAACATCAGGGTTAGAGGAATCCCGGAGGCGCAGAATGTTGAAAATGTTCCAGAGGTCCTCAACCTGCTGTTTTCTTCCCTGCTGGGAAGGAATCCAGATGATCCAATTAAAATGGATAGAGCCCACCGCGCACTTAGACCGAAGCCAATATCTGGGCGTCCTAGAGACATTATCTGCTCCATTACAGACTTTCGCCTGAAAGAAGAGATTATGGCTAAAGCACGTAATAAACATCATATTGAATTCAAAGGTGCGCAGGTGCAACTCTTTCAGGATCTTTCCTGGGTCACTTTACAACGCCGGAGAACATTGCGCCCTTTGTTAGAGATCCTACGAAAAGCTGACATACCCTACAGATGGGGATTTCCTTTCAGCCTGACTGCCCGCAAGGAGGGCCGAACAGCGACGCTGCGATCTCCAGCAGAATTAAACAACTTCTGCACTTCCTTAGATCTACTGACTCCAGTCATCCCAGAATGGAGTCTACCTACATCAGACCCTCCGCTCTCGCCGACCTGGCAACGCAATGCCCCCAGGAAACAGCGGAGGAGGTCCCCAGAACCAAGCAGATCCTCTCCTCCCTCTGCCCACACGAGTTCTACATCGAAAGGACTAAGGCGCTGAGAGATGAAGATTCACAGGGTCCTTAGAGGCCCTCACAGTATCCTTTTTATGCAAAATACAAGCCCGAGGCGGATGGCTTGGGGTGGCTAGTTCAGTGCGATCCGCAAGTTGGACATCTGACATGTCACCCATAATTGGGTTGGTGTGCCTCCTTTTGTGTTGGTCCTGGCGTCAGGATCGTAACATAACTGGACGTACCGCCCGTACCTTGGACTCAGTGTGGGGTTTCATGGACTTCACATAGGGTCTTGGGCATGTAACCAAATATGTTTTTGTTCAGATTTTTCTTTTAAATATGTTGTTGATTGTTTATACAGTTGATGTCACTACAAGGATATATAGGAATTGTATGATGCCATCTGAGAGTAGGAAACAACCTGGCACTCTTTGCGGTGTACTCTGCCCATATATGGGGATCTTGCATGATCTAAACCCACACAGTAAGAATGGTTAGGATTGTTACCCTAAATGTTAAGGGGTTGAATTCAAACTCTAAACGTCAGTTGTTGCTGCAGGAGTTGAAACGGCTTAAACCAGACATAGCTTTCCTTCAGGAAACTCATTTGACGGCATCTGGATCGTTCAGGTTTGCTAGAAGGAGTTTCCCCCAGAGCTTTCAGGCTACTGCAGCGACAAAGACGGCGGGGGTGGCGATTTTGATTGCTCGCTCTTGCCCTTTTCAAGTATTAGATACTTATCCAGACCCAGAGGGACGATTTATTATTTTGAAAGGGACCCTTGGAGGGCGCCAGCTGGTCTTATGTAATGTGTATTCCCCAAACTCCGGACAATTGGGTTTTTTATCTGGAGTCTTGTCCCGTTTAGCCCAATACCGGTCGGCACCGCTTCTGGTAGGAGGGGATTTCAATATTACATTCTCTGAAATCAGAGACCGAATGTCCATACAGAATACCTCCCCATCGCAACAACAATGTAGGCTGTCACTAGGTTTTAGAAAGTTGGTGCGTAGACACAACCTCTTTGACTTATGGGTGGTGGACAATCCCACAGCACAGGGATACTCTTTTTATTCACCCCCACATAAGACACATACACGCATAGATTTTTTCCTTGGGGATATCTCTATACTTCGTACCCTACACTCTGCGGATATTGGATTAATCACCTGGTCGGATCACGCTCCGGTTACAGTTGAACTATCATTTGTGAATCCTCCGCCACGTCCCCTACACTGGAGACTTAATGAGACACTCCTATCTCACAACATCACAAAAGAGGCGTTACGCACTTCTCTACTCCAATATTTTGCAGATCAGCACCCTCCCTACCCATACTATGGGAAGCGCATAAAGTAGTATACTGCGGATATGCCATATCCCAAGCAGCCTACAAAAAGAAAGCAGTAGAGGCGGTGAGACAGCAATGCGTAAGGGAACTTAGAAGCTTAGAGAATAGACTAGCTACCCATCCGTCACTTACGATCTTACAAAAAGTTTTAGCCGCTCGAGCACAACTACGGGAAATAGATTTGGTAGGGGCGGAAAAACTACTAAGATATTCTCGCCAACGCTTCTATGAATTTGGTAATAAGACACATACATTATTAGCACGCCAACTTCAAGATAGGGCGATGGCATCTAACCCTTATAGCCTTAGGGATAGTATGGGAACTATCCATTATAACCCTGAGAAAATTGCCCGAATATTTGAAACATATTATCATGATTTATACAATCTCCCTGCTCGCCCTCCGTTGGGTTCTCAAGCCCAAGGACTGAATTTGGAGCAATATCTTAGCGAGTGTAGCCTACCTAAACTGCCTTCCACTGCCATAGAGGCCTTGAACCAGGACATCTCAGAGGAGGAGTTGAGGGAGGTGATAATGGAACTACCCAATGGAAAATCCCCCGGCCCTGATGGGCTTCCATATATATACTTTAAAACGTATTTAGATATTCTATCCCCCTATATGATTAAGCTGTTCAATTCCTTTATGTCTGGTACCCCAATCCCTGAGGCTATGCTGAGATCCTTTATAACAGTGATTCCAAAACCAGGAAAGGACCCCTTAGACTGTAATAACTATCGCCCTATCTCCCTTTTGAACTCAGATTTGAAGATCTTCACTAAGGCCTCTTGCACACTAGCGTTGCGTTTCACGTGCGTATGCAATGCGTGAAAAACTGACGTTTTTGCTGCGTTTTTGTTTCATTTTTGTTCGCGTTTTTTTGCGTTTTCGGTGCGTATTTCACGCGCGTTTTTTTAAGTCCATGGGACTTTTTCAAAGGGACCAAGGTTCGGGAATAAAATGTTTTATTTAATTGAAAAATAATGTCTTCTGATCAGTTGCAAACATCTGCGATCTATTCTTCACTGTTCCGCGCGCGTATATTATCTCCCGACAAGTTAGCAGATGTGAAGAACAGTGAAGAATAGAATAAAACCAGTGAAAACAGTGACCACAGGATCATTTAAGATAAAAACACAGTGCAGAACACAGTGCAGAATAGATTACAGATGTTCGGCACATCTGCTTACTTGTCGGGAGATACGCGCGGAGCGTTTTATTCTATTCTTCACTGTTCTTCATTGTGTTTTTTTAATTAAATGATCGTTCGCGAGCAGGGGAAATACTGTTATAATGGTCACCTAGCAACCCTTACGTTTAAAACGCATTGCACTCGCATTGCACTTGCAATGATTGCGAGTGCAATGCGTTCTTGATGCATCTCCATAGACTTGAATGGGGCGTGAAAATTGCGCGTGACTCGCAAAAATAGAGCATGCTGCGATTTTGACGCGCGTGCAAACGAACGCAAGCATGCGCGTTGAAAACCACGCAAATGGAGAAAGACCCATTGAATACAATGGGACAGAGTGCAATGCGAGTTCTGAGCGTCAAATGCACGCGCAGAACTCGCGCGTGAAAAACGCCAGTGGAGAAGGGGCCTAAGATTTTGGCAAATAGGCTGGGGGACTGGCTCCCACAGATGGTTCACAAAGACCAGGTAGGCTTTGTACGGTTAAGACAGGCAGGAGACAATACCCGACGGATAGCGGATTTATTGGAAGTAATAAGAAAAACAGATGGGAGTGCTATTTTGCTCAGTTTGGACGCCGAAAAGGCATTTGATCGCCTAGATTGGGGATTTATGATGGCGACTTTACGACAATTTGGACTAAGGGGCCCATTTCTACAGGCGCTGCGGGGATTGTACTCTATCCCGAGCGCAGCGATTCGTCTTCCTCATGCTAACTCCCTGTTCTTTGCTATCCGTAATGGAACTAGACAGGGATGCCCCCTCTCCCCCCTACTATATGCGCTTTGTATAGAGCCATTGGCAGCGCTTATTCGAACATCAGAAGATGTGACAGGAATACGGGTGAGAGATAAACAATTTAAAATCTCGCTATTTGCAGACGACGTGCTTCTTACGCTCTTGAACCCTTTGGTAAGTCTACCAAACCTTCATAAAATACTAGATATATATAGTCACTTCTCTGGGTATAAGATTAATAGACATAAGACCGAGGCCCTCTCCATAAATATCCCCCCAAATGAGCTGGCAGCCCTTCAGGGTTCTTTTAAATATACATGGCAGGAAGAATCGCTGAAGTATCTGGGAGTACAGATTACTCGAACTTATAAGACTCTTTACACTGCTAACTTCCCACCAATGATCAAGGAAATTCAGGATCTCTTAACCAAATGGCAACCTCTACATATATCATTGCTGGGTCGTATAGCGGCTGTCAAGATGTCTATTCTACCAAAGATACTGTATCTGTTCGAGACTCTGCCAGTGGCAGTCCCAATGGGGGTGCTGGGTAAATTGCAGTCGATGTGTTTGAAATTCGTATGGGGCGGCAGGAGCCACAGGATTTCTAAAACAGTGTTAACAGCGGGGGCTGCTAGCGGAGCAAATAATGAAAAAAGGTTAGCTGCTCACCTACATCCGTGTCCGTGCTCTGGAGTACGTCCGGACCTTGACGCATACATAGAGAAGGAAGAAAATGTTGAACACTCCGGCACCGGGAACTTCTTAAAAAGTTGCAAGTTTTATTTGTTAAAAAATTTCAAATCCATAAAAATTATTTGCAAACATCCATTAACGCATCACCAAAAAGACCTTATGTGGAAAGGCAAAGCTGCTAGCGGAGGACTAGCCCTTCCCGACTTTAAACTTTATTATTTAGCGACCCACCTCCGTCACATTGCCTCCTGGTCCACAATGCATGCCTATAATAGATGGACGGAGCTTGAAAAGCTATGGATGGCCCCACTACACCCAGCCACTTTAATATGGGGTCCCCCACCGGTAGGTTCTACTCCGACATTACTAGGTCCCATGCAATTTACCCGAGACATCTGGTATAGGTGCAGGATACGCTTTCAGTTGGCCTCCATGCAATCACTCCTTACCCCGATATTATATACATCACATCTCCCAGATAGTCTCACTAGCAGTTACAGGCCCTGGATGCAAGCCGGCACTTTCCAAGTCCGGACCCTGCTGGATCCCCATACCAGGAGGGTGCTCCCACTGAGGGACCTCGTGGATAAACATCCGTGTCTGGTGGGGGCAGAATTCACTTATCACCAGATTACACATTTTATCTCTTCCCTCTTAGGTCCTGAAGTCCCTCCTAGACCTACACCATTTGAATTGATTTGTTCGGAGGGTCCTTCTACTAAGGGCCTGATTTCCAGCCTATATTCTATACTTAACGAGCGGTCGAATATCTCCCATCCCTACATGACTAGGTGGGAAAAATGGTTAGGCAAATGCATTACTCCTGAACAATGGCAGATTATTTGGGCAAGAGCTCGCCAATCATCTATTTGTACGCTATATAAAGAAAACCAACTTAAAATTTTGCTAAACTGGTATCGCACTCCTGAGCTTTTACATAAATTCTACCCATTAGTTCCTAATCTCTGTTGGAGGTGTGGAGGGTCGGATGCTACACTGTTTCATATTTTTTGGAGTTGCCCTGCCCTTCTACATTTTTGGCTGGAGGTTAGGTCCCTTGTTGGGGGGGTCCTTAAGGTACAAGTCCCACTGGACCCTGAAATTTATGTGCTTAATTTGTATCCTAGATCTCTCAAGGGTCCGAGTGCCAGGTTGTTACTTCATATAGTAACAGCGGCGAAATGTTTGATCTCTTTGCATTGGAGACGCTCTGCGCCTCCATCATTACTGGAGCTATATGCACGTCTTAGAGATCTCCGATCGATGGAATATATCACTGCTGTACTTCGCCACACTAGTGAAAAATTTGAAAAAACCTGGACTCTATGGGACGAATATAACGCTAGATTGATTTCCTGATTACTAATGTTTGATTATGCTAATAGAGATGTTATCATAACTTTGCTATTGTACTGGAAATACTTGTTATATGTGACGAAAGTTAATGTGGTTTCTTTTTCTTTGTTCCACTGCCATAGAACCCTATATTGATTGAGGTTCTCATGTTTGCCTTACATGAAAAGCACCGATTGTGTTGGTATTGTAAAATTATGAAAAATTAAAATAAAGAGTTGAAGAAAAAAAAAAAAAGCTACTAGTGCCACAAAAATGCCAAAATGAAGATTTTTTTTTTTTTGTACAGGCGGCTTTAATTTTTGTGATGAAGACGTGATGAAAAATGTATGAAGACATTATAGAACTTATATAAAATGCATGTGATCGTACCGACCCAAAGAATAAAGTAGACATGTCATTTGGGGCACATAGTGAAAGCTGTAAAATTCCCTGTAAAGCCCACAAGCCCATTTTTTCACCGATTTCACTGCATTTGGAATTTTTTTCCTGCTTCCCAGTACATGGCATGGAATATTAACCCCTTCCCACTCCACGGAGTGGGTTATATTGGAAGCCAGCGCTTCCTGTATTTCTGACGTAACCCTGTATTGCGACAATCAAGCATTTTATTTTTGGAGAAGTGCTAGGATATCTGGAAGCGAAGGCCAAAGCACGTATTGCACCAGGGCAGCACTTTCCAGGAGAAGTTCCCCAAACTGCCAGCAAGGGAAGGACACAGAAAAAGGTGCAGGGTGTGCTCCAAAAAGGATATAAAGAGGAAAACCATTTATCAGTGTGACACGTGCCCTGAGAAACCAGGGTTATGTATGATATTTCACAGCTCCATGGATGTATAATTTTACCCTGAATAATTTACATTGATGCACTCTCCATAGCTTATACATCATGCCCCACCTGCCTTGCAGAGCTCTGCTGTTTGCCCAGCCAGTAGATTATTGCCACCTATGGGGTATTGCCATACCCGGGAGAACCTGCATCATGATTTTTGGGGTGTTTGTCTCCTGTGGCAGGAGCTGGGCACAAGATGACATAATGGATAATTTGTACTTGGTACTATCCATTATGCATTATTCCTGGGGTACACCTGTGGGGGTAAAATTCTCACTATACCCGTAGATTAATTCATGGAGGGGTGTAGTTTCTTAAATAGGGTGAGTTTTCAGGGGTTTCTACTGCCTAAGAGCATCTAAAAATGTTTCAGGATGCCAAAAAGATATATACATTGAAACATCTGTTCTCCAAATGCCACTCTCTTCCGAGCCCTCCTGGGTCTCGATTGCAGATTATTGCCACATATAGGGTATTGCCGAACTAATAATAATAACCCGCAGAATAATTTTTGGGGTGTTTATCCACAGTGGCATGAGTTGGGCTGAATACATTTCTTACTACAATGGCATATTTGAGAAAACAATGCAATATTTTCTCTGCCACATTCACTTTGAATTACATTTGGGCCAGCATCTCATTGGCTAAAATGCTTATACAACCCTAGATAAATTCTTTCATGGCTGCCCTTTCTTAAAGTGGGGTCACTTCTCAGGGGTTTCTATTGTGTGGGTAGCTCAGGGGCACCCCAACACCAGTCTAGTGAAAAGGGAGCTCAAAAAACTAAATTTAGCTTGTCCCTTGTAGTAGGAGTGTAGTTTACAAAATGTTGTCACTTCTCAGGGTTTTCAATTGTACTGGTACCTCATGGGCTCTACAAACATGACATGGTACTCCAAATCCAAACTTTGGAGCATGGAGTTCCAAAAGCAAAATTTTGCTCTTTCCATTCTCAGCCCTGCTGTGTGCTCAGCCTGTCTATTATTGGCACATATGGGGTATTTCTGTATTCGGGACAACACGCAGAATGATTAATTGCGTATTTGTCTAGAGTGGCATGAGTTAGGCACAATATATTTAGCACTAAAATGGCAGATGTGACAAAAAAATGCTTTTTACTCTGCACCATTTACTTTGTATTACATTTTTTGTCAGCATGTTGGGGGTTAAAATGCTCACTACAGCCCTAGATAAATTCATTTAGTCTAAATGGTGTCATGTTTATGGGTTTTCTATTGTACTGGTACTGTATGGGCTCTTCAAGTACGCTGTGGCACCACAAAACATTTGTGGCAAATTTGTCTGCCAAAAACCCAATAGCACTAACTCTGTTCTGGACATCGCTACGTGGCGAAACAGCAGCTGACATTCACATGTCAGCTATTGCCGTACTCTGAAGAAGCAAGCCAAAAATTTTGGGATGTATATTTGGGTTGGACTTGCTGCGGCAGGGTACCACCAGGTCGTTCTGCAGGTGCGACTAGCCCGCGGTGGCAGCTGAGGTGCATTAGCAGAAGACAGTCTCGAGGTCGGGTCCAGGCTCAGGGTCGGGGCAGGCGGCAGAGATGCAAGGTCAAGTCCAAATCTGGGGTCAGTAACGGGAGGTCCAAGCAGAAGGGAACGCGCACACAAGCACAGCAACACGGAGGAACTCGGGAGCAGGAACGCAGGACTAATCGCTAGGAAGCTTTCTTTCAGGCTGTGAGGCACAAAGACCCGGCAAGGCAGGAAGGGAGGTGCCAGATTATAAAGTGGAAGTGTTCAGCCAGCACACCAATCAAGGATCGCAGGAGCACCCGTGACACATTCCTTCTGAATGTGTCCATTTTAGGCCTAAATGCGAATATTATACATACCGTAAATTGAAATTAAAAAATTTCCAATCCAGAGAAAGAATTAAAGGGTTAACAAACTTGTCAAATGCTGATTTGAAACGTTTGTGTTGTTCAGTTTATAAAAAGGTGCTACTTGTGGGGGTTTATAGTACATAAGCCTTTATAGGGCACTTCTAAACTCCATTGGTCACCAAAAATTTAGCATTTTTCAAATATCTTGAAAATCTGAGAAGTTGCTACTAAAACTTTTAACTTTCTCACATCCGTGAAAGAAAGGAAAAGTTAAACAAATTATGAAAATAAAAAGACTATTGGCAAAAGGTTTCTACAAAAAATTTGCGGTATGACTTTTTGTCTAAAAAGTAGTACATTGTTATTTTTAAAATTGTCATTTTTTTCAAATTTATCCTAAATTATTGAATTTTTACCCTCCAAAAAGTAACTGATCAATGAAATTATACTACTAGCATAAACTACAATGTCCGACAAGCAAATATTCTCAAATCACAGGGATATATGTTAAAGTGTTGAAAAGTTAATACCACAGGAAGAGACAGAAATTTTTTTAAAAAAGGGCTGAGCCTTAACGTACAAACAGGCTACGTCCTTAAGGGGTTAAATACTGTCACTATGAAGTGCAATTTGTTATACAGAAAACAAGCCCTCACACAGCTCTTTACATGGAAAAATAAAAAAAGTTATGGATTTTTGAATGTGGGGAGTGAAAAATCAAAACGCAGGACCTGGTTGTTAAGGGGTTAAGGTAATTTTACAGTGGTTGCTAACAGCTATGATTATTAGTGAACAGTGAGAAAAATGACCACATGTATTTGCATTGGCTTATTTACACAAGCCCATGGAAAGTGAATGGGGAGGAACAGACATTATTTGTGTTATTTTGCTTTATTATTGGTGGTGCATACTACATACAATCAAAGAATGCCAAGCTTTCCTGCAGAGTGATGAATTACAATTAAAAACAACATAAAAAATATATTAGAAAGATGCAATGTCTGAAGCTTTTCCCATTTTCTTTATGTTTCCTGTAAGATCACCTGGCCACATGTGTCCTTAGAATTCCTGACTCCGGGCCCTGTTAATCAACTCTGATAATGTTGGATGGTCCTACTGTAGAATCCTGATGATGACCTCCAGCCCATATGTTAGATTCTGCTTGAGCTCTGCCTACTCCGAACCCAGACTGTTATTGACTATTCTCTGCCTTAGGCTCCTTTCACACTTGAATTTTTCACGTGCGTGTTCTTGACGTGCAGAACTTGCATTGCACTCTGACCCATTGTAATCAATGGGTCTTTTCAGACACGCGCGGTTTTTTTAACGCGTGTTTAAATCTCAGCATGCTCTACTTTTGCAAGTCACGTGCGTGAAAAACGCACCATACAAGTCTATGGAGATGCATCAAAACAGCATTGCACTCTGAGACACATGCAAGTTCAATGCAAGTGCAATGCGTTTTTCACGCATCAATTGCCATAGAAAAGATAGAGCTAAGTTACCTGCACGTGAAAAACGCATTGAAATTTCATTGAAATTGCATTTAAAATGTGCGTAAAAAACAGACACTGAACAAACTGTGACTGAAAACTGATTGAACTCTGATGCAAAATGTCAGTTTTTCACTGACCAAACTCTGATCGCACCCTGATCAAACTCTGACGTGATCTGCAACGCAAGTGTGGAAGGGGCCTTACCCTTTCTCTCTGATAGGCCAGATGTCACTCTTGTGTGGGACTTCTGAGATAGGTAGCAGTAACGTGCCCTTGTCACAGGCAGTTCATAGGTTGGTACAGGGGTTAGAAGGGTGAAAACCCCACAGGAACACTTGGTTGACGCTCTAAACCGAACTGGTTAGGCAACACAAATGTACCCTCACCCTGCTATTTGTTATACATTCTCAATATGAATTACCACATTTTGTAGAATTTATGTGAAAGATGATTGTTCACAGTGGCCCTCAGACTGAAAGGACAATCACAACACAATAAGGAGTCTCAGTAAAGTTTATTGAAAGAACAAGACAAGGTGGACAAGAAAGATGTCTTCTTCAGGTCATAAAACCTTCAGTTGATAAGCCACTATAAATGGGGAAGATTCAGTTTTGAAAGTGCATTGCTGTTTTCGTTCAATAAAATCCACTGAGACCTAATCATGTTGTGATTGTCCTTTTACACCAATACTAATATTAATAATCTTTATTTAGCAACATCGTATTCTGTAACACTTTTCCAACACCTTATGATATTGATCAAACCCAAATGTATCCTCTGGAATGGTGTGGCAGAAGCCAAGAAAATTTAAAAAAATGTCTACAGCAGTTTTATCTAAACTCAATACACCACCATTTTAGTTTTAGTCCTCTAGAAGGGGTGGGTGTGACTGTTACCTATTGTAGCTCCCATCTACCTCTCTCTTTTATCTATTCTTTGAGCAAATAACAACCAGACTTAATTTTCTTGTTTTGGTTAAAAACATGTTTTAGTGTAAAATTTTGGGTATTTATGCAATAACTTTTGTATCGTTTAGGAAATTAAGGCGCAAAGTAAAATGTGCTCAGGCAAACATGAACTACATGAACTCAGGTGTAAAGCATGTGATACTGCCAGTGGTCTAAAGGTTGAACATTACTTTCCGCAAAACTAAGCATATAACTAACTCTGCTTAAAGGCAACTGCTCTTTTCTATTTCTGTAGTTGGATAATTGTACAAATAAGTATAATTAGAAAAAGTAGGTCTTAGAGGACATCTACCACCAGATTTACCAATGGTCGACTGTTCAGTGTCATGCTTGTTACCTGGCACTTGTTTTCATATTCTTTAGAAGTTCCTTGATCCCGGGAAAATAAGTTTATAAAAATATGTAAATCAACCAGAGGCTCTCCGACCTACATCACTACAGCACCTGCAGTAAATTATCTATATTTATCCCTAGTGTCGCCCTCAAGCGCTGCATTGAAAGTGTTGCATGCTGGCAAAACATGTGTCGGAACTCTGTTGTAATCACATTCAAAGTTTAGGGATTGGAATCTTTAGAGTCAGTACAGGCTTAAAATACATCCTGTTGCAAGCATGCAGGCAATTTAGCCTAGTACCGTGATCGTGTATTAGCCGAGAAAGTCACAAGACATGGGTGCACACACTTGTTACTATATGCAGCTTTGCGGTTATCTGAATCAGGGGTGCCGCGGCACTTGCTTCATTGAGTGATAGAGCTGTTTGGCTTCTCAACGTGCATTACAACACTGCTGAGCATCATAGATAAGAGTGTTTTTTGTTGTGGATATAAGGTTTCGGATGCTAGTGTGGCGGAGGTGGACAAAATCTCGGAGCCTTTTCTTCCTTTCTCTTAGGGTGATGCCACACGTCGTGTTCTTGGACTGTTTTTGGAACGGTTTTTAAAGGACTGAAAATGCATGCGTTTATAAACTGATGCGTTTTTGTAAGCTTACCATGCACTTCAAGAAATTAAGACAAACAGGTTTAAAGCAGCTAAACACACGCGTTTCAAAACGGACTGAAAACACATGCTTTAAAAATCTCCAAGAACGCGATGTGGTTGCAAGATTAGAAAAGGCTGATATTTATGTAGAGGAGAGTGGTGCAATATGATAAAGGGGACCCCTCCCTTGCTATACCTTTTGCATGAGTGTGAATAGCTATGATTGTGTATGACATGGCATAGTTTTATAAATGCCACACAGTTTGATTTACACAAGTTTTTGGAGCCATGACAGAAGTGAATTCAAAAGGAATGGGACATATTAAGAAATTATTTATACTTCTCTTTACTTCTGAACAAACTTTTGGCTTTGGTTGGAAAGAAAAAACAAAATTATCAGAAATATTATAAATATGATAAATGCATTCCACACAACTTTTTTTTTCCCCAAAAAAAAGCTGGCGGTACTTGCAAATGTATCCTACTATTTTTATGAGTAAAAATAGTACAAACGTAGTACTGTTCAAAACTACATATTGTGCCAATGCTGTGTCTTACATTTGACCAGGGGCAGTGCTAGGGTCACAAGCTTTCTCCATAGATACAGCACAAGAAACAAAATTACCACTGAGATACTTAATACTTCCAGCTCTGCCATAGACATTTAATGTGTGGGAGGCAGGTATCAGTATGTGATCCCCCAATGTAAAATAAAAAAAATGGCACCAGCCTAGACGGTTAAAATACTGCCCAGACAGTATCAGATGTATGGCATGTGCGGCATTCAGGACACTAGACAAAAGATTTCTAAAACGTGAATAGAACAGATCTTCAGTTGAAGATTTTTCTGCAACAGATCAGCTCTGAGGGTGGCGTCAGGCAATGCGTATTGTGCACGGACCTACCACGCAGAAAATCTAGTCTCCAATGCTACACTATAATAAATAAAAAATGTCTTAAAATCTCAAAAATGCAAAATGCTGCAGATCTTCTGCAATAAAATTTTTCAGCCTTATTGGAACATAATTTAAACCTCTGTTGCCCTCTATGAACATTGTTTCTGACTATACATGATGGTATGCACATTTCTGGTATTTCAGACAAAGAGAACTTATGTAGAGATGAGCGAACATGCTCGTCCGAGCTTGATGCTCGGTCGAGCATTAGGGTACTCGAAACTGCTCGTTGCTCGGACGAATACTTCGCCCGCTCGAGAAAATGGCAGCTCCCGCCGTTTTGCTTTTTGGCGGCCAGAAACAGAGCCAATCACAAGCCAGGAGACTCTGCACTCCACCCAGCATGACGTGGTACCCTTACACGTCGATAGCAGTGGTTGGCTGGCCAGATCAGGTGACCCTGGGATAGACTAGCCGCTGCCCGCGCTGCTCGGATCATTCTGTGTCTGGATGCCGCTAGGGAGAGAGCTGCTGCTGGTCAGGGAAAGCGTTAGGGTGTTCTATTAGCTTACTGTTAGGCAGGAGTGATTCTCAAAGAACCCAACAGCCCTTCTTAGGGCTACAATAACGTTCTACTTTTTTTATTTTAATTTGCATCTAGTACCATTTTGTGAGGAATTAGCAGGGGGACTTGCTACCGTTGTGTTTAGCTCTTAGTGGCACACATATCCATAGCAAAGACCGAAGTGGGAAAATTTAGTAGGGGTTGGATTTCAATTAGGCACTAACTCAGTGTCATCTCATCTGGCATAGTAGTGTGCTTTGATACTTGGCTAGAAAATAGCCATAGGAGAATACAAAGAGCTTACTTACGCATACAGTAGCGTTATATATATTTGATTTCTGGTTGATCTGCTGGTGGCTGTACTTTCTGCAGTGCATGTACTAGCCAATTCTGAGCAATTTGTAGTGAGACTTGCGACCGCTGTGTTCTGCGCTTAGTGACGCACATATCCATAGCAAAGACCGAAGTGGGAAAATTTAGTAGGGGTTGGATTTCAATTAGGCACTAACTCAGTGTCATCTCATCTGGCATAGTAGTGTGCTTTGATACTTGGCTAGAAAATAGCCATAGGAGAATACAAAGAGCTTACTTACGCATACAGTAGCGTTCTATATATTTGATTTCTGGTTGATCTGCTGGTGGCTGTACTTTCTGCAGTGCATGTACTAGCCAATTCTGAGCAATTTGTAGTGAGACTTGCGACCGCTGTGTTCTGCGCTTAGTGACGCACATATCCATAGCAAAGACCGAAGTGGGAAAATTTAGTAGGGGTTGGATTTCAATTAGGCACTAACTCAGTGTCATCTCATCTGGCATAGTAGTGTGCTTTGATACTTGGCTAGAAAATAGCCATAGGAGAATACAAAGAGCTTACTTACGCATACAGTAGCGTTCTATATATTTGATTTCTGGTTGATCTGCTGGTGGCTGTACTTTCTGCAGTGCATGTACTAGCCAATTCTGAGCAATTTGTAGTGAGACTTGCGACCGCTGTGTTCTGCGCTTAGTGACGCACATATCCATAGCAAAGACCGAAGTGGGAAAATTTAGTAGGGGTTGGATTTCAATTAGGCACTAACTCAGTGTCATCTCATCTGGCATAGTAGTGTGCTTTGATACTTGGCTAGAAAATAGCCATAGGAGAATACAAAGAGCTTACTTACGCATACAGTAGCGTTCTATATATTTGATTTCTGGTTGATCTGCTGGTGGCTGTACTTTCTGCAGTGCATGTACTAGCCAATTCTGAGCAATTTGTAGTGAGACTTGCGACCGCTGTGTTCTGCGCTTAGTGACGCACATATCCATAGCAAAGACCGAAGTGGGAAAATTTAGTAGGGGTTGGATTTCAATTAGGCACTAACTCAGTGTCATCTCATCTGGCATAGTAGTGTGCTTTGATACTTGGCTAGAAAATAGCCATAGCAATAGGATAGCATTGTTTGGTTTTAAAAACTCAAAAAAAAACAAAAAACACAAAAAAAAAAAAAAACACAAAAAAAAACAAAAAAAAGTAAAAAAAAAAATAAAGTTATAACTCTCATTTTAAAAATGTTTAACCCGAGGGCTAGGGGTAGAGGACGAGGGCGGGGACGTGGGCGTCCAACTACTGCAGGGGTCAGAGGCCGTGGTCCTGGGCGGGGTGAGACACCACCTGCTGATGAGGGAGCAGGGGAACGCCGCAGAGCTACACTCCCTAGGTTCATGTCTGAAGTTACTGGGACTCGTGGTAGAGCACTGTTGAGGCCAGAACAGTGCGAACAGGTGATGTCGTGGATTGCTGACAATGCTTCGAGCAATTTGTCCACCACCAGTCAGTCTTCCACGCAGTCCACCCATGTCACCGAAATCGCCACTCCTCCAGCTCCTGCACCTCAGCCTCCTCCCCCCCAGTCTGCCCCCTCCCAGGAAAATTTGGCATTTGAACCGGCATACTCTGAGGAACTGTTTTCTGGACCCTTCCCACAGTCACAAACCACTTGTCCGGTTGCTGCTGAGCAATTTTCCGATGCCCAGGTTTTCCAACAGTCACAGTCTGTGGGTGATGATGACCTTCTTGACGTAGTGGAAGTGTGTAAAGAGGTGTCCGACGATGAGGAGACACGGTTGTCAGACAGTGGGGAAGTTGTTGTCAGGGCAGGAAGTCCGAGGGGGGAGCAGACTGAGGGATCGGAGGATGATGAGGTGACAGACCCAAGCTGGGTTGAGAGGCCGGGTGAACACAGTGCTTCTGAGACGGAGGAGAGTCCTCGACCAGAACAGGTTGGAAGAGGCAGTGGTGGGGCCAGACGGAGAGGCAGGGCCAGAGCTGGTGCATCAGCGCCAAATGTGTCAACTAGTGAAGCTCCCGTGGCGAGGGCTCCTGCGGCGAGGGCTAGATCTTCAGAAGTCTGGAGGTTCTTTAAGGAAACACCGGATGACCGACGGACTGTGGTGTGCAACATTTGCCAAACCAGGCTCAGCAGGGGTTCCACCACTACTAGCTTAACTACCACCAGTATGCGCAGGCATATGAATGCTAAACACCCCACTCAGTGGCAACAAGCCCGTTCACCTCCGGCCGTGCACACCACTGCTCCTTCCCCTGTGTCAGCTGCTAGTCAGCCCCCTGCCCAGGACCCTGCCACAAAAACCCCATCGTCGCCTCCACGATCCTCCACAGCATCCACCAGCGTTCAGCTCTCCATACCCCAGACGCTGGAGCGGAAACGCAAATATAGTGCAACCCACCCGCACGCCCAAGCCCTTAATGTGCACATCTCCAGATTGCTTAGCCTGGAGATGCTGCCCTATAGGCTAGTAGAGACCGAGGCCTTTCGCAACCTCAGTATTCGGTCCCCAGCCGCCACTACTTTTCCCGATGTGCCGTCCCAGCCCTGCACCAGCACGTGTCAGACAACATCATCCGTGCCCTGACCAACGCCGTTTCTGACAAGGTCCACCTGACCACGGACACGTGGACGAGTGCTGCCGGGCAGGGCCACTATATATCGCTGACGGCACATTGGGTTAACTTGGTGGAGGCTGGGACCGAGTCTGACACTGGGGCTGCTCATATACTGCCGACGCCGAGGATTGCGGGGCCTACCTCGGTCCAGGTGTTTCAGGCCTACTATGCCTCCTCCTCCTCCCACCCCTCCTCCACCTCCTCCTCCGAACTACCATCCGTGGGCACGGCGCCATCAGTCGGTAGCTCTAGGCACAGCAGCAGTGCCGTCGCTAAGCGACAGCAGGCGGTGCTCAAACTGCTGAGCCTAGGCGACAAAAGGCACACCGCCCAAGAGCTATTACAGGGCATCACGGCGCAGACTGATCTGTGGCTGGCACCGCTGAACCTCAAGCCGGGAATGGTTGTGTGTGACAACGGCCGTAACCTGGTGGCGGCTCTGCAACTCGGCAGACTGACACATGTGCCATGCCTGGCCCATGTGTTAAATCTGATAGTTCAGTGTTTCCTCAAGACATACCCCAATCTGTCTGATTTGCTCACGAAGGTGCGCCGCATCTGTGCGCATTTCAGGAAGTCCAGCCCAGATGCTGCCACTCTCAGGGCAGCGCAGCGCCGCCTCCAACTGCCCGCTCACCGACTGTTGTGCGACGTGCCCACGAGGTGGAATTCAACACTGACCATGTTATCCAGAGTTTACCAGCAGCGCAGAGCGATTGTAGACTGCCAGATGTCAACTTCCACCAGAACTGGTAGTCAGGTCAGTCAGCTTCCTCAAGTCTACAATGAGGAGTGGACGTGGATGTCTGATATCTGTCAGGTGCTGAGTAACTTTGAGGAGTCAACACAGATGGTCAGTGGCGATGCCGCCATCATCAGCCTCACCATCCCGCTGCTTGGCCTGTTGAAAAACTCTCTGGTCAGCATGAAGTCGGAAGCTTTGCGCTCGTCACAAGAGACAGGGGAAGAATATTCCCTTGTTGATAGCCAAAGCACCCTCAGGTCTGTTTCTCAGCGCATATCGGAGGAGGTGGAGGTGGAGGAGGATGAGGAGGAAGAGGAGGAGAATGTTGGTGAGACACAAGAGGGGACCATTGTTGAGTCCTTTACTGTTCAGCGTGTATGGGCAGAAGAAGAGGAGTTGGAGGAGTTGGAGGAGGAGGAAATGGACAGTCAGGCCAGTGAGGGGAGTGAATTCTTACGCGTTGGTACTCTGGCGCATATGGCAGATTTCATGCTAGGCTGCCTATCCCGTGACCCTCGCGTTCAAAGAATTTATTCCAGCACCGATTACTGGGTGTTCACTCTCCTGGACCCACGGTACAAGCAAAATCTTTCCACTCTCATCCCTGCAGAGGAAAGGAGTGTGAGAATGCATGAATACCAGCAGGCCCTGGTGCACAAGCTGAAACAGTATTTCCCTTCTGACAGCGCTAGCGGCAGAGTGCGTAGTTCTGCGGGACAAGTAGCGAGGGAGAGTAGGCGAGCAGGCAGCTTGTCCAGCACTGGCAAGGGTACGCTTTACAAGGCTTTTGCCAGCTTTATGTCACCCCAGCAAGACACTGTCACCTGTCCCCAGTCTCGGCAGAGTAGGGCTGATCTTTACAGAAAGATGGTGAGGGAGTACGTAGCTGACCATACCATCGTCCTAAATGATCACACAGCTCCCTACAACTACTGGGTTTCAAAGCTGGACATGTGGCACGAACTGGCGCTGTACGCCTTGGAGGTTCTTGCCTGCCCTGCCGCTAGTGTCTTGTCCGAGCGGGTTTTCAGTGCAGCTGGTGGCATCATCACCGATAAGCGTACACGCCTGTCGACTGACAGCGCTGACAGGCTGACGCTTATTAAAATGAATAAAGGCTGGATTTCTCAGAATTTCCAATCTCCACCAGGTGAAGGAAGCTCAACCTGAATAATTGATCCACTCCTCCTCCTCCTCATTTTCCTCCTTCTCCTCCTCTTTGTACAGTAAAGCAGAGGAAAATGGCTATTTTTTGACAGGGCCCACTGGCTCTTGCTATAGTACTTCATGCATTTAATTTTTCTGGAGGGCCACCTACCCGGTCCTCTGTTTGAAACAATTTTTGTGAGTGCCACATACAGGCACTCAATCTATTCCATTTTACTGCAGGGCCACCTACCTGCTCCTCTGGTTTGAAACATTTTTGGGACTGCCACATACAGGCACTCAATCTATTCCATTTTACTGCAGGGCCACCTACCTGCTCCTCTGGTTTGAAACATTTTTGGGACTGCCACATACAGGCACTCAATCTATTCCATTTTACTGGAGGGCCACCTACCTGCTCCTCTGGTTTGAAAAATTTTTGGGACTGCCACATACAGGCACTCAATCTATTCCATTTTACTGCAGGGCCACCTACCTGCTCCTCTGGTTTGAAACATTTTTGGGACTGCCACATACAGGCACTCAATCTATTCCATTTTACTGGAGGGCCACCTACCTGCTCCTCTGGTTTGAAAAATGTTTGGGACTGCCACATACAGGCACTATCCAAATTAAATTGTCTCCATAGCAGCCTCCACACGTTGTCTCCATTGCTACCTCCAAAAGTCGTCCATATAGCTGCCTCCATACATCGTCCCTTTATCAAACGAGGTGTGTCAGGCAGAAATTTGGGTTGTTTTCATGGATTCCACATCAAAGTTGTTAACTTTGTCGCCACCCTGCTGTGTTATCCACAAAATATACTGGCAAACTTTTACCATTTAGGGATATTATTTCAGCGCTTCTTGCGCATCTGTTTACATTCCCCTCACCCGGCATATCCTAAACTTATAAGAACGCTACTACACTTGATCTTATACAAAAGGTTCTTAGAAGTGCTGTTTGGGGAGTAGCCTAGAGACAGGGGCTTGAATTGGCGAAAGCTCGCCTGGCAGCGGAGCGCCAGCTCCATGCGCATCATGCGCTTCTTGCGCATCTGTTTACATTCCCCTCACCCGGCATATCCTAAACTTATAAGAACGCTACTACACTTGATCTTATACAAAAGGTTCTTAGAAGTGCTGTTTGGGGAGTAGCCTAGAGACAGGGGCTTGAATTGGCGAAAGCTCGCCTGGCAGCGGAGCGCCAGCTCCATGCGCATCATGCGCTTCTTGCGCATCTGTTTACATTCCCCTCACCCGGCATATCCTAAACTTATAAGAACGCTACTACACTTGATCTTATACAAAAGGTTCTTAGAAGTGCTGTTTGGGGAGTAGCCTAGAGACAGGGGCTTGAATTGGCGAAAGCTCGCCTGGCAGCGGAGCGCCAGCTCCATGCGCATCATGCGCTTCTTGCGCATCTGTTTACATTCCCCTCACCCGCCATATCCCAAACTTATAAGAACGCTACTACACTTAACTTGGTGCAGGCTGGGACCGAGTCTGACCCTGGGGCTGGTCATATACTGCCGACGCAGAGAATTGCGGGGCCTACCTCGGTCCAGGTCTCAAAGGCCTACTATACCTCCTCCCACCCCTCCTCCACCTCCTCCTCCTCCGAATTACCATCCGTGGGCATGGCGCCATCAGTCGGTAGCTCTAGGCACAGCAGCAGTGCCGTCGCTAAGCGACAGCAGGCGGTGCTGAAACTGCTGAGCCTAGGCGATAAAAGGCACACCGCCCAAGAGCTATTACAGGGCATTCCACATCAAAGTTGTTAACTTTGTCGCCACCCTGCTGTGTAATCCACAAAATATACTTGCAAACTTTTACCATTTAGGGATATTATTTCAGCGCTTCTTGCGCATCTGTTTACATTCCCCTCACCCGCCATATCCTAAACTTATAAGAACGCTACTACACTTGATCTTATACAAAAGGTTCTTAGAAGTGCTGTTTGGGGAGTAGCCTAGAGACAGGGGCTTGGATTGGCAAAAGCTCGCCTGGCTGCAGAGCGCCAGCTCCATCCCAAGATCCAACTAACATAGTTGCAGCACCTTTAATCTACTACTAGTTCACTGCCTCCATAATAATAATAATAATAATCTTTATTTATATAGCGTCATCATATTCTGTAGCGCTTTACAAATCATAGGAAACAAATACAAATGTAATGTAACAGAGCACAACATTTGTATGGAACAACAGGAGTGAGGTCCCTGCTCGCCAGAGCTTACGGTTTATGAAGATGATGGGGTAACACGAGGTAAAAGAATATTTAATGGTCAAGCCATTCTTCTTAGGGAATAGAAAAAAATATAATAAATGGAATTGCTGTCGCTTGAACCACTCAGCCGTAATCTTATATACCAGGTCCAGGGTGAATGGGACTGCAGAGAAGTCTGGTGCCTGTTGGTTGCTGGATAACAGATGGGAGGACGACACAGGACGGGTTAGTAGAAGAGTTAAAACTTCATGCAGTTAATGAGTGTTATAGGCTTGCCTAAAGAAATGGGTTTTAAGAGCACGTTTGAAACTTTGGAGGTTAGGTATTAGTCTGATAGTCCAGGGCAGAGCATTCCATAGAATTGGTGCAGCTCTAGAGAAGTCTTGGAGACGCGAGTGGGAGGTCCGCACTAGGGTAGAGGTTAATCTAAGATCACTGGCGGATCTAAGAGCACGGGTTGG
The DNA here is from genome assembly GCF_040894005.1 of Engystomops pustulosus. NCBI lineage: Eukaryota > Metazoa > Chordata > Amphibia > Anura > Leptodactylidae > Engystomops > Engystomops pustulosus. The sequence goes on from NC_092411.1 coordinate 113,647,031, forward strand.
GCGATAGACTGAGATAAGAGAGGAGAGGTAGGGGGGTGCAGCATTATACAGAGCTTTATGGATGAGGGTTATTATTATTTTAAACTGTATTCGAAAGGAGACTGGCAGCCAGTGCAGCGACTGGCATGAACTGTAAGCATACATGGTCCCCTTATCAAACGAGCTGTGTCAGGCAGAATTTTGGGTTGTTTTCATGGCTTCCATGTTAACTTTGTCGCCACCCTGCTGTGTAATCCACAAAATATACTGGCAAACTTTTATCATGTACCGATATTATTTGAGCGCTTCTTGCTCACCTCCTTTGGTTCCTCTCTGACACCCATTGGTTTGAAGCCTGAGTCCAATTAGGGTATGTCGCCATGCCACTCTCTAGCCTGCTGCCGCTGCCTCTGCCTCTGCATGCCGTCCCCTATAGTGTCAGGGTCAATTATTGGATGTTTTACATGCTATCTAGCTTCATTCTGTCACTCTGTCATGGCCATGCTGTTGCCCATAATTTCGGCATAATGGTGCGATTAAGCAGCCTCAGAGGCATCCATGCATGCTGCCCCTGCTGTTTCCTGTCCATTTCCGTGGTGTTTCCATCCTTTTCTGAGGTTCCCAGGTGTTTGGCCAAGCTTCTCTGTGCAGAGCCTTGGTCCCCTTGAAAAATGCTCGAGTCTCCCATTGACTTCAATGGGGTTCGTTATTCGAGACGAGCACTCGAGCATCGGGAAAAGTTCGTCTCGAATAACGAGTACCCGAGCATTTTAGTGTTCGCTCATCTCTAAACTTATGTACTTTTATGTTGTATAAACCAGTGCATGAACTGCAGGCCATACAAATATATATATGTTTTTTTAAGGAAGTATAAAATGCTAACCTTGACTTTCCTGACTTTGTACGTAAGGATATAGTTATATAATCCACACATGACAAAGTTCATTTATGCAGTCTGTTACCTTATGAAACCATCAAGTACGTCTCTTAAAGTGACATATAACCTACAGCACCTGAAATAAAATGGAACAAGCTTGATGTGCATTATTGTTTATTAATGGCTGGTGCAAATAATTCAGGAACAAAAAGTTTGAATTTGGGTGGGGGGATTTAGCACATTCTTTTCTTTTTTTGCACAGTTGTGGATTTGCACCTTTTTTTTTTTGCAACCAAGACACGCACCACAAAAAAAAAAAAAACACTGGCACACAATTCCAGCTTAAAGAGGACCAGTCACCCTGAAAAACAGCACTAGGATCTGCAGCTCCTAGTGCTAAAACAGTCCGAGCAGCGTTACACTGCTAGCGTTATTGGAAACCTAATAAGGGCCGGTGACTGCTGCGGTGAGTGGGCCGGGCTTGGGAAGAGGCAGCGCCTCGAACCGTCCCCTCATGAATATGCCGGACCGATTTGAGAGCGGTCTGGCATTTCTAGTGTGCATCGCAGCAGTGTTTGTTAGCATTATCGGAGGTTTCTGAGAACGCTAGAAAAGTAACACTACTGGGACTGTTAGCACTAGGAGCTGCTTACTTTAGTAAAAATGTGCAATGACTCTTTGCTTCAGTCATTAAATGGGTATTCCCATCTGGGCATTTACATTTAATTCATTTGCCATATACATACATTTCAATTTCAATGAGCTGTTGTTTAAAAAAAAAATGTACCTGTGTGAAGATAATTTACCATAAATGTAGCCTTAGAAATGACAAAGTCCTTGGATACGAACACCATTGGCCCCTGGCAGTGGTGACCATGAATGGGCCTGGTGACCATTAAGCGCCTGACCACCTGGATTCAGTTTTCATTACCACAGGACCACTGTGGAACATGAAGTAACTCCCTGCTATTTCATATGCAAAAACTATTTGGTTCTTTGTGCAATCTCTCCAGCAGTAGTGGTCGAATCCAAGGGTAGCAAAGATGAGAATATCGCTTTTTAGAGAGGTTTTGTCTTATATCACTGTATAAAGGTCTGCTTAATGATTGTTATGCAGGGTCATAGAACAGACTGACGACATGGATGTAGACAGTTGGTCCTGAGACTAAACCCCCTTCATAACTTCCCCTGCCCATCCCTAGATTGTTCCTCCCCATGCCTGTAAAGTTGACTCACCATCTATGCAAATTCATGTTCTTCCAGCTCAGCAGTGCCTTTAGCATCCTGATTGTCAAGGGACATGCTTTCTCTTCAGCTTGGTCACTGTGTGGCTTTGCTACATTACCTCATTTCCCCCCTTCCTCAAGAATGAGAGAAGTTGGCAGTTGGTGACTCAGCTTCCTCATTTCTCTCTTGGGAATTCTCTTCAAAGTGTCAAACACAGCCAACGTCTCTCTCATTCCTGTGGGCGAAGGCAATAAGGTAGCTGAGCTCAGTCACACAGTGACCCGGCTGAAGAGAAAGCACACGCCTTGTCAATCAGGAAGTACATGAATATGTCAGACTCCGCTAAAAGGCAAGACAATGATTGGACTCTTGTGGGATCTTTAGCATAGATGGAGAGTCAAATTTATGAAAGGACTGTGGAACTTTACAGGCATGGGGAGGGAAATATAGGGATAGTTGTACTTCTGTATAATAACAATTTTCTAAGGTATGTTCAGTAAATGTGGGTTAGTTTAAAGGGGTTTGGCCATGAAAGAACTTTCTCAAATTTTAATCCTCTTTTGATATTTACACGATAAACATAATTTTTAACCCCCTTACTGTTTTACCTCCTGTAACTTGATGGTCATTGTTAAATTCCAGAGTGTGGCCGGAAACTCTTTAAGCAGATATTTCATGATTCCTCTGATATGTGCTGACAATGTGCTTAGATTATCATGGTTCGGGGTTTATCTACACTTTTATTTATCTTCTGAACATTCTGCTATTGTCTGACACATAGAAAAAGAGAGATGAGACAATTCAGAGATAAGGAAATCCAAGAGATGGATAGAAAACACAGAGACACTCCCAGCTCGGCTATAAACACCTGATCTGTCTGTAGCTAGTATAGTAAGTCTCTGTACACTGCTGCTTGGTGGAAGGAAGAGCTCATGTCTGAGCATGTCTTGTAATGCAGGTGGGATGGGCAGAAGGCAGAGAGCACTGCAGTATGTAGACAAGATAGGCTATTCATGAGAAGAATCCATAGTCAGAAGATTTATGGTCTTATACCAGAGATAACCAAAATTCTGTACATCAGGACTTGATAGAATTATATCTGTGAAATGCTGTATTTTTGTTAATAACAGTGAATTAGAGAATGTGTTATTTTGTTATCCTGAGTATATTTAAGAATCTTGCCTCAGTGGAAATCCCCCTTTAATTGACAGGTTCCCTCCATCACAGCAATTGTCAATCCCACTCTGTAACATTATATGGCCTTCTTGCTGTAGCTCCTATACACTTTCATTTCATCTATCCTACTAATCAACAATACTTTTATTCATATAGTGTATGACCTGAACTACAAAGTAGGTTCTGATGCCTGAATTGCCTAGCTTCATTCATTATTGCTGGGGCTCTGATAAGGAAGGTATAAAAAGCATGTAGCCAGTATTCTGGCACTGTATTACATCCTCTTCCCACTAAAATATGCATTTGCTAATAATACAAACAAATTTTCATATACTGCATGTCATACATTTAAGAAAAGCCACTAAAAACTGAAAAACAAAAATCATTTTATTTTTTGCTTACTGTATTTAAAAAATTGTATAAATATATTTTAAAAACTAAGATAAAATGTAGAAAATGACACAAATGTGTAATTTAAATACATGAACAGCAATAGCTTACAATGGATGTAGTAGTATCTGTACATGTGCAGGTCACTCTAGTCGCTGCTATGGAAGTTACTATAATAACGGAGCAGCTGGCTTGGTTATTTTTTACTTCTGAATTAAACTGCAAGTGCAGCTTATTTTCCTTTTTAGTCCATACAATTCCTTTTCATAATTCCACTACTGAAATCTAGTGCATGCAAGTGACCAGGAAAATGAGGCACAATTGCAGGACCATAATGACGCCCATCTCAGAGGAACGCAAACACCCCACTCTCTCACCTGTAACGTGTAGGATTTCAGTAATGAAATAATGTCAGCTACATGTGGCTTTTAAAGCTTTTAGGTTTGTTTTCTATGTAACTAGCGACGGATGGTGCCAGGATCAAAATGAAGAGGAACAGAGGTCTAAGTTTTTTAAAAAATTTTTGCGTGGTTGATTTCTTTTAAATAGAAATCAACCTTAAAAAAAAAAAAAAAGTTTATTTAAAATGGTGCACTACAAGACACAATATTTACTTGCTATACTAATTTAGGAGATTGTACCCATTTGATCCATCATTAAAAAGTGAAGTTATGTGACTAATCAATTCTCCAAGTTATTTGGGCGAGTTCTACTTGTCCCTTTTGAATAGATTTTTTTTGAAGAGTGTTTTCTGTGTTTGCCACTACCAGATTCCTTTGAACTGCTGCTGGCACGACTCATTGTACTTTTGCTTGAATCTGAAGCGGAGCACTCGCTACCAGCCCTTTCACCGTCAGACAGGTCACATTTTTTCAAAACGTCTGCATCTTTGGTTCTTTGCTCTTCAGAAGCGATGGTTTGTTTTCTGCATGCCTGGACATCCTTAACAGAAAGATCAAGACCCTCTTCTTCTTTGCTCTTTTCACTGCTGGCATCAATTCCATCAGAAGCACAAGGTGGAGGTTTAGCTGGTGCACCCACTGTATTAGATCCCTCTGAGGGGGCAATTTGATTATCTTTTCTGTCAACCTAAAAAATAACATGGAACATAATGCCAAACTATCTACAGCCTCTATAAAATGTTTCTATGTTGAAACTTATGATTAAAATGATATTGCTCAATAATACCTTTGTGATGTTAATAACCAATTTGTTTCCCCCTTGCTAGTTGCTCCAGGGTTAAAATAATGTATCTGGTCTGAGGGAAGCAGTGCCATTATACTTACAACTAAGTACTGACACTGGGTCTCCCCTTCCTGAGAGTCAGAGCATTATTGCAATACCGAGCAGGAAGCGTTCAGCCTCTGTTCACATTTGTATGGTCCCATGAGATACCAGAACATGACCATATTTATGGCTCTACAAAAAAAGTCACATATTTATCTATGTAGGGGTCCATCTCAACTTCTTGGGAAATATACTTGCTATAAAAAAATGCAAAAAATCAGGAAGTACATGAATATGTCAGACTCAGCAAAAGTAGATGACATTTTTCTCATTTTAGCAATGTTTGATTGGAGACTGGATAAGAAACCTTAGACTCTACACCAATATATTTGGCTTCAAACACTACATGGAAAAAGTGAATAGTTTAAGAAACATATAGATAACTGTAACCTACAAAGAGTAAGTATGTGGCCTGTTGCCATTCTGTTTAGTTTAGCGGAATGCCTAAGCCGCAAAACCAAGCTTGGACACGCAAATACTCAGCTTCATGTTTTCCCAAAAGTGATTACACACAAATATTTAATGTTTCTGTTGTGTTCATCATATAATGATAAGTACCTGGTCAACACAGTAGGTTCTTTGTAGGCCATGGAAAATCTCAGATGAGCGTTGTTGATCCCTTTGAATTGTAGAAGATAATTGCGGATCCCCAGGTAGTGCAAAGTCTGACTGGTCAATACCAGCCAAACTAGCAAGCTGACCGAACCTTAAAACAGAACATCTCAATGGTTACCATGCCAGGATACAAATGTGTGTTGTAATTAGACAAAGACCAATATATACCAAAACGCATCCATCCATTCAACAAACTCATAGATGCAGGTGCAGTGACTGGGGTAATCTTCTTATATATACACAAAGTAAAATGCTTCTGTGATATGGCTTTACAGACTGTTACAATGTCTCACCCCCTCCTCCTTTAGGATTAATAAGCAGGAAGTGCATCACACAGAGAGGGGGTTGGGGGAGGTCAACTCCTTACCAGAAATTAGCCTTAAACATATTTTGAAGTAAACCATTTTAAAATTGTGATAGTGATAAATAATTGCGACATCCTCTTTCCGTAGTGGAAACCAAGAACTACCGGTAGTTTGGGTGTCCGAGGCATATGTAAATGCTGGCACACAGAGTAAATACATTTATTGTGAAATACCAGAAACATTTTTTGTGCCCATTTGTGCCATTTGTAAATCTCATCCATCAAGTTGCACTGCCTTTCATATTCATGAAAGTCTTCTGCAATAGGTTATAAATAAATTATACATAACGATGGTAAGTATCTATTTCTGTCTGTAAGAAGGGCCCAAAAAGGGCAGATTGAATTCAGCGACATTGTATGATATATTGTGCTAGTCACGGACTAACATTACCACTGCTGTTCCACCTTTTAATAACCGAAAGCTGGTAAAGATAGGATTATGTTTTACAACTGTATGAATAGGTATGCATATTATTAACCCCATGAAAGAACAGACGATTGCGGTGAAATTGCTATTGGATGAAGACCAATAAAGCTAAATGGGGTTTGCTATGAGTAAGTTAATAAAATTAAGTGTTGCTAATTTTTAACCACTTAATGTCTCACACCATAAATAAATAAACAGCGGCATTTAAAGATTTATGTAAAGGGGTCACAGACTGAGCCGATGACTGCAGAATTCTACAGCATATACCCACAATCAATGCCACCATTGATTGTGGATATTAACCTTTTAAGTGCTACCGTCAAATGTGGCAGCGGCACCTAGATGGCGTCAGCACATGTGCGTCCATCAATTACCTCAATGCGTAGAAACAATCTGGTGCTATGACAGCCTGTCTGAGACCCGGGCATAGGAGTATTGGTAAAGGCGGTCCCCTACTTAAGAACACCCGACTTACAGACAACCCCTAGTTACAAACGGACCTCTGGATGTTGATAATTTACAGTACTTTAGCCTTAGGCAACAATGATCAGCTGTAACAGTTATCACAGGTGTCTGTAATGAAGATTTATTGTTAATCCTGGTTCTTATGACAACCCAGAGACCAAAAAAATTTTTGGGTTGGAATTGCAATTATAAAATATGCAGTTCCGACTTGCATACAAACTCAACTTAAGAACAAACCTATCTTGTATGTAACCCGAGGACTGACTGTATACTGTATTCCAACAAACAGAACATATGAAATATTGCTCACGCACAGCTTTTTACTAAGGATATTTTCCAATGTTCTGAGAAGATCATATCTTGCATTAGTAACACTTTCCACTAGAAACATCAAATGTTCATTTACACAGATTACACGGCAGACCTGGTGTGCACCGTAAGCAGACTACATGGACTGTTATCCAACATAGTTAATGAATACTGTAATGAGGTAGAGTGCAAAACAAAGTACAGTAGGTCTGATTCTTTTCATGAGGATAGCACAGCCAAGCGTTTAAACCGTTAATGGTTTTTTAGGAAGCAGTGAAAAGTCTAGTGTTGGTAAGGTCTGAAAGAATGACCTTTTGGGCAATTGCTTGTAGATTAACAGCACTCGTGCTGCTTAAATTATAAATCCAATTAATTCATAACAAACTTAGAATTTTAAGCTTATGTAGTCTGATATTTCTATTTAAGATGGGCAAGTTAGATGCATTAAAAAAAACTTACCACAAACTTCATACTTCATTCAACAGGGAAACACACGAGGCAAGAGTAGCTTTTATTTAATAATTCTTTTAAAAGTGAACTGAGCCATCTGCACATGGCTTCTTTATTAAGAAAATAAACTGAAATAAAAACATGTGGCTTGTATGACTTTCTATACACTCCACAGGTTACAATATTTCATACTTCCCATTCCAGCTGAACCACAAGTGATCACACTTTTTGGTGCTTTTTTGTCCACTGAGCACTACAGCCATTAACTGATCTTGGTGTATGTACATATCAGTCATTCACTGCAGTTGTTAGATGGTAAATAATATCTGTCCTGACTTTGATGAAAAATGTCAAAAGACAAGGTATTTATAGTGGAAACCTGTCACCAGTGACTCCCTCCACCAGCCAAAATAGCCAACTTCTCTCACAACCTCCTCAATCACTGTTCCCTCAGGAATTCTCTTCAGCAAATCACACACAGTCAGCATCTCTCTCAACTCCCTCATTTCTGAGAAAGGTCAGGCCAGAAGTATCAGTTAAAAGGCAGGGTAGTTTGACTGTATGCTAAAGTGGCCCACACCTCTATGACTGGATCTTTAGTAATTATAAAGACCTCTAAAAGGTACTGTGCATAGTTTGTGGGGGATGGGAGGGGGTGGCTAGCCACAGGTTCCCTTTAATAGGGCAGCTGAAACAGAAGTGACAAATTGGAGGTGACATCCCTTTTCTTACCCCTGTCCTTTTCCTCCCTTGGTTGGACTTGATAAACATTTGTCTATTTTCAATCATACTTATTATGTAACTATGTGACTGAATAATTTATATTCATATATTATAATTTATATTATATTTATATTTATATATACGGTCTGCCAAATCACCCCACAGTTGATCCATAATTATGTAGGGCACTTTAAAGAGAATAATTTAAATTTTCTTGGTCTCTTGGTGCTCCAGGTGCTCCCATTTTCAACATTTTGATGCTGTTCAGGTCAGCCCAGTGCTACTCGCTACTTCTCATTTACTCAATAATTGACATCCCTAGCTGAAAAAGGTGTAGAGACAAGAAAATTGATGTTCATCGGTCATAGCCTTTTGCTGGTGCACCCAGAAGCTAATTTGCATAAAAATGTAATTGTCTCTTAATAAAGCCTTTCAAAATCAAGTAAGGCATGTTTGGTAAGTTTATAAAGTGTACTACAGGTTGTTAGTTTGACCTTTGGGTGCCTTGGAAGCTGGTAAAGTCCCTTTAACTCAGTGCAACAGGAGAACAACCATCACAAAATTTTTGGTGCTATTTTTTCAAAGAATGGAAATACCCCATGTTGTTTTGGAAAAAGGCACAAATGTGCACCATTAACTGGTTCACGACCGCCCGCCAAGTATTCACGGCGCTCGTCAGGTCCAGGTGCATGGAGAGGCCTCACGGGCTGAGCCTTCACCATAGCCGGTAGGTCTTTGCTGCATATTGCTTGCACCAATTGCGGGTGTTATTCCGGCGTGCCCCGCACGGGCACCGCCATCTTGCCGAGGAAAGTCGCTCCCCTTGAGGTCATTGGGGAGCGGCGATCCATCACCAAGACAGCCTCGGTCTTCCAAAGACCTGAGGCTGTCTCATTTTAACCCTTTCTTTACAATGTGCTATCAGCACTTTGTAATGTATAAGGAGAAAAATCCCCATATACTGTATGATAACATCGAACAGGCAAACTAGGGAGTCTGAAAATTGTAAGAAGAAAAAAAAAATTAGAATAAAAAAACCCCTAAAAATTCTAATCGCCCCCCTTTCCCTAGAACGGATATTATAAATATACAGTAAAAATCATAAACACATTAGGTATCGACACGTCCGAAAGTCCCCGATCAAAATATAATAATGTTTTTTCACTGCATATAACCCCGAAAAATAGCGCCCAAAGTTGAAGATGGCACTTTTTTGCCATTTTGAAAAATATATTAAAAAAAAAAAAAAATCTATAAAAAGTGATCTAGTGATCCTAAAAATGATATCACTGAAAACATCATCAAAAGTCACAAAAAATTACACCACCCATAACTCCATACGCCAAAGTATGAAAACGTTATTAGTACCAGAAGATGGCAAAATGCCCCCCAAAAAATTACATTTTGTACAGGTGGCTTTAATTTTTGTAAATGTATGAAAACACTATAAAACCTACACAAATTCGTTATCCCCGTAATTGTACCGACCCAAAGAATAAAGGAGACATATAATTTGGGGTGCACAGTAAAAGCTGTAAAATCCAAGCCCACAAGAAAACATTGCAAATGCGGTTTTTCACAAATTTAACTGCATTTGGATTTTTTTCCCGCTTCCCAGTACATGACATGGAATATTCAATGCCACTACTATGAAGTGCAATTTGTTACGCAGAAAATAAGCTCACACAGCTCTTTTACGTTTAAAAAGAAAAAAGTTATAGATTTTTGAAGCGGGGAGTGAAAAATGGAAGTGAAAAAACTAAAAAAGGCCTGGTTGTTAAGTGGTTAAGCAATACAAAAAAAAAAATTCAAGCAGCAAATAGAAATGGACTAGAACCTGGGAAAAAAGTTAGATTTTTCAAGGTGGGGAGTGAAAAAAAACGGAAATAAAAAACAGGAAAGGGCCTGGTCCTTAACCGGTTAAGCTTCTGGAGAGAAGATTTTGATATTTTGATGGCTTTTAGTCATCATGATGCATTTAGAGCTCTTGTGGTGTTAAAACAGTGAAAAGCCCCAAATAGTGACCCCAAATTGAAAAACAAAGCCAAAAAAAGTATTATTAAGTATAAAGAGTAGTGTTATCCCACAGGAAAATGTAAATTAGTTTTAGCCCAAAAAGATAATGGGCTATATTCAAGAGTATAAGATCTGAGCTTCATTTCCCCTTCTTGGCAAATACTTAAACAGATCCTTGGGGCTCCCATGGAAACAAATATCACCCAGACAAAGGCGGTAAAAGAGGGCAAAGCAAAATGTCAGAAACCTTATTTACACTTGCCCTAAAGTTTGGTGTAAGTGGCCAACCCTAAGTTTTTTCCTTGAGACATTCTATTGCCTAAATAAGCTTAAACTCACTGTAAAGCCTCATACACATGACCAAGTGCTTAGGCTGTGAGCTAGCCACACAAACTGCAGCTAACTCACAGCCCCCTATTGGGCATATTCACGAAGTGGTGCATGCACTACAAGGCACTATGTATCACTGTCCGGGCAGTGACTTCCTATGGCGGTTGCTTCCTATAGATATCAGAGGGGTGAGTGGTAGCAACACAGTAATGTAACACATAACAAAAAAAAAAACCCACACATTCCGTTACAACAGTTACCTACCACTAAATATGCTAGCATGCACAGTTTTTCCATAAAGACTGGTATATTATCACACAATATATATTTGTGATCCCCCTCCTCCTGACAGGACACAAAAATAAAAATAAATTATAGTATTACCGATTTTATCGAGGAGAGCTATCACCCAAGTTGGACCTACCCTGCATCTTTTAAAAGGTCCAGAAAAGCGTGGAATTTGTTGAAAGACTTTTCAATGCTGTCAAGAACACCATCATCTTCAAGGAGTACAGAAGTAACATTTCGTGCTTCAAGTGCTTCGGAAAGGGTTTTATTTATTTGTCGTAAACGGGTATTTTCAACTTCCAGCTAAAACACAGTGCATAACACAAAATGGTTTAATTACTTAATTTGAAAACGTTACTAGTTATGTGGCAAATACAAATACACTTTCATTCAGTTATAAATCTGTTTTTTTTTTTTTTTTTTTATGGAAACAGCCAAGTTAATTTTGCCTTTGTCAGCCAATCCCTATAATCAAATTTAACTTCTTCACAACTACCATACAGTTATATACATAATATTGGCAAATGCCATATAGGACGTGTATCAAGAAAGTGGCCAACTTTAAAATGTCATTTCTCATGAACATTGAACCTAGAAACACATTTTTTAATATAATGTAACAGAACCGGAGATAACCACTGTTAAAGTTACAGAGAAAAATGTGTAATTACAGATCTCAATTCCCTACCAGAACTTTAACAGTGGATCAGGAAAGTCAGTTACTGATGGCCCTGGATGTAGAGACACGAATTACAGAATTCTGAGGTTGAGAAGAGTTGGACTTCAGTGCTAAACCATTAACCTCAGTAATATTATACAGCAAATTACTTCCCAAAGCAAAGATAATTTTATGAATGATGCCACAACGCCGGACCATGAAAGGGACTAATCTCCTTGAAAATATAATACAGTGTTTCTGCTGACAGGTTCAATTAAACCCCTTAACAATACGTGGCGCATTACTACATCATGCATCGGCTGCGGGTGTTTGATCGCCGCTGTCAAAGCTGCCAGCGGCATTAAATAGCCAGCATTGCGTGGGCGCCACCATGTTGGCTTAGATCATCCCTCCCCGTGACGTCATCGTGGAGCGGAGATCTGTTGCTATGACAGCTGTGTTGCTTGTAATACAAGGTTTGATTTGCACATTATGCTGTAGTATGGCAGGATCAGACAACCTAGGGTTAAAGAACTTAAAAATAGTAAAATAAATAATAAAAATTAAAATCACCCCCCTTTCCCTAGAACTGATATAAATATAAACAGTAAATATTCTAACCATGTTAGGCATCGCCGCATCCCAAAATACGTGATCAATATAGTACACAGCATTTATTCCCACTAACAAAAATTACAGTCGAAAATGCCCCTTTTAGTCATTTTGCTAATATATATATATATATAAAGTTATGAAAAGGCCATATAGTCCTCAAAATGGCAGCATTGAAAACATCATCTAAAGTCTTAAAAAAATGATACCACAGACTGCTCCATGCACTGAAAAAGTTATTAGCGCCAGCACATGGCAAAATGAAGATTTTTTGTAAAGGAGATTTTTAGTTTCTGTAAATGTATAAAAACATTATAAAAAACCAAAATAAATTTGGTATCCCATGATTTTACTGAACCAAAGAATAAAGTAGATGTAATTTGAGGTGCACAGTGAAAGACTTAAAATCCAAGCCCACAAGAAAATGGCGAAATTATTTTCATTTTTCATCAATTGCCCTGCATTTGGATTTTTTTTCTGGCTTCCCAATACACTGCATGGAATATTAAATATCGTCGCTATGAAGTGCAATTTGTTACACAGAAAACAAGCCCTTTACATGGAAAAAATAAAAAAAAAGTTATGGATTTTTGAAGGTGGGGAGTGAAAAATGAAAACGCAAAAAGAAAAAAGGGCCTGGTCATTAAGGGGTTAAGGTGACTATACACAGTAGATTAATGACAGCCAAAATCCTCAATGACACACACTGGAGCGCCCACGAATCACTCCAGCGATTGACCTTTTATCCACTTGAAAAAGGGGACCCCAGTTCCCAAAACGCGTGGTGTTTCCTCTGTGTACCTTTGATGACTCAATAAAAAGGAAAATCTATTTGGAACCATTATCCAGTCTTGTCGTGCGCCCCCCTGCTCTTGGCCCCTCTGTATCTATTATTTTTCACAGATATTAGGGAATGGAAGGGTAATAAGTTTTGATTCTATGAAAGAAAAATTTGCAATCGTTGAAAGGGATTTTTTAAAGAGATTTTCAATTAGTACACGCGATTAATGCAATTAGAGTGAGAAAAAGTTCAGAAATAGAAAGAAAAGGACTGATTGCGGGTATTTATACGTTTCTGGTTAGGGGGTCACTATGTGGGTGTGATACATAAATCAAAGGAGAGATGGGAAAGATTGGTAGGGGTGATATCAGGGGTGGACTGTGGGAGGGATCTACAGAAAAGTCAGGGCAGGATCAATAAATAAAAATTATAGACGGATTCAGGTTAGGATTCTTTACATGTTATATTACTACCCTATTGATTTATACAAGATGAAAGTTAGGGAATTATCCAAATGTAACAGATGTGGAGAGGTGGGGGCTGATTTCATACACGTTATTTGGTACTGTCCAGAAATCTACAAGTTCTGGAGTGAAATATCCAACGTATGAATAGCATCTCCCTCAATCCATCAATTTTGGCAGCTATTATTGGAAGAATCGGTACCTTAGAGAATAGAACTGTTCATCAGTCAACTATTCTTATACTGTTGATGTTAGCTAAGGTATTTATAATAAGAGAATGGGGTAGTAATAGTGGTAGGACTTAAAAGATACTGAGGTGAGGCGAGGAGAAAACGGCTCAAATGCAGTTTTCACCACTTTCACTGTATTTGGAATTTCCCCCGCTTCCCAGTACACGACATGGAAAATTAAATACCATCACTATGAAGTGCAATTTGTTAGGCAGAAAACAAGCCATCACACAGATCTTTTACGTGTAAAAAGAAAAAAGTTATAGATTTTTGAAGCGGGGAGTGAAAAATGGAAGTGAAAAAACTAAAAAGGGCCTGGTCGTTAAGTGGTTAAGGTTAAGCAATACAAAAAATAATTCAAGCAGAAAATAGGAGCACAATAGAGAAATGGACTAGAACCTGGGAAAAATGGAAATAGATGATAACTGGAATTAGGTAATTATTAACATCCTGAGGGAGTATTGATATTACATATATATGTTGGTGGATTTCTAGTGAACGTATTACTATTGGATAAATGGGATATATGTAGGCATTTATGTTATGATGTAATATTTAATAGTATTGTTGGTTGTTTTGAATATATGCTGTGTATATTTGAATATAGATTAATATGTTTAGTATATCCGAGAATTTGGGGTCTTGAACATGTATATGATTTCACTTACATATATAGGTGCTTGTTTAAATTTTGTAAAAACAATTAAAAAAAATAGATAAAAAAAAATTTAGAGAATTGATTCTTTTTGCTTAGTGCAGAGTTAGGCAAATACTGTTATACTTAATATTTGTACTTGAAGGAAAAATGGTGAAAATTAAAGGGGGGGGGGCATATTTCCATTTTATATACTAATATTAAGAGGTTAGAAAAGATTGAGACAAAATTGTTTTGGAAACTTTACCCTTTTACTCCGTAGATCAAATGTATTTGAATAATTGATGTGCACGCCTGGCTCAGCATATATGAAATGCCTGAAGGACATTATAGATTTTGGAGGCCTATTTTCTTATTGCTATTTCCTGGCCCCACTAAGTCATTACACACATAAACATACATACATACATACATACATACATACATACATACACACGCCCTAAAACATATTTTTTGTTAACTGGATGAATACTTGAAAATAAATTACAATATTCAGATTTGGATTCTGAAGCCTTTTTTACCTTTGGTATGTGCTCTTGGAAAAAATTGTCTTACAAGAAGTTCCCATACTTTGTAATTTTTTTGTGTGGTTCTTACATATCGGGCTCGGCACATGACGTGGAATGACTGGAGATCATTATGGATTTTGGAGATTTTAGGTGGTTTTCTGGTACCACACAGCCATTACGCACCCTCAAAGTGACCAATTTGAAAACGTTGACACCCAAAGGGGTTCATTTAGGAAATTGTGCTATCCAATTTAATCTGAGTGTCATCAGAGTTGTGTTTGATATTCATAATGTGCTGCCATATTAAAGGGAACCAGTCACCACATTTTCACGAATATAGCTAGTGAACGGTTCCCATAGAGCTCTTCTTAACTTACTTCCCCATAAATCAACTTTATCTTATATTACCAGGCATCAGGGTGTGTGTCGTGCTCAGCAAGCCCCTCCCAAGTACAACTTCCAATACCTCTTCTCAGCATTTGATCACATGGCAACATTGTGGCATGATCACAGCATTGCTACATGTGTCAGGTTCGCTAGGGAGATTGCTGGGACTTCTGGTTCTTCTGGTGGTACCAGCAGCGTTCTCCGAACCCCGGCGCGTATCCGCGCAAACTCCACCTCTCGTCCTGGGCAGCGGCTGCTAAGATCTCGTGCTGTCTAGGAGTGGCTGGGACTTTGAACCTCTGCTTGGTGCCTGGTTGTTTCTGCACCATGAGGGGTTAATTCCCAGATGCTGTCCAGCACCTATCAGGTTCTGGAGGTGGAGTTCTGGCTGCATAAATTGCAGCTTCACTAGTCACCAGTGCCAGTGTTTGAAAATCCCTTTCTCCACCTGGTTGCTGCTAGTTTGTATTGCTCTGTATCTGTATCTATATTGTTGCTAACTCGGCTAGTTTTGGACTTTGACTCTTGCTTACTGATTCTGCTTTTGACGTACCCTCTAGTTGTGACTCCGGCTTGTTTACGATTCTTTTATGTTTTATGTTTGTCAGTCTGTTTGTGTTCCCCTTCCCACACTTACCCAGAATATTTCGAGTCTTCAAGTAGTCGCCCCACGGTTTAGCGTGGGGGGGCTATAGGAAGGGACAGAGGTTGGGGCAAGCTCAGGGCACACTATCCCCTGTCTTTTGTGTACCAATCCTAACAGAAACACTGGCCACACATAGGTCTGCATCCTGTATCCGACCTGCTACATTCTCTCCTTCCATGGAGCCTTTGTCAGCTGTGGTCGCTCAGGTCCAGACCCTAACTCAGCTTGTTCAGGATCTAGCTTCCCGTCTCCAAATTCAGGAATCTATGCAGGTTCCACGGCAGACATCACCGCAGGATCCACTGCCACCCACGCCTGAACCTAAGGTTCCTCTCCCTGACGTGTTTTTTGGTGACCGTAAGAAATTTTTTTCATTTCGGGAGGGCTGTAAACTTTACTTTTCTTTACGCCCTCGTTCATCGGGCACAGAGATTCAAAGGGTGGGCGTGGTAATTTCCCTGTTGCGTGGGGATCCGCAAAATTGGGCTTTTTCTCTCCCACCTGACTCTCCATCCCGTTCTTCTCTTGACGCTTTTTTTTCTGCTTTAGGCCAGATTTATGACGAACCTGACCGCCGAGCACTTGCAGTTTCCCACCTTAGATCTCTGTGTCAGGGAAAACGGACAGCAGAAGATTATTGTGCCCAGTTCAGACAGTATGTGACTGACTCTCAATGGAATGACTGCGCCCTAAAAGACCAATTTATGTCCGGACTGTCAGACAGAGTACAGGACTTAGTCTTAGCTTATGCCGAGCCTCAGACATTAGATGATGCTATGACTCTGGTCATCCGAGTTGATCGTCGCCTAAGATCCAGGCGATCACCTCGGGTGTCCTCGGACTGTCAGCCAGCGGCCAGTCCGTCTCCAGGTAGTCCAGAATTGGAATCCATGGAGCTGGATAGCATCTCTCCTGCACAGCGGAAGCAACATCGAATAAGACGCCATCTTTGTTTCTACTGTGGAAGTCCTGATCATCAGATCAACACCTGTTCCAAGAGGCAGCAGCAGGAAAACTTCCGCTCCTAAGCAGTAGTCGGGGGGACTGCTTAGGAGCTCAGGTACTCCCTATTGTGTCTAGAATGTATTTACCTTGTACGGTTAAGTTTCAGTCTGTTTCCTGCACTGGTCGCGCCTTTTTGGATTCAGGTGCTGCGACTAATTTAATCGATTATAATTTTGTCTCTCAGTTTTGCATGTCATTGATTCCATTGTCCACTCCTATCCAGATGTCGGGTGCGGATTTGACCCCTCTACAGGCAGGGTTGATCAAATTCCGAACCCCGCAGATAAAGCTTATGGTAGGAGCTATGCATGAAGAATGGTGTTCTTTTCTAGTTATGGAAAACCTGTCTGAAAATGTCATTCTTGGTCTACCCTGGCTCCGGATCCATAATCCGGTAATTAATTGGGAAACTCTGGAGCTGGTTCATTGGGGTCCTCTCTGTAAGGAGCACCTGACCAGAGTTTCACTATGTACAGTAGTGACGGAAGATCAGGGTCTTCCAGGTTTTCTCTCGGACTACTCAGATGTGTTTTCAAAACCCTTGTCCCAAGTCCTTCCTCCTCACAGGGAGTTTGATTGTAAAATTGACCTTCTTCCTGATGCTAGATTGCCAAAGGGTCGTATATATAACTTGTCGGTACCAGAACGGGAGGCACTGAAGAGTTATATTGATGAGAGTTTGGCAATCGGACATATTCGTCCCTCTGAGTCGCCCACTGGGGCCGGGTTCTTTTTTGTTGAGAAAAAAGATGGTGGTTTACGGCCGTGTATTGACTATCGAGAATTAAATAAGATAACGGTAAAAAACTCAGGTCCCCTCCCCTTGATCCCGGATCTCTTAAATCAGGTTTCTGGGGCCCAAGTTTTCTCTAAATTAGATCTCAGAGGGGCTTATAACCTGATTCGGGTCCGAGAAGGGGATGAGTGGAAAACCGCATTTAATACACCTTTGGGGCACTTTGAATACCTGGTTATGCCCTTTGGTTTGAGTAATGCCCCAGCGGTTTTTCAAGGCTTTATGAACTCCATTTTTCATGATTACATCGGTGTGTTTATGGTGGTGTATCTAGACGATATTTTGATTTTTTCTCCTGATATGGTTTCTCACCAGCAACATCTCCGCCAAGTACTTACCAGGTTGCGCAAAAACCACCTCTTCGCTAAGCTGGAAAAGTGTGTTTTTTGCGTCCAGAAGGTTTCCTTCTTAGGTTATGTTGTGACTCCCTCTGATGTACAGATGGATCCGAGTAAGGTTCAGGCGCTCACGGACTGGGTTCGGCCTACCAATCTTAAGGCCCTACAACGATTTTTAGGTTTCGCTAACTATTATCGGAACTTTATAAAGAACTTTTCTGTGATCGCCAAACCCCTCACGGATCTAACCCGTAAGGGTGCTGATCCAAACAAATGGTCCCCTGCCGCTTGCTCAGCGTTTGAAACTTTAAAAGCGGCATTCTCGTCAGCCCCAGTTTTGGTTCAACCTGACCTCTCTCTACCGTTTGTTGTGGAGGTTGATGCCTCCGAGGTAGGAGTAGGTGCAGTGTTGTCTCAGGGGTCCTCCACTCTCACCAGACTTAGGCCCTGTGCATATTTCTCTAGAAAGTTTTCCTCTTGTGAGAGGAATTATGATATTGGTAATCGAGAGCTCCTTGCCATTAAGTGGGCATTTGAAGTCTGGCGACACTTTTTGGAAGGAGCTCTTCATCCGATAACTGTGCTCACAGATCATAAGAACTTAGTATATTTGGATACTGCTAAGCGTTTGAACTCACGTCAGGCTAGGTGGGCCTTGTTTTTCTCTCGCTTTAATTTTGTGGTCACCTACCGACCTGGGTCAAAAAATGTGAAGGCTGATGCCTTGTCCCGTAGCTTCGGGACTCCTGAGCTTCCAGCGACTACGGACAGTAATATTTTGTCTCCAGGGGTTGTGCTGGCAGCTGTCTCCTCCCACCTCTCCTCTCAAATTTTAGCAGGACAAAAATCTGCACCCAAAGACCTTCCGGAAGGCAAATTATTTGTTCCTTTTTCTTGTCGTTTGAGAGTGTTGGAGGAGACGCATTGCTCAGTATTGGCAGGTCATCCGGGAATGCGGAGTACCTTGGATCTCTTAAAGAGAAGTTACTGGTGGCCTCACATGACTAATGATGTGCACGCATTTGTCCAAGCCTGTCAGGTCTGTGCGCGAGGAAAGACTCCCAGGAGACGTCCTGAGGGGCCTCTTCTTCCGCTTCCAGTTCCCACCAGGCCATGGTCTAAAGTGTCAATGGATTTTGTCACTGATCTGCCAGCATCTCAAGGCTATACAGTGATTTGGGTGGTAGTGGACCGTTTCTCCAAGATGGGACACTTTGTTCCATTAAAAAAGTTACCTTCAGCTGAAGAATTGGCTGATTTGTTTATACAGAACATTGTACGCCTCCATGGTATACCAGATGATATTGTGTCTGATAGGGGCGTACAATTTGTTTCCAAATTTTGGCGAGCATTTTGTTCTAGACTGGAAGTTAATCTGTCGTTCTCCTCAGCGTTTCATCCTGAGTCTAATGGTCAGTCCGAGAGAATGAATCAGGAGATGATTCAATATCTGCGACTCTTTGTCTCGGACAGTCAGGACCAGTGGGTGAAATTCCTTCCGTTGGCAGAATTTGCTATTAATAACCACTGTAGTTCGTCCACACAGGTATCTCCGTTTTTCTGCAATTATGGTTTTCATCCACGTTTCTCTTTTTCATCTGTGCCTGTCTCTAATATTCCTCGAGCGGAAGCCATTACATCCAAGTTGCGCTCGCTCTGGTCACAAGTTCGGGAGAATATTCAGAGGGCACAAAATTCTATGGTCCAACAAACTGAAAGAAGGCGCACTAAATCTGATATGTTTGTGGTGGGGGATAAAGTGTGGTTATCAACAAAAAACCTTAAATTGAAGGTCCCCTCTTTGAAGTTTGCGCCCAGGTTTGTGGGTCCGTTTGTTGTTACTCATATTGTTAACCCGGTTTCCTTCAAGATTACACTTCCAGCAGGGTGGCGGGTCCATAACACCTTCCATAAGAGTCTTCTGAAGCGCTATGTTGAGCCTGTTTTGCCTCTTTCTGACCCTCCTTCTCCATCTATTGTGGAGGGGAATCTGGAATTTGAGGTGGAAAAGGTGGTGAATTCCAGATGGGTAGGTAACTCCCTGCAGTACCTGGTCCATTGGAAAGGTTTTGGTCCTGAGGATAGGTCTTGGGTTCCGGCTAGAGATGTTCATGCTCCACGGTTACTCAGGTTATTTCATCAGACCTACCCTCAGAAGCCATCTTTAAGATCTAGGGGTCCGAAGGCCCCCCGTCAGGGGGGGGGTACTGTCAGGTTCGCTAGGGAGATTGCTGGGACTTCTGGTTCTTCTGGTGGTACCAGCAGCGTTCTCCGAACCCCGGCGCGTATCCGCGCAAACTCCACCTCTCGTCCTGGGCAGCGGCTGCTAAGATCTCGTGCTGTCTAGGAGTGGCTGGGACTTTGAACCTCTGCTTGGTGCCTGGTTGTTTCTGCACCATGAGGGGTTAATTCCCAGATGCTGTCCAGCACCTATCAGGTTCTGGAGGTGGAGTTCTGGCTGCATAAATTGCAGCTTCACTAGTCACCAGTGCCAGTGTTTGAAAATCCCTTTCTCCACCTGGTTGCTGCTAGTTTGTATTGCTCTGTATCTGTATCTATATTGTTGCTAACTCGGCTAGTTTTGGACTTTGACTCTTGCTTACTGATTCTGCTTTTGACGTACCCTCTAGTTGTGACTCCGGCTTGTTTACGATTCTTTTATGTTTTATGTTTGTCAGTCTGTTTGTGTTCCCCTTCCCACACTTACCCAGAATATTTCGAGTCTTCAAGTAGTCGCCCCACGGTTTAGCGTGGGGGGGCTATAGGAAGGGACAGAGGTTGGGGCAAGCTCAGGGCACACTATCCCCTGTCTTTTGTGTACCAATCCTAACAACATGAACTTCTACTCCATAATTTATCGTAATCAAAAACAGTGTGAAGTATTGTTATAATTTATGAAAAACTTATTTTACATGCTGAAGATTGATAACACTCTGCTGTGCAGTAAAAGAATGTGGGCTTTGGCTGATTTACAATGCTACCAATTCCAGGGAAAAAGACGTCTTTTGTTTCTGGGATGCCCTTGTGATAATTTACTAACCAATGAACTATGAACATTACCGTATATACTCGAGTATAAGCTCGAGTTTTTGTGCTGAAAATTCCCCACTCGGCTTATACTCTGGTATATAAAAAAAATAAACTCAATGCTCACCATTCTGACGGCCCGGGCAACTCCGCTTTCATCTTCATGAAGAAGAAGAGGCGCTGCAGACGGAGCTGCCGCGGACCCGCCGCGGACATGAAGATGGAATCGGAGCTGCCCGGGCCGTCGGTATGGTGAGTACCGAGTTTATTATTTTTAAGGGCTGGCAGGCTATTTACTACGGTGGGCTGGCTGTATAAAACGGGGGGGGGGGGCTGGCAGGCTATATACAAGGGAGGGGGGGGGGGCTGGCAGGCTATATACAAGGGAGGGGGGGGGGCTGGCAGGCTATATACAAGGGAGGGGGGGGGCTGGCAGGCTATATACAAGGGAGGGGGGGGGGCTGGCAGGCTATATACAAGGGAGGGGGGGGCTGGCAGGCTATATACAAGGGAGGGGGGGGGGCTGGCAGGCTATATACAAGGGAGGGGGGGGGCTGGCAGGCTATATACAAGGGAGGGGGGGGGCTGGCAGGCTATATACAAGGGAGGGGGGGCTGGCAGGCTATATACAAGGGAGGGGGGGCTGGCAGGCTATATACAAGGGAGGGGGGGCGGCTGGCAGGCTATATACAAGGGAGGGGGGGGGCTGGCAGGCTATATACAAGGGAGGGGGGGGCTGGCAGGCTATATACAAGGGAGGGGGGGGCTGGCAGGCTATATACAAGGGAGGGGGGGCTGGCAGGCTATATACAAGGGAGGGGGGGGGCTGGCAGGCTATATACAAGGGAGGGGGGGCTGGCAGGCTATATACAAGGGAGGGGGGCTGGCAGGCTGTATACAAGGAGGGGGGCTGGCAAGCTGTATACAAGGAGGGGGGCTGGCAAGCTGTATACAAGGAGGGGGGCTGGCAAGCTGTATACAAGGAGGGGGCTGGCAGGCTGTATACAAGGGGGGGGCTGGCAGGCTGTATACAAGGGGGGGGCTGGCAGGCTCTACAAGGGGGGGACTGGCAGACTCTATACAAGGGGGGGGGGCTGGCAGGCTGTATACAAGGGGGGGGCTGGCAGACTGTATACAAGGGGGGGGCTGGCAGGCTGTATACAAGGAGGGGGGCTGGCAGGCTGTATACAAGGAGGGGGGCTGGCAGGCTGTATACAAGGGGGGGGGGCTGGCAGGCTATATACAAGGGGGGGCTGGCAAGCTATATACTACAGGGGGCTGGCAGGCTATATACTACAGAGGGCTGGCAGGCTATATACTGGGGAGGCTGTGACCAATGCATTTCCCACCCTCGGCTTATACTCGAGTCAATAGGTTTTTCCCGTTTTTTTTGCATTAAAATTACTCAGGTCTGCTTATACTCGAGTATATACACTACTTCTCATCTTTAACTAACCAAGCCCAGGTCCTCCCCCACTAAAAGTTATGTATAATTCTTTGTGACGCAAATAAAGTTTCTCACATTTGCCTAGCCTTTCATGGCAACGCAGCTCCACAGAGATTGATATATTATACCATGGTCTTGGTTTGATTTCTTCTGAGCTCACTCTATGAATTTTATTAGTCATTAGTGAACCTGAGGTTGTGTAAACAGGGGCAGAACTTGACAGTACCCTGTGCAAATGTAACAGGACCTTAAATGTCATCATTTGAAGTAGCCAATGATGTAACAGAGATCGCTCTCAATGTTCCACATAGCAGCATGTTCTGTAGACTTGTCAATCGGAAACAAGGAGGCAGGGTAATGCAGTAACCACTGAATATGTAGGGCCTCATTGGACTCACTTAATGTTTGATTGTAAACTAATAAGCAACTAACCTAATGTTTTTAAAATCGAAACCATGGAAAGGGACCATCTAGGGATATTTAGGCAATGCTATTTAATGATACTTTTTTAGTTAAGTGTTTATTTTGGGTTGGTTTATTTGCATGGCCAACCACTGTGACTATAAAGTAGTACAGCGGTAGCCAATTCGTTAACAGTATCCATTTACACCTGACAGGGGAATATCATAAAAAGTTCTTCCACATGTTATCTACCCTCGTGACCAATGTCTTTGCCGTAGCAATGGCATAAATCTCCCTACCAGCAGAAAACCAGCAGGCATTAATAGTAGTCCTACCCAAGCCGGGCAAAACACCGGAACAACCAATCGGCCAATTTCTCTACTGAACGTAGACACTGAAATATATGCAAAAATTCTGGCAGGCAGGCTAATGAAATTCCTGCCCTACCTAATAACTGCAGACCAAACAGGCTTCATCAAGGGTAAACAAGGAGCAGACAACAAAAGAAGGATTGTCAACCTGCTGCACCATATAGAATCCCAAAAATTACCATCCATCTTATTAGCGCTTGATGCCGAGGCGACCACATACACTGGTTGTATGCCTTCTCGGCATTGAGACTATGGGTATCCATTTTGAGTTCTATTAAAAAGTTCTACTCTAATCCCTCAGCCAGAGTATTTGTTAATGGCACACTGTTAGACTCTTAACATCACAACGGAACGCACCAGGACTGCCCCTTTCCCCGTTAGTCTTTATCCTTTCCCTGGAGCTCTTGACAGCTATGTTGATGGGTGGGTGGGTGCTCAATGGTGGGTGCACAATGGCACCTTGATTCTCTACACAAGGATGATATCATCCTTTCCCTGACAAACCCATAATCCTCTATGGAACAGGTGATGGCAGCACTGTCTAAATTTATTAAGCTATCCGATTATAAAATGAACACACACAAAAAAACACAGACCAGAGAGATCTATATCTTCTTTGAAATTGTCACTGCCCTTTTGATTGGCAGATGGAACAGATTCAATGTATGGGAATATAAGTCATCAACTCGCACAACAAATTATCTAAAAACATTTATGTAGTTAAGTAAATTAACCTCTTAGCGCTACTAGTAGGGCGCTGAGCCGATGCCGGCATCGGGAGTTACGGGGTGTCAGCCGCTGACATCCGAGAGTGATACAAACAGTTGGAGTGGGCTCCGAACGCAGGTGTTTAACCCGTTAAATGCAGCGGTCAGCACCTTCTTGGGGTCTCTTCCCTACGATCGCCAATTGTTCACATGCCGGTCCTAACCCCAGGGCTGCCTGCCGGCAATGCCTGCAAGATGACGACTGTGACATCATCTGAAAGGCACAGAGTCAGCCTATGCAAGTGCTAATACTCTGCAATACATCAGTATATTTCATCATGAACAAGTAATTAGATGATTGCATATTCATATCCCATGATGGAACTAATAAAAAAGTTAAAAAATAAATAAATAAAAAGTTTTCAATAAAAAATAAATTAATTAAAAATGCCCATAAGCCCCATAACATATAAAGAGACATATAATGTATGGCAGCCACGTTCTGGCTGAGACCAGAACTTGGCTGCCATACAGCTGAGGTCCAGAGCGGCGGACACCGCTCCTCTCCTCCAACCTAACAAGCACTTTTTACAAGTACAATCCGCATCTGAAGAAGGTTATTTTGATGGAAACGTCATGCTATTCTGTGGATTTGTACAAAAATAAAAAGCAATTATTATTCAAATTTGATTGAGTGCCATCTTCCATTATCTATGCATGAACGGGGCTGGGACCCTAGTTTGGCACCATCTACTACACAAGGAGTGCTGTGAAATTCCTGTTATTTATTAAATCATAACACAAACCCCACATATATAGTATCACCGACAACGTAACAACCCGTAGAATTCAAGAAAATAATTATTGAACCCGTATGGTGAACACCGATAAAAGAAAAACTGTCAAAAACCTGTCAAAAATTTAGATTTTTACCTATTTAATCCCACAAAAAAATGCTATAAAAAGTGATCAAAAAGTATGTACTCCAAAATAATACTGTTGCAAAGTACAACATGTCCCGCAAAAAACAAGCTGTCAACCAGCTCTGTACCCAAAATAAAAAAAAGGAAAGAAATCCAGTACAGAACATATGCTTTTCTACTCCTGCTCTCAAAAGTTCATAAATTTTCAACAATAGGGGATACTAACCCCAAAATAGTAACACTGGATAAAGCATCTCAACCCGCAAAAAAAAAGCTGTCACATGGCCCCAATAACGGAAAATTTTAAAGCGCTCCTTCCCTTCTGTGCCACGCTTTGCGCCCATAAAACAAGTAACAGCCACTTGTGGGGGGTCCATCAATGGATGGACTGATGACATATCCTGTACGGGTACGAAACGCATATCCCAAACAGCAATAGAATTTTACTGTGATTTTATTAATAGCTTATTTTTACTTTTTTTTTTTTAATCATAAACAATAATAAAAAAAAGAAGTAGAAAATCCACAAACGGGCGCTGAACTGAGTTTTTTCAAACACGAGCTATATGCTCACAAATTTCTATCTGCAACATACCCACTGGTCAGGAGACTGTGGGTCCACCAAGGGCAGCCCTGTGGATTTAGTCTCCAAAAACACTACAAGTTGGTTGTGGCTTATGACACAACCTTTCAAGGTAAGCACCTAGTTGTATTTATCTACTGGATAGGTATCACTTAACCTGCTACACTATATTTGCGCTTTTCAACTTTTTTTTTATGCCACAAATATTGTATGGGGTATACGGCTTAATAGAACAAATACTTTTCCACCCTTTCTCTAGGAATCCATGGCAAGTTCTATTGCATTTAGATCTTACCCATCTACCTCCAGACCATAGCCCATCTTGTTGTGCAAACTCTTCATTATAGCCAGGCTTTTGGTAACTCGACATTGGAAAGACCCCAACCCTCCATCATACACCATGAATGTGTGAGAGATAAACACGGTGTACAACGATAGAAATGATCTCATCATACAGCTGGCTTAAGTCTCAGCCAATCGCCAGTATTTGGACCTCTTGGTCTACCCTCCTCCAATGGACACAAATACCATAGATGACCCTGATTAGGCCCACAGATCGAACATTCTAAGCTTTAGAAGACATTTGTGAGAAAATTTTATTGTGTTATTTGTTGTAGTACTGTTATTATTGAAGACACTGCCTATATCCGCTTACAAGTGCAAAGTATTGTGGACAGAAAAAGCCACCAATGGTGTTTGTATGATGTTGGAACTGTGTCTAATGTTTCTGTATTTCTTTGGTTTAAAAAAACGAATTAAAAAAAAAAAAACTATTTAAACGAACAGTAGCCAGTTACAAAAAAGAAAAATTGCAGAATGGCAAAGAGGAATCCGTATTCCTGGTTTTTACAATTACTATTTCTATTACCTGCCAGGGCTGCATGTTATCTGGCTCTCTCCCGATTTTAAATTTAATAGAACAGGTACCAATGATCGATAGAAACCACTGTGTCTGTACGCATATTACAACTTCTTTCTATAGGGATTAAAGTTATAAATGGATTAAATGCATTAAGAGATTACCTCCATTATCCTGTCATCAGCTCTTAATCTTGTTTTTCTTTCCTCCTCCAACCTCAGTTGGCATTCCTGCAATGCAACCTGTCAACAAGAGACATAACAAGCAAGATAGTGGTTATACTAAAAGCCAAGTCATTAAATTGCATGTATATCAGTTTTGCAACAGTTGTAGAAGATAAGCAACTTCCCATATTTGGCATTATATAACCTTTATCAATGTGTCACACAATACACACAATACATACAGAAGACTAGACCAGTCTTCTGCTGCAACAGACATAACCGAGGCTCATGCTGGACGATCAATCCTGCACAGCATAAGGCGATGTATGCCCGCCGTACCAAAATACGGAAAGGCAAGTGCAGAGATTTTTTTGCAGTTATTTTTTTTGCTGCTGGCTATATACTGGGGGGCATGGGCAGGCTGGCTAGCTACATACTAGGGGCCATGGGCAGGCTGGCTAGCTACATGCTAGGGGGCCATGGGCAGGCTGGCTAGCTACATGCTAGGGGGCCATGGGCAGGCTGGCTAGCTACATGCTAGGGGGCATGGGCAGGCTGGCTAGCTACATGCTAGGGGGCATGGGCAGGCTGGCTAGCTACATACTAGGGGGCATGGGCAGGCTGGCTAGCTACATACTAGGGGGCATGGGCAGGCTGGCTAGCTACATACTGGGGGGCATGGGCAGGCTGGCTAGCTACATACTGGGGGGCATGGGCAGGCTGGCTAGCTACATACTGGGGGGCATGGGCAGGCTGGCTAGCTACATACTAGGGGGCATGGGCAGGCTGGCTAGCTACATACTAGGGGGCATGGGCAGGCTGGCTAGCTACATACTAGGGGGCATGGGCAGGCTGGCTAGCTACATACTAGGGGGCATGGGCAGGCTGGCTAGCTACATACTAGGGGGCATGGGCAGGCTGGCTAGCTACATACTAGGGGGCATGGGCAGGCTGGCTAGCTACATACTAGGGGGCATGGGCAGGCTGGCTAGCTACATACTAGGGGGCATGGCCTGGCTAGCTACATAATAGGGGGCATGGCCTGGCTAGCTACATAATAGGGGGCATGGAAAGCTATATAACTGATGGTAGAGTGTCCTAATTAGGCTGCTCGTTCGGTCTAGGGGATGGGGGGACTGTTTTTTACAAGTTTTCTGGCATCTTTAATTAACTTTGTAAAAGCCTCTCTGCTTCCCCAGCTTTTAATTTATGCACGGGTGTTGGCGTGCTTAATTTAAAATCTGGGGAAGATGAGAGAAACTCGGGTACTGTCAGCCTGAGTGCCTTCGGCTTTTCTATAAAGTTATTATTTCGTTATTAAAGATGCCAGAAAACTTGTATAAAACAGTGCCCCCCCCCCCCATCCCCTTGAATAAACAGCATAATTAGGACACTACCACCAGTAATCTTTAAGAAAACTTTTGCAAAGAGAAAGATTTTGCCAGGCATCAGGCAACTTCTCAGATTTATAAATCGTATTAAAAAGATGAGCACAGAGACTGGCCTGAGTGCTGAAAATTTTCATTGATCGTTTTCAACTTCTAATGAAGTACAAAGCATTTTTTGTGCTATTCTGCGAGCTACCTGTAAGCGCTTGCTCTTATTCACACAGCTTTTCTCAAGAATTTCAGGTTCTTCCATGAGGTGTGATGAAACCCATGAGTTGTCACTGTCTGAGGAGTTCCCACTATGCAAGGAGACCTTTATTGGAGAATCTTTCTATTCACATAAGAAGAACAGCATTCACCATATGATAAAATAGTTACAATATAGATCATCAGTTGTAAAGAGAAAATAACGAATTATCCTCTTTGCGCCCCATGACATAACTGTGCATACAGTACTTTGTGCACCTGGACATACATTTACAATGAGGGATCACACAGGTCACACTCAGGGAGGTGACCGCAGGAATAGTCACAGTCAGTATTTTAACTGATCGTGGCTACAGAACTTGGTTTGAAAGAGTAGGCATGTGGTAGATTGTTTTTATACTTCATTTGTACACTCAAAGTAAAGATTATTAGTGTATTGCACACTTCCGATTCTCGGAACTATATACTACATGTCTGACAAATGTATATATACACATTACACCTAAAGGTGTCCCTCACCTCTACTCCCGGAAATCCCGCCCACCGGCTATGGGGGTGCCGATCATCTTCATGGCAGCACTGGGGTCCAGTAAAGGACTGCCTTACATGACTTCCTGTGGGAGTTTTTGTGTGTGTTTTTTTTTTAATTTTTTTAAACACACTAAAATGTGAAAATCACAACACAAACACCACATATTGGGTATTGTCACAGCCATAAAAACTCATACAATTAAATAAAATCATTTCTGAACCCTTATGTAAACCCCTTAAATATAAAAAATAAAAAACACAGTAAAAATTACGATTTTTGCACATTCAATCCAACAACAAAAACGTATAAAGTGATCAAAAAGTTACATGTAGCCCTGCATGATACCAATAAAAAGTACAACTTATCTAGCAAAAATAAGGCCAAAAAACAGCTTAAAGTATATACTCGAGTATAAGCCGAGACCCCAAATATTAACAGGAAAAAAAATCTAGAAAAACCTATTGACTCGAGTATAAGCCGTGGGTGGGAAATGCATTGGTCACAGCCTCCCAGGTCTACAGCCTGCCTGCCCCCCGTTGTATACAGCCTGCCCGCCCCCCGTTGTATACAGCCTTCCCGCCCCCCGTTGTATACAGCCTTCCCGCCCCCCGTTGTATACAGCCTGCCCGCAGTAGTAAATAGCCTGCCAGCCCTTAAAAATAACAAACTCAGTACTCACCATTCCGACGGCCCGGGCAGCTCCGCTTCCATCTTCATGTCCGCGGCAGCTCCTCTTCTTCTTCAGGCGGCGCTAGGACCGCGACATCTCCATACACACGGCCCAGCCGGCACACAACAGTGGCATCACAGCTGCTAACGCACAGATGTGTGCCGGCCAGGCCGGCGCTAGGACTGGAACATCTCCGTACGCACGGCCTGGCCGGCACAGAAGAAGAAGAAGAGGCGCTGCAGACGGAGCACAAAAAACTCGGCTTATACGGTAATCAAAATCTGTCCTCTAAAAGCTCAATGGCTCCTTCTGTTCTGTGCTCTGCTGTGAGCCCCTAAAGTAGTTTACATTGACATGTTGTAAGAAAATACACAACAAAATCTGATAGCTGTTTTCCCTTTTTATCTTGCATGAACGTGTACATTTTAGGACAAAATAATGATGTCAAAATTAAAAAAATCCAAATTAAACCTCCACAGTGATTACATCGTTCTCTGGTGCAGTCCATACTTAATGTAAGAGAAGAACTGCCGAGACAGGCACAGAAGTGACAGAGCTTCATTATCATAATTGTATAATTTTTTTTTTCTGCAAAACCACTCAACTCAGGGATTAAATAAGATATGTTTCTTCATCAGTGTAGCTACAGCATTCTCAAGGTAAGTTTGGTTCAGAATGCATCAAATCAAATGGTAGATTTCCTTTAAAGTGCTAATAAGCTTACCAAAGGCTGTTTTGAATAGTTTAAGGGGTGCAGTTCTAAAAATGGGGCAATTTGTGGGGAGTTTAATAGTAAATAGAACTTTGAAAACCCTTATGAAGATGAATCGTCCTCTAAAAAAATGTCATATAAAATTAAGTCAACATAAAGCAGACATATGGTAAATGTTAGTTAGTAACCAATTTTGGCAGTCAGACTAAATGTATGATGAGCATAAGAAAAAAAAAAAAATCAGAAAATGTTAAAAAAATTTTTACCAAATTTCCATTTTTTATAAATAGGTACAAAAAATAACGCAAAAGAAGGCTGGATTTATACAGAAAAAGTTAATATATTATAGTCAAAAAGTATTTTGTACCCCAAGAATCAATATAGTGTATGTTTTTGCATGAAACACCACCCTAACAAGCAACATTTAGAACTTAGTACTGCAGTCTTGTACAGCTCTCTTGTATATGTTTGAATGTAACCTGGATATGGAATGTAAATGCGTTTTAGAAATTGTGTGAACTTCTATATGTGCATGTGCCTCATATACTCATGCATTATATAAATTAAATATTAATCAATATGTAGATAAAGAAAGAATGTAAACTGTAAAAGATCTTTATTTAGCAAAATAGCTTCAGACATTGTACCTTGTGTAGTGACGCTGCCACCTAGTGGAATATATTTGTTAATGTTGCAAACAAATTCTTTATGGCCAATAAAGATGTAATGATTATTTTGCATTCTACAAGTCAAACATCAGAAAATTATACAAAATTACATGCAGGCATTCAAAGTGTCGTAATATGTTCTAAATATTGATCATCATTGCCTCTGGAAGTTTGCCGCTTTAGAAAACAGCATTGAATAAGAAAACTGATGTATGGGGGAAGCTAGGGTTACAAAGACTGCTATTTCTCCAGAAATGAAGAGTCAGGTATCGAAGAACTGTCAAACCTGAAATTAATAAGGTTTATGCAACTTTTTACCTGCTCAGGAGATGAAACAACGGTCACTTCTCTGTAAAAAAAAACAAGACAAGAGCAACAATGTCACATTAGAAAGCACTTTTATAGGTCATGGCTTCAGGGCTCTAAGGTGTTCGAGGACTTCATAAATTACCATTCACCTACGAGTTACCTAGACAGAAAATTGGATACCAGGGTTCACGTAAAACATGTGTGTGTATTGTGCATCACAGTCAAGCCTTTGATCTGGCACAGGCTGACGTCATCATTCATTCCCTGTGTCAAAGAACTGAAAAAGCACTGTGACTACTTGGGGGCAGCACTGCATACTGGGACATCTCGGTGATACATAGGGTCAGCAGTGTGGCTTCTTGGAGAGAGCTCTGTGACTACTTTGGAGGCAAGTGCTGCGGCTATTGCCACTGTAGGGGAATAGCTGTGATCTTTAGGGGAACGACTGAACACTTAAATTTGTCAGAGAAAGATGGAGAAGATTATTATAAACCAAACCAAACTTTTTTTGTGTTTCTAAATCTTTAAAGCAGAGTTCTGGTGGGAAGAAGCTGATGTATACTCCAGATAGAACAAAATGAAAGAGAATTCCTCCGACCAAAGACATCACGTGTGAGCTGCTGGATATACACTAAGTGTTGGTATTAAAAATTATCTCACAATTCTGCACTCAATACATAACACAGATTGGTTTTGCTTTCATGTATGTATGTATGTATGTATACATACGTTTGTATTTGTCTATATATACCTATACATACACGGCCTTCATGATTAATTGCCTCCTCTGGCCCAGCTCTGTGCCTCCCATCTACCCCAGTCTACATGCAAACAGAGATGCAGCAGTGACATCACAACAACAGCGCTCCCTCTGCAGCATTTGCCTCTGTAAGCGTTACCCATACCACAGCCAGGGCCTGCAGCGGATGCTGCTCTGGCTGTGATGTCACTGCTGCGTCTCTGTACACATGCATACTGGGTTGTGATGGGAGGCACACAGCTGGACCAAAGAGACAAAAGGGAGGGGGGGGGGGGGGGGGGAGGTGAGTGAAAACTGTGGTCTTGTTTTGATGCCCCCAACCCAGAGCTCAGACAACCTCTATAATTAGGGAGGGCACTGTAATGTTAGTGGGACAGTAGCTTAAAGGTTGGTGAGGCTAGGTTTAGTTGGCTTAGGGTTAGTGGGCAAACTTAGGTTTCCACAAGCTGCATTTGAATTACATATAATAACACAATTCATGCACTGTGGGGAGGAGTTTCTCCAGATCGTATGTGCACAATATAAAACATATGGTGAACATTCCCAATTGAAAGTGTGATCAGTAGAGATTCCTCCCCAATGTGCTGGAATTGCCTTCCTATATGTAATAGGCCCCATTCCGGTAATGCTTTTACAATTCAAATGCACAGACGAAA
The DNA here is from genome assembly GCF_040894005.1 of Engystomops pustulosus. Taxonomy (NCBI): domain Eukaryota; kingdom Metazoa; phylum Chordata; class Amphibia; order Anura; family Leptodactylidae; genus Engystomops; species Engystomops pustulosus. The sequence continues at coordinate 113,679,420 of NC_092411.1, forward strand.
ATGCATCTAAAGCATATGTTTTCTATTACTAAGAAAATGGGGGTCATTTACTAAGGGCCCGATTCGCGTTTTCCCGACGTGTTACCCGAATATTTCCGATTTGCGCCGCTTGTACATGAATTGCCCCGGGTTTTTGGCGCACGCGATCGGATTGTGGCGCATCGGGGCCGGCATGCGCGCGACAGAAATCGGGGGGGCGTGGCCGAACGAAAACCCGACGTATTCGGAAAAACCGCCGCATTTAAATGCCGAAAATGTGTCGCTTGGGGAGCGCTCACCTTCACCTTCTATGGGATGGTGCATTCCGGGGCGTTAAGATTATTTTCGGCGCTGCAGCGCCACCTGGTGGACGGCGGAGGAACTACCATCTTAAATCCCAGCCGGACCCGAATCCTGTGCAGAGAACGCGCCGCTGGATCGCGAATGGGCCTGGTAAGTAAATGTGCCCCAATATCTTTTCCCAATGCATTTCTAAAGACACACTAGGGCACATGTAAAAGGACTTTGAATTGCACTTGTCAGACTGTACCCGTTTTTCAAGGCTAAAACGGCTTTCACAGGTAATTAAGTGTCTGCACCGTTATTGTGCCGAGGTGACCCTTTTGTGACGCAGCTGCGTTAGCCTCCATGCGACACAAATTAGGGGATGTGCCGTCTGTCTGATTGATTCGGTCTGAGCAGAGTACAGGCAGTCCCCGGGTTACATACAAGATAGGGTCTGAAGGTTTGTTCTTAAGTTGAATTTGTATTTAAGTCTGAACTGTATATTTTATCATTGTAATCCCAGACAGAACTTTTTTGGTCTCTATGACAATTGCATTTTAAAAATGTTGGGTTGTCATAAGAATCTGGATTAACAATAAAGCTTCATTACAGACACCTCTGATAACTGTTACAGCTGATTAGTGTAGCCTAGGACTAAAGTACAATAAATAACCAATATCCAGTGGTCCTTTTGTAACTAGGGGTCGTATGTAAATCGAGTGTTCTTAAGTAGGGGACCACCTGTATTTAACTTGTATTAAATACTTATATACACCCCAATAACTAATCTGAGTTTAAGTTGCACGATTACTGTATTTTTCTGACTATAAGGCGCACAAAAAGAAATCAAAGGTGTGCCTTATAGTTACAGACAACAGCTGCCTTGAACTCTGCACAGGTCTGCCACCTGCTGGTCATTCATCCTTATAATCAGGTGCGCCTTATAGTCCAGTGAGCCTTATATATGAACCTAGACATTTTAGCAGGCATTTATTGATAGTGCGCCTTATAGTTCAAAAAATACTGTATGTATACTGTAAAACCAAGGATGTTGTATACATATTGAAATGTTCTTGCCCAATGATTAACGTGGGACAGACGGGCCAAGAGCTGAAGAGTACAACAACATCTCTCTTCGATTACGATGGCGACAAATGACCTGGCTAAGGTGAAGTCTAAGGTAGCTGCACACTTCCTACATGTACACCGGGGAAATAATCAAAGTCTTAGGGTCTGTGGGGTGGAAAGGGTACACTGGAACCCTAGCGGAGGCAGTCATAGTAAGGAACTTTTAAGATTGGAATCCAAGTGGATTTAAAAACTTGACTCCCTGGCTCCTCTACGACTAAATGAAGACTTGCTTTACACAGGTTTTTATAAGGATTGAGGTTGTCTTTTCTTGTGGGTTGTTCTGTTTATTCTCCTTTTTTTTCTTTTTTAACACTATTTGGTCCTCCTAATTTGGTTTGCATTCATGGACTGATTATGTGGTCACCCGTGCGTTTGTTTTCGCGGACCACACGGTCAGATCCTTGTCTCTTATCACTTTCCCTCTGGGTTTATGTTTTTTCTGCTCACTCCACTATGGGTAGTATGTCTATACATTTCTTGTATATCTAATATCTTGTTCTCTTCTTTCACATTAGGTGTTGCACCTATGAACAACCCGACTCACCTGGTCCCCAGCCTCCGTTGGACTTATATCTCCGTGATCAAGAACCCTCAGAATAGATATGGACTTTCTTTATAATTCTCCATTACTTACCCAAGTACCCCATTAACCTGAATGCTGTTTGGTCTCTCTCGACTCCTTCTGCTGAAAATGTATTATTATTAATTGAACCTTGCCTCTACGTTTTTTGACATATACTCTCTTTCAAGTCTGTTTGCATTATTTGTTAAACAAATTCGTTATATATAATTAAAGTTTTGTCTTTGCCTGCCCCTGGTGTTCGACACGGGACCATTGTTATCGCCGCGGTTCTTCACCTCATTACAGTCAGTCACTTATGATATAACTATTTATGTATCCACTTATGTACTTTATATGATTGCACAGATTGCAGTATAAATACTCCTTTCTTTAGCTTTATTAAAATAATGCACTTCATACTGAGAGCTGTGCAAAACTATATAAAAACCTATCCTTTATAGACCTATATAATTTATACATGTCATTTTTATAAATATACCTTTCGGCCAATTTCTCTTGCGGTTATTGATTATTTTTGCTATATCCTTGGATACTCGTTCTGTGTTGCAATGGTTTTCGCGGTTCATGCATATATGTTCTACGCAAATACACTGCTGTGTTTGCGCATGCACAGCAATACAGAGTGAATGATTCTTACTACAAGTGTGTGACGAGCCACTTAGTGGCCGCCACACCATCTCCGCATGCGCCATACTTTGTAAAGAACGACGTACAGGAAGTGAGGTCATTACCACTTCCGGTCTCAGATGTACACATGGTTTGTATACTTCCGGTGGTTGGTCCGTGCCGGATTCCCGGGGGTAGGTGGACTATAAATTGTTCACAATCTGTACACTTCAGTACCCCTGAGGAAGCCTGCACAAGCAGGCAAAACGCGTGGGGATTTCACTAGTTCCCAGTGCCTAGCTTTAACACCTATGCCAGTGATGGCGAACCTATGACACGCGTATCAGTGCTGACAAGCGTAGCCATCTTCAGTAACGCGCGGCTGCTGGAGAGTTAAGTTTCATCCTTAGGTCCAGTAGCCGGGAGGCTGAGAGATTGTCACGAACTGAGCTCACAGCACTTCCTCCTCCCCTTCCTCCCCCGTGTGAGCGGTGCCTCGTGTCTCCAGTCAGCCCAGGTATCATCCCGGGGCTCAGCACCAGGAGAGGTTACCTGGCCATCAACTCCACAAACTCCTCTGCAGCTCCTGATAGTTGTGGTGGGGGGAGGGTGGCAGCACAGACAGAGGCTACATCCCTGCTGCCTTGCGTGATGTCCCAGCAGTTGCCACCTTTACACAGACCATCTCCACAGCAGGGATGAGGGAGGACAACCACTCTTATTATTCATACAAGACTTCATACAGTGAGTAATGTCAGTGTACAGTATGATGAAAGACAGTCATCAGGGCTTGTGTGTCAGTTTTGTGACGTACAAGCCCTGAAATAATCGCAACGCCTTGCAATTCGCCTTACATTGCGATTATTTTGCTCCTAATGAAAGAAATACAGACAGTGGCGCCTGCGACTCACTATAACCGGTGAACTTTCATGACTGAAAGTTCACAGGTTACTAAGCATTTCCACACCTGTCTGATTGTAGCCGATTACAATGTACGATTTGCACATTGTAATAAATAGATGACGTGGAAAATCTCCATATACTACCATTCTGTAGTATGGCAGTACATGGTAGGATCAATCAGACAACCTAGGTTTAAAGTACCCAAGAAGTTAAATAATTATACATATTTGTTATTTAAACTATAAATATCACAAAATTATGTTTTTTTTTTTTGTCAAGGTGACACACCACCCGAGTTATGCTCGGTTTTTTGGGCGAATTTTGACACACCAAGCTCAAAAGGTTGCCCATTACTGACCTATGCTATACAGGTAATTATGGAATAATTTGTTGCACAGTAGTTTTACTTGTACCACACTGGTGGATTTGATATTTACCCCGTTATACATTGTTCCACTGCTGCTGCACTTTACTTGATTATAACGACCATGTACTATTTTTTAGGCACTGGGTCTATTGGCTTGTTTCAGCACTGTTACTGCTTTTTAAATGTGTGTGTTTTGATACTTATCAATAATAAAATTTCATGGCTTGTGATATATTATGGGCATCCCTGTTTTTCTGTATAGTTTGAGCTATTTATTTGGATGTCAATAGGTTGTTATTCTTGGACCCTACTTTATATATTTAACTTGCAAATTGTGTCGCACGTCGTTAGTGAATCGCCCCACCCAGAATTATAAACGGAAATAGCACTTTTAGTGCAGTTTCTGACTTTTTGATCTAGCAGTGGATCATTAGAGAGACTCTTCCTGGGTCCATTGCTAATTTCTTCTAGTAATGTGCTGGGGATTTTGGGCAGAAGTGGTAGCTTGATGGTTCTGGCAGGGGGTGTAAGCAGCGAGAGTGCCTAGGGCAGCATTGAAGGAAACCTACCACTTGAAGTGGCAGGTTTCAGATGGAAATACCGAGCACCAGCTCAGGGTGAGCTGGTGCCGGAGCTTATTTTTGTTAGTGTTTTAAACCGCAGTATCGCGGTTTAAAATACTTTTTAAACTTTATGGCCGAAGCTGCTTGCCATGCGCGCGGCTCTCCTTCACTTCCTATGTAGCCGCGCGCATGGTAAGCGCCGAGCGCGTACCTCCCTGCGCCGAAGCAGCTTCGGCCATAAAGTTTAAAAAGTGTTTTAAACCACGATACTGCGGTTTAAAACACTAACAAAAATAAGCTCCGGCACCAGCTCACTCTGAGCTGGTGCTCGGTAGTTCCCTCTTATACCTGCCACTTCAAGTGGTAGGTTTCCTTTAACACTAAATATGCCGCTGCCTATGACCTCAAACTTGGTCAACCTACAGGGCTAGAAAAACATTAGCCAGAGTAATTTATTTAATGAGGAAAATGATCTAATACTAGAATTAAGAAGTGGTCAACCAGCAAAGATAATAGCAAAAGTAAGACATATTGGGTGCCAAAATTAAGCATAATGAATATGATAGATACAATTTTCATCCACACACTGCATAAAAAATCTGCAGCAAATATGAATTGCTGCTGGAAATAGGAAAAGCAGGTCTTAAAAATTCTAAAGTACCCCACACAGTTACTAGTGGGTGATGTAGGAGGTAGAACCTGGTAGGACCTATGCCTTTTTTGTTTTTTCACTTCCAACTTTTTTATTTTTACACGTAAAGAGCTCTGTGATGGCTTGTTTTCTGCGTAACACTTCAATTCATAGTGATAGTATTTAATTTTCCATGTCATGTACTGGGAAGCGAGAAAAAAAAATTCCAAATACAGTGAAAATACTACTAAAGCGCGCGGCGGTAAGGGTTTAATAAAATTAACTCAATAAGTCAAATGCAACCTACAAGGCACCATTTTAAAAAATACAACTTACCCTACAAAAAAGCTAGGAAACACTAGAAAAGGTTGTGGCAAAGGCAGTGATTAAAAAAATACTCTAAACCAGTGGTTCTCAACCCGTGACCCCAGCAGGTTTCGAACGACCAAAACACAGGTGTCGCCTAAAGCCTTTGGAGCCACGATTTTATTGTGTTTTTACTGCAAATCGCATGGTTTGGGGTCACAGTTACATGAGTAACTGTATTGCGGGGTCACAGTATTACAAAGGTTGAGAACCACTGCTCTAAACATTCAGGCCACTAAATGTGCAAGTAGGCCTGGTCTGTTAGGGGTTAAAATACAGGGATTTTACAATACCTGTATCTGTTTGCTCTCTCAGCAGTTCTCCAAGGGCAGAAACCTTGCTCTCCTGGAGTCTTTGGTGTGGGAGCGTACAGTTCCTTGGGTGTAGATTTTCTTCCAGAAACAAATGTCTTTTTAGAAGTTAAACCTGTAAAATAATATATATATAAATATGTTTCTCTGCTGCTACAATTAATCACAGAAAAAATAGAAACACCTAGGAGGAGGAGAAGATGAAGGAGAAGATGAAGAAGGAGGAGAAGATGAAGGAGAAGATGAAGGAGAAGATGAAGGAGAAGATGAAGGAGTAGAAGATGAAGAAGGAGGAGGAGGAGGAGAAGGAGAAGGAGGAGGAGAAGATGAAGAAGAAGAAATATGTTGGCGGTGTCCTGGTATATACTTTTTAAGGCCTCTCAACCAGGGCACTTTTTACTACATAAACACTATACAAATACACTATTTATATAAACCTTGTGACATAGGTTGCCAAAGAAAATACATAACACATAGACCCATTAACCCTACGCGTTTCACTGTTAGGGTATGACGGCTCCCAGGGTCGTCGCTAGGTCAAAAGATCCGGGGCTCGTGCCCCGGATCTCCCCAGATCAGCAGGTCACTGGTCCCACTGTCCAGGGAGCTTTTAACACTTTCATCTCTATCTGTGTCACAAAGATAGAGATGGGTAATGTAATGGTGCACGCACGGAGCCGTCAGCTCCCCGCAGCACTACACGGAGCAGGAGACGTCATTATGTAACTGCATTGCGTCTCCCGCTTCATGCAGCTCAATACAGCAGCCGGGAGCAGGAGACGCGACGTGATGACGTCACCGCCGATCGTACTCCACAGAACACAGGATAAGCAAGGAAGACAGAGGTGAGTATTAGTGATTTTTTTTGTTTATTAGTAAACTGTATGGGCATTTCTTTATAAAGAGCACTACTGTGAACAGCAGGCATTATGTGGACTGGGGGCATTACTTTATATAGGGACATTACTGTGACCAGGTGGCATTATGTGGACTGGGAGTATTACTTGTGGGCATTACTTTATATGGGGGTATTACTGTAGACTGGAGGCATTACTTTATAAGCGGGCATTATTATGGTCTAGGGGCAATTCTATATAGAGGGAGCATTACAATGGACCAGAAAAATGACTTTATAAAAGGGAGAATTTCTAAATACAGGGGGTATTACTGTGGACTGGGGGAATTTCCATGTAAATAGCAGGACCCAATATTTGTCAAAAATATGCCTCATCTCCTCATGTTCCATATCGAAGGTGCCAATAATGCTCATAATTTGGTCCCTTTTCTTAACTTTTGGAGTCAGTAGCTGTAGTCTACAAGTTTTATTAGCCCTTGTCCTGTGCTTTCTGGATGATATTGAGAGAATAATCTCATGATAGAAATCTGCCACAACCATTTCAACAAAGTCACCAGCAGCAAATGTAGAAAATAAGAATATAAGACAATATATCTGCCTCCTCCCACCAGTAAAATTATTCCCCAAACTATTTCTGCCTTTGTCCAAGCTGGCACTGGCTAGTGGCATGTGGTTCCACCTAACATCGGAATTACCAATCGCGGGGTGAATGAAATAGTGAGAAGATCTGAAGTTTCTCACACAGTGCTCCCTGCCAAATTCTCCATGCAAGTGAGAGGAACCACATTCTGGTAAGGAAAGAGAGAGGGACTTCCTGACTGCTAAGGGAGATATTTTAAGAGAGACTGAGCTTTTAGTTATAAAGAAGAAGGTGTGGTTCCACTGGCAACCTGGAGTAAACTTAACTCTTCTCTTCAGGAGTTGTCTACTCATCTGCATATCAGACAGCTGTAATTAAGGTACAGTGCTTCAGTGGCAGATCATTTTAGGTGATATGGGAGGACTTTTAACCCTTTACCAGCAGGTATTACTGGTGGGAAGGATTAAATTCTGGTGCCAGGACATCTACTTTTAAAAAAGTAGATGTCCTGTAAATGAGAAGACCGTGACGTTGGGGCGTGTGGCAGCATGACGTGAGGTCCTCGTTAGAGCCGAGTCCCCCTGCCCCCTGCAGCTTCTCACCGCCCGGCATGGGAGCATCCCGACGTCCTCTCTGACGGTACCTGGCTCAGCGTTCCTGAACTCAGAAGCGAGGTCTGCGGCGCGGAACGTGGAGCGTGGGAGGCACGCTGGTGCCGCTATTTGGAACGCAGATCTCCGTGGGCTGAGGCTGCGATTGCGGGAGAGGTCCGGTGTCTTCCCCGACGTTGCGGTCATGTCCCACGCTGAACACACTGGAGCAGGTCCTGCATAGGCTTATGGTGATTATGGTGGTATCAGAGGATAGGAGGCAGCATCCAAACACCTGGGCATAGAAGATACTGGCGGTCAAGGCTATCATAACTGCTGAGCGAAAACTGAAGATACGGTGAGATCGCTCCAATATTGTTATTTTTTAGCTATTCTTATATCTATGACTATTAGGCGCAGCATTGGCTGGGTTGTTTGTCTGGTGACCTGTTTGCCAACCCACTAACCAGCCTTATAATATACCGCCAGAACGAATGCCTAAATTACATGAACTGCTTTATTGTGGACAGTCTTGGACATTGGTCACTCTTACTATTTAGGACTTTTTCATTGCTGGATGGGCTGTTTTGTTTGGTGGCTAATTTGACCTTTTTGCTAACCCACTAACCAGCCTTAGAACATATTGCCAGAACTAACATCTAAACCACAGGGACTGCTTTTTCTGGAAACCGGATGAGGTGGCTTGAAATCTGATTATAGATCTCTCTAATGGAGGATGTGACAACGATTTGATCTATTTCGTCAAATTTGTCTAAATCACTTAATATCTGGGACAGACTGGCGCCTCACTGAGATTGTCTGAAATTTGGTTCGTTTATGTTACGACGGATTAATATGCTTTACTCTCTACTCTACTAACCATTAGCGAAGCCTTGCTGGCTCTGGATGACATCTAATTAGTGTGTTTGCTCTTACTTGGATAAACTCACGAACATAGGCATTGTGGTACATGATTATGGATTTATACTGTTATAAAAGTGTAAAATCTACATTGTTAGAACTGTAAAAATTGTCAAAGAGTGGTTACGGGTGTGTGTCCCACAGGGTTTATTCTGACACTAATCTCTTAACGTGGTTATAATCATGTAACATCTAAACTGGTAGACTCGCTTTAAATATTGCTGGGTAATATGCCTCCCAAAGCGAGTGCAAGGAAGTCCGGGGGGGGGGGGGGGGGAATTTGGAAGACCCCGCCTCCAAAAGTTAAACAGACTGCCAGGGATACACAAAAGGATCAAGAGGGAGAAGGGTGCCTTATGGCTAGAGGGATTACAGAGGGAGGATCTCCCCCAAGAGCTGAATACGTTATTGACGGACATTTTGTCAGTGGTGAAGGATACTAAGAGTTCGGTTGAGGTATCGAAAGTGGCAATCGATAAGGTAAAAGAACAAGTTGGTAGCTTGAACTCAGACATTAAGCTTATCAGAGAAGAAATGAATAAAATTTGCGACAGAGAGATATCAGAAAGTTGTAGAAAAGCAGTGTCACAAGTGAGCGATCTTAAGACTGACATTGAAAACATTAAAAAAGAAAACATAGGATTACAATCAAAAATAAAAGACATGGAAGATAGATCCAGAAGAGCAAATGTGAGAATAGTGGGCTTTCAGTAGGCAGATGAGCCTAGAGATTTATCAAAAAAGATAGAAAAATGGTTAGTAGATACTTTCGGGAGGGGGGATTTCTCATCAGTATTTAGCATAGATAGAGCCCATGGGGTCCCGATGAAAAAACCTGTGCCAGGCAGTTTACCTAGGGCCATTTTGACAAAATTGATTAGCTCATACGATAGAGATATTATTTTGAAAAAAAGCAGAGAGAAATCAGAAATCACTTTTAATGGGCAGAAGATCTCAATCTACCCCGATTTTTCCAGGGACACACAAAAATCCAGGGTCAGTTTTAAAGGGATAAAGAAAAGGATAGCCGAAGCAGGGATTCAATATGCGTTACTGTTTCCGTCTAAGCTACGCATGGTATTTAGAGAGAAAACCTGTTTTTTTTCAGATCCAGAGGAAGCATCTGGCTGGCTAGATAAACAAGGCGTTTGTGTCTGAGTATATATGGGAGGCTTCCCTTACCTTTATGGATTGGATATGTATATGATTGTAACATCGGGTGGTGTTTAGGGCAGGGGTGGTGCAAGGGGACGACGCCACGGAGTGAAGGGACCCGTTGAGTAGAAGCAAGATGGGTCATTTGTGCAGTTGTGGGTGGGTTGGTGGGCGAGGGTTCCCCAGCAGGATGGGTTTTTTTTTCTTTTTATATCTCCCCTCTTTTTCTCTCCTATACGAAAGGCGGGGATGGTTAGAATAGTTACCTGGAACATCCCGCGGACAGCGACAAGGTTAAAAGATGCCAGATATTTGATGTGGTGAATAAACATCTGCCAGCGATTATCTGTTTGTTAGAAACTCACTTAATTGAAAAACATGTATATAGATTTAGGAAAAAAATGGGCCGCTGAGACAATCCACTCTTTTGGTAACATATATTCTAGAGGGGTCACAGTGCTAATTCATGCTGATATAGACTTTGTGATAGACCAGAAGAAAATTGATAGAGGGGAGATAAGTCTTCCTATACGGGAAATTATATGGAACAATAGTGGTTTTGGCATTTATTTATAATCCCCCACCTTTCTCTTTTAGAGTTTCTATATGATCTGCTCTTGTTTTTGGAACAAAAAGGCAACTGTGCACTCATGATTATGGGAGATTTTAATTCAACCATGGATAGGTGTCGGGACAGAACTTCAGAAGCTAATTGCACGTCGGGTCAGGGAAAGAGAGAGCCTTTGGCACTCTTTTGTGATGAATTAGAGTGGATAGATGTGTGGCGCAAATTATATGGCAAAAGAAGAGCCTTTTCTTGCATGAGGAACATATGGAACTCTATCTCGAATTGATCTTTGTCTGGCCAACCCTGATTTTTTTAAAATGATTCATAAGAGATCATATGAAACCTGTTTCATATCAGATCATGGTCCAGTTATGATCACGATAAAAAAAAAAATGGAGGAAAGAACGCATATTTAGGCTTAACCCTTATTGGGTAGCAATTCTTGAATCCCAAATTAAAATGGAGTCACTTATTAACGAGTTTTGGTCCATAAATGGAAGGGATGGTGATAGGGGGACAACTTAAGATTCGTTCAAGGCCCTTATTCGAGGAATATATAGGAAGAACATCATCTATGCAAAAATAAAGATTTAGCGACGGAGAAAGAAAATTGAAAGAAATATTAGTAGGAGCGGAGAGAGATCTGTGGGAGGATCCCACTGAGGAAAATAGACAGATAGCTAATAAACGCCAGAGATAGTCTTCAGGAGTTCTTAAAACAAAAGGCACAGCACGAAGTTTTTTTTTCAGGGCCAGAAATATTTTTTAGAAGGTAGAAAACCCAGGAAATTATTAGCCGATATGGTACAAACCTCTAAGGCAAACAGGAAGGTTATTACTGCAATTATGGATGAGTGGGGGGGGGGGAGAGGGGGAAGAGGAGATAAAGAGACCTCCGGGACAGATTGTACAGGTCTTTAGAGAATTTTATTCTACTCTTTATAGTTCACAATCAGATATGCAAGAGGCGGAAATTGATCACTTTCTGGGGAGGGTCGTATTCCTCACAGTGGGGCAGATTTATCAAGCTGTCTGAAAGTCAGAATATTTCCAGTTGCCCATGGCAACCAATCACAGGTCCCCTTTAAAATATTCATGAGCACTGGTAAGATGAAAGCTGAACTGTGATTGGTTGCCATGGGCAACTGGAAATATTCTGACTTTCAGACACTTGATAAATCTGCCCCAATATCTCCATCCCAAAGAGATCTCATGGACTCGGAGCGGACTCTGGTGGAGATCTCAGACGCTTTGGACTCCTGTGTCAGAGATTCTACTCCTGGGCCCAACGGGCTGCCTTTTAGTTTTTATAAAAAATATAGGAAAGAGATTCTCCCTTATTTACTAGACACATTTAGGGAAGGGTCTGCCGCAGGGTCACCCTCCAAAACAACGGCAGTGGCCAATATTACTTTGATTCCAAAGAAAGGCAAAGAACAACTGTTGGTGGGGTCCTATCGCCCAATATCCTTATTAAATACAGACATTAAAATCCTTGCCAAAGCATTAGCCCATAGACTTCAAAAAGTAATTAAAGATATCATACACAGTGATCAGAAGGGGTTTATCCCAGATAGAAAGATAAGTGACTGTATGTTGAGGATATTCTCAGCTGTAGAGATAGGCTGGGGGAGTCATCGCTCCATCCTGTCACTGGACGCTGTTAAAGCGTTCGACAGGGTGGAGTGGTGCTTCCTATGGAAGGTCTTAGCCAAATTTGGTTATGGGAGTAAATTCGTTTTGTGAGGAGCATGTACAGCTGTCCGATGGCAAGAATAAAAATGGGTGATACTTTTTCGGAAGCATTTCCATTATCCAGAGGTACTCGCCAGGGCTGCCCCCTTTCCCCACTCTTATTTGCGTTGTATATAGAACCCCTGGCCATTATGATCAGGGAAGATAGGGAGATTCGGGTTGTGGTGGCATAGAAGACAAAATCTGGACTGGATATTAACTGGCAGAAATCTTTACTTTTGCCCTTCTGTCCAGAAGTGCAGGAAGCCTTTTCAAACAAAAATGAACTTCTATGTGTGGATCACTTCACCTATTTGGGTACTGTTGTTTCTAAAGAATTGAGCGATTTTGAGAAGATGAACTTAAGCCCCTTGATACATGGAGTAAGAAATAAAGTGAAGACCTGGGGCAAATTACCATTGACAAAGGTAGATAAGACGGGTTTAATTAAAATGATCCTGCTCCCCAAAATTTTATTTATCCTGTCAGCCTGTCCCGTCTGGATAAATGAATGTTTTTTTAAGATGTTGTAGAGGATTTTTAATGATTTGTTATGGGGGCGAAAGACGGTTAGAATTAAGATGTGCTATTTATACAAACCAATTGATCAAGGCGGCTTAGGTTTACCGTTTTTCAATGTATATTATTTGGCAGCCCGGGTAAGCAACTTGGTAAGATGGGAATTGAAGATTACTATTTCGCATCTGGTTCGACTGGCGGAAGGTAAAGTTAGTAATATTTTTGAGCTACTTGAATCTTCTATTCCGCTAGCCGAACCATTTTTGAAATCTTTAATATGTCACACTCTGTTTAGATCCTGGTTAGAGATGAAGAAAATATTTGCAATACAAGGATTTCAAGACGAAACACCGATATGGTTTAACGACAATCTTCCAGATATGAAAACGATACCAGATAAGGGGTTTTGGATCAAGAAAGGGGTCATATATTTATCTCAAGTGGTGTTGGAAGAAAAGGTAGTGACTTTCGAGGAATTAAGAGTGAAATGTAGATTAAGCAGGGGTGATGTGTTCAGGTATATGCAATTTTCACATGCACTTTTCACATGAGGAAAACACTTGATTAGGTTAAAGAAAGAAACGCATGAGGATTTAGAGTTCGTTAAAAAAAATAGGGGACACAAAAAGAATTGTATCTAAAGTATATAAATACATTTTGAAGGAATATACGTGTACATTTTCACATGGATCTAAAACGAAATGGGAACGGGAGATTGGGACACTGGGTGGTAAAGATTGGCAGAGAGTGTATAGTAAATTTTAAACAATGCTCGTGGAATTGGAATCACAGGATCATACAAATGAATTTGGTATATAGAATGTATTATACACCAGTTTTGTTATTGAAAATGAAAATTAAAGAAGATTCGAGGTGTTGTAAATGTAATAGAATTGAAGCTGATTTCTCACATGTTATATGGGAGTGCCCGGAGATGGAGAATTTTTGGAGAGAAGTGTTCGATTATACATCTTGGGCATTGGGCCAGAACCTCAGACCATCTGTGAAAGTTGCTGTACTTAGTTTAGTTGAGCTTGAAGGGGTTACCAAATCCCAGAGGAATTTAATATCTAAACTAATGAATATAGCTCTAGTTTGTGTGGCTCGCAAATGGGGCGACAAAGACCCTCCCTCTAAAAAATCGTGGTATAATCTCTCCCTGAGAGTGAGTCAATACGAAAAAATTTATTCCGTTAGGAAGGGGCAGTTATCCAAATGGGAAAGTATCTGGTCGGGTTGGCACTAAAGAAGGAAAAAGGAGAACCTTTTTTTGTTTTGTTTTGTTTCCTGCTGGGGAAGGGGAGGGTCGGGGCTTGGTTTATGTATAGTCATGAAATGTGAAGTGTATAATTAACTTAAGGAGGACTTTGTATTAACGTTAAGATGACAAGATATGTATTATTGGGGTAAAGGTATCCCTCTTTTTAATGTCTTTACAAGTTGGTTCATCCTACCTTTAAACTGTATAATGTGAAATATTTAATAAAGTTTATATTGGGAAAAAAAAAAAATTCTGGTGCCAGATCCCCTTCAAGCCTTTCCCTGTTCTCACTATGCATATATAGATAGTTTCCGCTCTCTGACTGCTCCCGCCTGTCCTCATGACGACTCCCACTGTGTCTCTCTCGCTCACAGCCCATTCTTACTGACAGCCAGCTGTCAGGGCAACAGACCTGTGTATCCCTCAATGACATCAGGGTGAACAACGATGTGAAGAGAGCAACATTTAAATGTTTAACAACCACAATTGGTGCCATTAGGTTACATAGTGAAAACTGAGGCTCTTACTGCCTCCTTAAACACCCCAACTGGACAACGTTTCCTACAAAGCAAAGAAAAGACTCAAGTCAAGGTCAACGGGGCAATTTAAATCAGGACAGTATGTCAGAGACAAACTGAAGTCACAATTGCATGGCAACGCAGTTTGAAATAAAACTAAATACATTTTTTCTGGAGCCCTAGTACCAACCACTTTTGTCTGTAGCACAGCAAACATTATCTGTAGGTTGTACTTATGTATGTGTCAACCTTCTTTAGCAGTATAAAATCAAGAGGCAAAAGGGTCGCCAGAAAAAAGCAGATGTTAGGCCACAATCTAGGTGAGGCAGAATAAAAATTCCAATCAATTCTCCAACCTTTCAGGCCAGAACTGCAGGCAGGAGAAACAGCACCAATCCTAAGAACACCTGACTTCGCCTTTAGCAGTCGCCTTTCCCTAAGACTCTATTATGTCTCCCAGCACTCATATACCCCCAGGACTTAAGGTGGACTATGGAGGGATCGCCCCAAGCACCATGGTAAAGCAGTACTTATTTTGACGGTATAAAAATTAATTTTTTTTTTTTTAATTTTTTCTTTCTCTTGTTGTAGAGCAACATAGGTAGGAGACGTGATAACACAGCTGACTGCCGCTCCAATCAAAAATAAATGTGTTGACATCACCAATAAAAACCACTACATGATGTCCATACAAGTATATTAATGATAAGTTTTTAATTTTATACATGCAATATTCTCTGTGAAATTTGGCATCTTTATTTTCATTCATAAAATATAATGGTCCCAATAGCTGACGTAAATTACGCATAGTTAACTCCAATGAATAGATGCAAGTGCTCTATTGGTGTTGCTGGAAAAATATTGCTCCAAATATTGTTAAAAATAGCATAGGACTGGCCACGTTAAAACTTAACTTTTAATATAATATATAATAAAACACTTCATCAATAAGACACAGTAATAAACACAATAAAAAAACACAATAAAAAAAATGGAGCAGTCTTACCAGTTCGGGCGACAGGCTTCGGGATGTATATCCCTATAAGGGACCCAGGAGGGAGGTACTTGTATACACTTGCCCTCAATCACTTACTGACAAGGACAGTACCCATGCCATCCCTAAAGCAGTGCACTGTCTTGCCCTAAAGGTATAACCTAAAAAAGGCGCTCCTCGTCCTTCCCTTCCCAACGCGTTTCATCACCGTTAGCGTGAATCATCATGGGACTAGTTAGGACCAGAAAACTCCAAGGGGGAGGAAAGAGGGCAATAAAATCCCTGGGAAGACCCTGGAATCCTGGAGATAGAGGACACACAGGCCTTCCAAAGGCATTAACCCAGAGCAGCTAGGTCCTCAAGGTTTGTATACCTGGCTAGTGAGCACTTGCTCTTTGAAAAGGTTTTCCTTATATCCACAATAGACCACACCTATCTGTCTCCTATAGGGTAGACATAATTTTACCTGATAGTTGTCTTCCGGACGCCTCGGGCCTAAAGGGAGTAGAGCACTTTCTGAAAACCAGAGGTAACCAGTTCACTCCTCACAACAAATTTACCCTGGAACTTTTAAGATTCCTACTGACCCACAACTTCTTCCTCTTCGACTGCAAACACTACCACCAGCTCAGGGGCACGGCCATGGGCAATCCATGTGCACTAACTTATGCCAACTTGCTCCTGGGCTGGTGGGAGGAAACCATGGTGTTCACCGAAGAAAGAGCACAAATGCTTAAGAGGACAGAGTTGTGGGTTAGATATATTGATGATATCCTGGTCATTTGGAGGGGGGATGAAGGATCCTTCCGAGACTTCGTGAAAGAATTGAACAATAATGAGATTAATCTGGGTTTCACCTTTGAGATCGGTGGAGGGACCCTCCGCTTCCTGGATCTAGAGATCAATAAGGAAACAAGTGGAGAAATTAACACAAAGGTTTATAGGAAACCTACCTCCACCAATGCACTCCTGAAATGGGAGAGTCACCATCCACTGCGTTTAAAAAGTAAGATACCCAGGGGTCAGTACTATAGATTGAGAAGGAACTGCTCAACCACTGAGGAGTTCAAAACTCAGGCTCAGGATACGTTTCAGAGACAGAGGATATCCTGATCATGTCCTAAGACAAGCATATCGGGCAGCTCTAAACAGGGACCGTAGAGAGTTGTTATTGAAGAAGGCAGGCACCCCAACGGACAACAAGATGAGAATAATCACCACATACGATAATGGGGCCAGAGAGGGCTCTAGGGTAATTCAAAAACACTGGAACATCCTGCTGATGGACCCTGATATTTAAGATGTTTTGAACGAGACCCCACAAATCACCTTTAGAAAAGGAAGATCCTTAAAGGATCGTCTGGTCCAAAGTCACTTCACAGCCCCTCGAAACACAACATGGCTTAACAAAAACACACCGATGGGGAATTTTAAATGCAGTGGCTGCATTGCTTGCCCCTATATGCACGTGAGTAAGTCCTTTACATCTACCAACACTGGACGGAATTACGTAATTAAACATTGCAGAACGAGAGGGGTAGTGTACAAAATGACATGCAGATGCGGGATGGAGTATATTGGAAAGACAAATAGGGAATTGAGGAGGCGAATATGGAAACATCTTTTGGATATTGACAAAAATAATGATACATCAATTCCGAGACATATAAATCAAAAACACGGAGGAGACAAATGGGCCATATCCTTTATGGGTATAGATATAGTGAAACAACCAATGAGAGGGGTTGATTGGGAGCAAATGACTCTGCAAAAGGAGTCATACTGGATTTTTGAGTTGCAAACAGTAAGCCCAAATGGATTAAATGAACAATTAAATTTTAAATGTTTCCTGTAAGAGCCTTTCATTAACCTTGGCCCTGAGTTCTTTTGGGGGGAACCTGGGAGATAGTTCAGCCAAATAAAACTCGTATAATCTTTGAATCGGCCATTCATGTAGTGGTATATGAATAATTCATTAACCATTACTGGCCGAGATCAGACAAAATTGTCCAATTTGATGCCACCTCAGAAAGAGATGACACTTGGATTAAATAATCATGTAACCATGAAAGAAAAGAAATAATGGCTACATAGAATATCCAAATACCCCTTTATCGATACTATACTTCCAATATGTGGGAACTCTACACTACAACTTTACGGAAGTGGGATATTTGTACTTTTATCACTTCCAACAATTTGAGAATGAACTGTAAAATGACACTAAATGCCGAGGGATGTGGTTGTTCAAATAGATAAAAGACTATCAGTACGCGTGCGCAAACATGCAAATAGAATGCGCCTCACGGGTAGACCACATAATCCCATAGTACGCAAGTGCAACCTCGCTACCCCAAAAATATGAGGATGCGTTCCACAGGTGGACCGCACGGTCCTCTAATGCGCATGCGCGAGTCACGCTGAAAGGGTAAGGTGAATACTTCCGGTGCATCAACGGCGCCGGAAGTGAGGGATAACGCGCAACACATTCTTAGAAATGGCGCGTATGTCATCCTCTGGTGGCGTCCGGAAGACAACTATCAGGTAAAATTATGTCCACCCTATAGGAGACAGATAGGTGTGGTCTATTGTGGATATAAGGAAAACCTTTTCAAAGAGCAAGTGCTCACTAGCCAGGTATACAAACTATGAGGACCTAGCCGCACTGGGTTAATGCCTTTGAAAGGCCTGTGTGTCATCTATCTCCAGGATTCCAGGGTCTTCCCAGGGATGTTATTGCCCTCTTTCCTCCCCCTTAGAGTTTTCTGGTCCTAACTAGTCCCCTGATGATTCACGCTAACGGTGATGAAACGCGTTGGGAAGGGAAGGACGGGGAACACCTTTTTTAGGTTATACCTTTAGGGCAAGACAGTGCACTGCTGTAGGGATGGCATGGGTACTGTCCTTGTCAGGACGGGAGCAACTGGGGTGTTAGGGACCGCATAAGTGATTGAGGGCAAGTGTATACAAGTACCTCCCGCCTGGGTGTTTTTTTTTATTGTGTTTATTACTGTGTCTTATTGATGAAGTGTTTTATTATATATTATATTAAAAGTTAAGTTTTAACGTGGCCAGTCCTATGCTATTTTTGACACATCTGAAGGCCAGGACATTGTTAGTGGTATAAGTACCTAGAGATTTGGCTTAATTGTGTCCAAATATTGTTACCTTACCTGAATGTCTCCAAATTACTGGAGCAAAAACGTAAAAGCAGATAAAGAAATTGTAAATACAAACTATACATAAAACCAACAGTTAAACGAATCTATAGCTCCTTGCTGTCACATCTACAATTGTTAGTTGCATTTTTGATCTGAACACAGTAAGCTAGTGGGTATTATGTTAAAGGGGTGGTATATCATCTCTGAGCTTCTGTGTACAAACACAGGCCACCAAAGCGCTATGTTGATGGGAAGACTTTCAAACTGAGCAACTGAGAGTACTACCAATACATACATACCAATGCGGATTGTGCCTTTTCCTTTCAGCCCATTTCTCAATGTTGTCACCCCTTTCAATTTTGATCCTTCCTTTGACAATGTTGAAGAAAACCATTTGTACTATTAAAATAGAAGATAATAGAAAGTAGTAACTTATCCTGTAAGTCTTATATGCCAATCCTATCTTTGGCACTAGCTTTTCAACAAGCTTTGCGTACATCTGTAGTACATGTAAAAATAATAAGATTTGCGATATTTCTTATGAAAGCAAAGTACAGGCAGTCCCGAGTTGCATACAAATTCAACTTGAGAACAAAAGATATGGAACGTATCAAGTCAAAACTATAAATTCAACTTGAGAACAAAAGATATGGAACGTATCAAGTCAAAACTATAAATTCAACTTGAGAACAAAAGATATGGAACGTATCAAGTCAAAACTATAAATTCAACTTGAGAACAAAAGATATGGAACGTATCAAGTCAAAACTATATATTTCATAATTGAAATTTCCTCTGGTGACAATTTAAAGGTGTATTTCAGGAATCAAAGACCAAAGAACAAAAGAGCTTGTGAATATAAAAAAATGCTTTTACTTTATTCAAAATAACTCATACAATGTATAAACACCACTTTCAAAAGGGATTCCTGAAAGTCGGAAATATAAGGGGAACAGGCAATGTCCCAGATGGATGTGGGACAGACACAGAGAACCTATGGCCCCCCTATCCTAATACTGCCTCATAGATAGTGCCAAAAAGAGGTAAATAAAGGAAATATTATGTCCAAAAGTAGGACTAATTTTGGAAGGTAGTGGACCTCTGTACTACAAAGACAAAATGGTCAACCGGAGGTACCATCCGGTATTAGTAACCCAAGTCAAAAGGCAGGCCACACTTACCTAAGGGCATGGTGTAAATAGCACAGAGGCAGTCAGAGGGAGGACCAACAGGAACACCCCGACGCGCGTTTCGCACAGATGCTTCGTCAGGAAGTGATGTCTAGATGTTGTGCTTACCTTAAATACACTCAGACGGCGTGTCTGGTTGAAGACGCGCTGGCTCCATGAGGTCGCGCACCGGAAATACGTCACCATGACGCGCCCGGCCCGGTCACATGATCGGGCTGGCGTTGCCATGGAGGCGCTTCACAATAAGCTACACTCCCCCTGAAGACGGCGCGGCGCACGCGCCTAGGCGAGTCAACAGAACGCCGGAGAGGTAAGTCTATATCAGAAGGGTATTTACATAATGGAAATTTAAAAATTGTAACAAATAATCAAACAAGTTTGAGCATGGTCAAAATAAAGACGATGTGATGGCACCACAGCAAAATGATGAATCGATATACTGCATACATTGGGAGATGAATATTATCAGTGGGCAAATACCAATTGCCTATCATCAAATGATGGGGACTATACATAAAGTGCCACTGTGTATAAGGTACAACAGTGCATAAAGTGTCGCTATATAAAAAGTGCAATAGTGTATAAAGTGATAAAGTGCATATCAAGGAAACCTACTAGGCATGACGGCATAGTAACGCTAATCCATTCCTGTGCAAAAATAGGCTGTACATAAATAGTCATGCCATACATATACAATTTAACACCTTCAATGTGACAATGGAAAAAAGGGGGGGGGGGGAGGGAATAATTCCTATCTATGCACTATACCACGTATGTGCTTTGTGGACCATCATATATATATCGGTTGATAGTGAAAGGACTAACAGGATAATACAAAGTACATGCTTCTAAAACAATATTTTTGGTAAAGTGCCAGTGCTTGAATGGATACAATCAAAAAATCCCATGTAATACAATACAATGTGCATAAAGTGCAAAAAAGGACCCGCTATAATATAACCATCCACGTGTAAGTGGACTAAATTTGTCCTATTTGCAATAACCACCACAATTAAAAATTCTACCACGCCTTAGATCACCCTCTTAGACACTGTACAGCCAAAAGGTCTCAATGAAGCAACAAGCTTTAAACCTTTTTTATAATGTTTGTTCAATTTACTATATGTTGTGTGTAATTTCTTATTTCTTTTCCTTTTTTAGATGATAGATAATTTTCTGATGCATGTGATCTTTTTTGATATTGGTCCGACATTTACCAGGACAAAAGATGTGTTTTAGCTTTGTCCCGAGAAGACGATGATAACTCGCCTGAAGACCACTCATACAAGGACTTACTATGGACAATTATTCCCCATGACATCACGGGAGCCGACTATTGGTGGATATGATTGTTCCACTATATATTGGGAGTTGATTTTAATATATTTTTTACTCATTGATTTTTTCTTTTCTTTTTTCTTTTTTTTTTTTTGTGTAGATTGGCTATTATATACATTCTTGCTATAAGTCACATTGTATTTGGGATTTTTTCACGAATGGCGTGGTAGAATTTTTAATTGTGGTGGTTATTGCAAATAGGACAAATTTAGTCCACTTACACGTGGATGGTTATATTATAGCGGGTCCTTTTTTGCACTTTATGCACATTGTATTGTATTACATGGAATTTTTTGATTGTATCCATTCAAGCACTGGCACTTTACCAAAAATATTGTTTTAGAAGCATGTACTTTGTATTATCCTGTTAGTCCTTTCACTATCAACCGATATATATATGATGGTCCACAAAGCACATACGTGGTATAGTGCATAGATAGGAATTATTCCCTCCCCCCCCCCCCCCTTTTTTTCATTGTCACATTGAAGGTGTTAAATTGTATATGTATGGCATGACTATTTATGTACAGCCTATTTTTGCACAGGAATGGATTAGCGTTACTATGCCGTCATGCCTAGTAGGTTTCCTTGATATGCACTTTATCACTTTATACACTATTGCACTTTTTATATAGCGGCACTTTATGCACTGTTGTACCTTATACACAGTGGCACTTTATGTATAGTCCCCATCATTTGATGATAGGCAATTGGTATTTGCCCACTGATAATATTCATCTCTGAGTGTATTTAAGGTAAGCACAACATCTAGACATCACCTCCTGACGAAGCATCTGTGCGAAACGCGCGTCGGGGTGTTCCTGTTGGTCCTCCCTCTGACTGCCTCTGTGCTATTTACACCATGCCCTTAGGTAAGTGTGGCCTGCATTTTGACTTGGGTTACTAATACCGGATGGTACCTCCGGTTGACCATTTTGTCTTTGTAGTACAGAGGTCCACTACCTTCCAAAATTAGTCCTACTTTTGGACATAATATTTCCTTTATTTACCTCTTTTTGGCACTATCTATGAGGCAGTATTAGGATAGGGGGGCCATAGGTTCTCGGTGTCTGTCCCACATCCATCTGGGACATTGCCTGTTCCCCTTATATTTCCGACTTTCAGGAATCCCTTTTGAAAGTGGTGTTTATACATTGTATGAGTTATTTTGAATAAAGTAAAAGCATTTTTTTATATTCACAAGCTCTTTTGTTCTTTGTTGGATTTGATATTTGGAGGGCGGTATAGATTGCATATGGGGCCTTTTTGGCGTTTCGTATTTCAGGAATCATCATAATTCATATACAAGTGGGCACTCAAAATATAAGCTAATGTGTAATTAGTTGTTATTCAAAATTTTGTTCCCCTTAGCAGAAAATGCTGGTGACATAGAGTGTAATGAAGAATTAAAATGCTACTGGCCCTTTAATCAGTCCATTAATTTCCTCTGCGCGGTCCGGAGGAAATTAATATGCAATATGTAAATTAATAAAGTAATATGTAAAATGTATTTAGCGATTCACGATAAGCAAAAATATAGAAATTTGGTATTGTGGTTATCTTTTGCTAATTTTGTACAATAAATCCTCATGTGGAGGAAGAGAATCTATAATTTTGCATGACGGGGGGCGTGGCCTGACTGCGGACGGAGATGGTCGCACACTAGAACCTCTCCTGCCCGAACCCTACTGTGACACCGCAAAACAGCCCAAATTCCAGCATCCAAGCCACCAGTAAATGGGAGCAAAGAGGAGAGGGGGTACCCGGACCCCAGCAGCACCCCTTAGTCGGTCCACGGCCCGCGGAATCGGCCGGTTCCTTATGGCGGCGGCGACCGCCTCACAGCCCGCAGCCGCGGCAACCATCCCAGCAGCTCCGGGACCGGAACGGCGGGAAGCTCCGGAGGCAGAAGAATCGGCGGTCTCCCTACCTGCCACGAATTCGCAGCCGCTGATCCACGACGAGGCGGCAGAGCCTGAGGTCTCCGGGAAGGCTGCGCTCCCTCAGCAGCACGTGGCCAAGATGGCGGCGGACGACACAGAGGTGAGCGCCGCGGCCCAGGACAGCATCCGGCCACCAGCCGCAGAAGGAGAGCAGGTACAGGGGACCATCCCCGGACCAGTCACCTCCGGACGCCAATCAGACGGAAGGTTAGAGGGCCACATGCAGGGGAACGGCACGAACATGTCCCTGCAACCCCATGCGGTCAATATGGCGGCCGAACCAGGTACTGTCGGGCCCAGAGCGGGGGGCGAGTTATCCAGGTCCATCCAGGTGGTAGCTCAGGTACACGAGGCCCCACAAAGCCCACCTGGGAGGGGGGCGATGGGGCTGCCCCAACCTCAGTCACCCAGGCTCTGTGAGCTCCCAAGCATGGCCTCCATATCACTTGCTAAAGATACACCAACCCCCGCCCGCGGAGACAAGCCTTCCTGGGCTGAGCAGGTGGACCTGCAACAAGTGAGAGAGGGGGGTCAGGGGGACCCACAATGGATGGGAGGGAGAGAAGGGAAGGCAATTCCATCTGCGCCCCACTCTCCGGTCCTGTGGCCGGAATCAGGAGAAGAATGGCCAACAACTCCCGCGACCCATACTCCATGCCCCTCACCAATGTGGTCTATGTCCCAGCCGCCACAAGTTAGGCCTCACCAGGCCACTGTCCTCTCTGGCCATATTGCATCTAATACGGAGCTTTCCCAGGAGGGAGTCTTTGAGTCTCAGAGTGTCCTGCTGTCACAAGAATTTGGCGCATTGGCAGAATTACGTGCTCTAAGCTCCCACCTTCGCACCATACCCACCAGGGATGATATGGAAAGCTATATGGCTAGGCTAGAGCAATCTTATACCGCTGAACTTCACACAGTGAGAGAGGAAGTACAACAGCTGGAGAACCGTGTAACATCTACGGAGGTTAATCAGAATGATCTCAGTGCCCGCCTGGAGTCACAAGCTGCTACTATCGCCTCTCACTCCTTTCAACTTCAACTCTTGGCTGATCAAATGGATGATGCAGAGAACAGGGGAAGGCGCAACAATATCAGAGTTCGGGGCTTACCCGAGACAGTGGAGAACTCTGGTCTCCATGATACCCTACGCCAGCTATTTAATTCCATTTTGGAGGTGCCAGGAGATACACCAGTGGAACTGGACAGGGCACATCGAGCGTTACAACCCAAACCGGCTGCGCTTGAACTGCCGAGAGATGTTATCTGCCGGGTTCACCGGTATCAGCTAAAAGAGGCAATTATGTCCAAGGCAAGAGCATCGGGAGACATTATGTTCCAAAGGTCTCATATACAGCTATTACCGGATCTATCAAAGCTGACACTACTAAAGCGTAGAGCGCTGAAGCCCTTTCTGGAGGAATTGAGACAACGAAACATACCCTACACATGGGGCTTCCCGTTTCGCCTTCAGATTCGACAGGCGGAGCGTAGATTTGTTATCCGGCACCCGGGGGAGGTTCCCGCCGTAGCAGCGGCGTTACATATTCCAGCTCCTGATTTACCGGAGTGGCCGGGTCTGCCATTACCTCCTTTGCGTGGGGCTGCTCCCCCGCCAGGAAGACCCCCTAGACGCCGGGCCCGACGGGGTCGGGGTAGAGGAGGAGCACAGATGGGCCATGATCCGGGGCAGCTGCCCCCAGAATGACTAAGTATCATTAAGCTCAACTGTTTGCCTTAAGATATTCTTGCTTCCTCAGGGTTATGAGAGTGGGTGGAGGGACGGCTCCTCTGGATGGGTTATAGATGGTCGACTGGGCTTCTAAGGTTAGAGATCATCATTACAGCCAGAGGATTAAATGGATAGTAAGACCCAGTGGGTCCGTAGGGGGCCCGTGCCTTTGGAGTCGTCCTCCCTACCCCTCAAATGTTCAATGTTTATTGATGCGTTGCCACTTAAATGCTGTTCTCTCTTTGCGTTCAGGTTATTCTTTTGAAACTGGAATTGGTTTGATATTTTGTTGCAGATTCAATGTGTAAGGTGCGGTTGTCGGGTGGGGGGAGGGGGAGCCTTCCGTAGTCAGCACTCTACCCACAGGGGATTCCGTAGCCAGCGGGCCTGTCTGCGGTATTATAAGTGTTGTCTCCCCACTGTTTTGTGTGTGTCTGTCAGTTGTTAGTCTAATTTGTGTTTGTAGTGTCACTTAACGTTGTGTTTTAGTTTATTTCCCTTTCCCTTTTCTTCCCCCCTCCCCATTCCTCCTGCTATAACCCCAGAGGGCCTGACATAGTCCAGTATCCCTTCAGTGAGGTTAGGAGGGTCCTAGACTCGTGATGGATACTCTACGAATCGCGTCCCTTAATGTTAGGGGACCGAATGTCCCACAGAAAAGGACACAGGTCCTATATGATATGCATAAACAGAGAGTTAATGTCCTTTTCTTACAGGAGACTCATTTCAGAACCACCAGTATGCCCGACATTCGGGATCGTTATTTTACACAATGGATCCACAGCGCCAATCCGGAAGCCAGATCGAGGGGAGTGTCGATAGCCTTCCACAAATCACTGCCAGTGGAGGTCCTGCAAACAAAGGTAGATGGCGAAGGCAGATACGTGTTTGCGAAGGTAAGAGCCTTCGGGCTGGTGCTTACTCTAGCCACCTGGTACCTACCCAACACCGGCCCTGTTCCCGCTTGTAGGACAATGCTGAGTACATTGTCGGACTTTGCGGAAGGACACCTAATAGTGGGGGGCGACTTTAACTTTCCTATGGACCCTTCAGTTGACACATCAAGGGGGCGGGGGTCTGTCCCGCTTAGTCACCTCCGCGGCCTACGGAGAGACATACACGCCTTGCAGCTGGTCGACATCTGGCGGGTTCTACATCCCCGGGACAGGGACTATTCCTACTTTTCCCCGGCGCATAGCTCATACAACAGAATTGACTTTTTTCTCTTGAGTCACGATGCACTTAAATGGGATCCCACGGCTTCAATTGGGAACATTCTCTTTTCTGACCATGCCCCCATTTTTTTGACGCTGTCCTTACAGAGACATAATCGCAGTCCATGGAGGTGGAGATTGAATGACAACCTCCTCAGGGACCCCGTGTGTGCAGAGGAGATTAGAGGGCATTTAGCATCAGTTGTAAACGACCCGGAGTGGAATGAACCAACGCACCCTCCACAGCGGTGGGAGCGGCTCAAGGGGGACTTGCGGGATATCTTTGTTCGTAATGGGGCCCGCCTCAAATCGGATAACAATGCACGGATCGTTGCCCTTACGGCCCAGATTCAGACGCTGAAGTTACGCCACAAGTCCTCCTTGACCGCTTCCGATCTGGCGGAACTGACGGGAGCCAGGGAGCCCTTAAGGTCTCTATTAGACCAAAAGCACTTGCAACATCGGGCTAGGTTTCAGAGCTACTTATATGACCATGCTGACAAATGCGGTAGACCACTTTCCCGACTACTACACCCCCGCTCTCAGGCCTCTTACATCCCTAAGATCAAAGGGTCCAGGGGAACAGAGGTTTTCCTCCCGGATGAGATCTGTGACAGTTTTGCATCCTTTTATACTTCGTTGTATGATATTAGGGGTAAGGAGGGGTCTGCATTATTGTCCTCCCAGGCCGCCCGCATAGACTCATACATAGCGGAGACAAGTCTGCCAGTCTTACCCACAGAGGTTACAGACAATATGGAGCAAGATATTGAGGCGGCAGAGGTGTCTGCTGTAATTAAAGACACTCCTGCAGGGAAGAGTCCCGGGCCTGACGGGTTCACCCCGGCCTTTTTTAAACAATTTAGAGAATTATTGTCCCCTTTGCTGGCCAAAGTTTATGGGGCTGTAACATCGGTTTCGGGCTTTTCTCCCGGCGGTATGGAGGCTCACATTAGTGTGCTGCCCAAACAGGGTAAGGACCCCTCGCTGCCGGCTAGCTATCGACCCATATCCCTCATAAACGTGGATGTGAAGCTGTTTTCGAAGGTTTTGGCGGAAAGGTTGGCTCCCCACATCCCGACAGTAATACACACAGACCAGGTGGGATTTATCCCTGGGAGAGAGGCGCGAGATAACCTAAATAAAAACTTCCTTCTAATGTCCCATGCGCAGGCGCGCTGCATACCCTCGTGTCTACTATCTGTAGACGCAGAGAAGGCCTTCGACAGGGTCCACTGGGGTTTCATGGCGGCAGCACTTCGACAGATTGGGTTGGGGCCTAAGTTTTTGGGGAGGATCTTGGCCCTATATTCCAAACCTACCGCAAGGGTAAGAGTTAATGGGAATCTCTCCAAGCCCTTCCCCATCAAAAATGGGACTAGGCAGGGGTGCCCTCTCTCCCCCCTTTTATATGTCATAGTGATGGAGCACCTGGCTACTGCCATTCGGAAAAATCCTAACATCCACGGAATTACAATGGGCTCCAGACATTGCAAGGCTGCTTTGTATGCGGATGATCTGTTGCTGTATGTATCCCAACCTAGGATCTCCTTCCCATCTCTCATCCAGGAGTTCAAGAGATATAGTGCGGTTAGTGATTTTAAAATTAACTATTCAAAGACGGAGGCTCTTAACATTTCCCTTTCAACGTCAGAGGTGGGTCACATTAAGGATAACTTCCCATTCCAGTGGCGGCAGGAGTCCCTTAAGTACCTGGGAGTCATGGTCCCAACTGATCTGTCGAAGTTATATGCTCTCAATTATTCACCCCTCCTAGATCGCACAGTGAAGGACCTTCAAACATATGACCGCAAGCGCCTTTCATGGTTTGGTAGGATTAATGTCCTAAAAATGGACGTACTCCCGCGCTTCTTATACATCTTTCAAGGAGTGCCGATTCTCCCCCCTCTGGGCTTTTTTCGTACCCTACGGTCCGCCATGTTGCGGTTCATCTGGGGATCCAAGCGCCCGAGAATAGCTTGGAAGACATTGATCAGACCAAAGGCTGTGGGGGGGGGGCGGGACTACCGGACCTTAGATTGTACCACCAGGCCTCGATAATTCTCAGACTGCTTGACTGGACATACAACACTGTGTCTAAACAATGGGTTGCACTGGAACAAAGTTGCTCCTCGGCACTTCTTAAATTGTTGCCTTGGGTTCCTGCAGGAACTTTCCCAGCTCCTTCTCCTCAGGCAAGCCTGCTTAGGGATGCGTTGCGTTTGTGGAGGTCGTTGATAGCGAGGAAGTCCCTGTCCCGCGAGCTTAGTCCTCTTACTCCAATTTTTCGGAATCCAGGATTCCAACCGGGAATGGCTAGATTATCCTTCCTGGGCTGGGGAGTTTTGGATGACCCACGGATGTTCGATCTGCTGCAGGGAACACCGCTCCCCCTTCATGGGGATTTCAACCCACGTCAGGGCCACACAGGCAGCTCATGGTTTGAATACTCACAATTACGGTCCTATATAGTAGGGTCGGGGGACACGGCGGCCTTTGCTGAGTCCCTTACTGCCTTTGAGGGGTTATTCCGACTGGACTCTGCCCCACCACACGCTATTTCCCAAATCTACACCATCCTGACGGGTGACTCTAAAGTTGCAGAACTCCCATTTGTCAAAAGTTGGGAACGGGAGTTGGGTGCCCCACTATCACAGGAGGAGTGGGACAAATCGTTCCTCTTTACGCACAAAATGTCCTCTGCTTGTGCAGCACAGGAAAAGGGGTATAAGATAGTGTCACGGTGGTACCGGGTGCCGACAGTGTTGCATCTGGCTTTTCCTTCGGTCTCGGACATATGTTGGCGCTGTGGATCCGATAAAGGGGATATGTTGCATGTCTGGTGGAGCTGTGAAGCCCTCAAACCTTTCTGGAACCAGGTGTTCGACATGTACCAGCGAATCTCGGGCAAATCGGTGCCCGCATGCCCAGACATACGCCCTGTAAGGTCCCATGTGTAACAGGACCTTACAGGCATTTACTATGGACAACCCTGGGATCTTAGCTGCCATATTAACCGCTTCAGGTGGGGGGGGGGGCGGTCTCCGATCAAGCTCCCTGGAGCCATGTAAGTGCCGTAGTCACGCTGACCACAAGTCAATACCTGCAATCAGAGCATACTCTGACCGCAGGTGTCACATGGGGATGTCAGCGGTAACGCCGACACTGCCCCATTCCAGATACCGGCTCAGCTGTGCTAATTGTGGGAATGTACTAGTACAGTGACGTGGTTAATATGACAAAAATCCAAACAAAGGAAATAAAAACAAGTTTCCTACACTTATACAAAGCATCACAATAGTCTTCCATGGGGTTATGAAAATACATAAAAATATACATTTTAAGAGATTGGTCATTTTTGGATGTGGGGATTCCCAATATGATTTGGTTTATTCCTTATTATAGATTTTGTAGGGAAACAGAGAAGACAGTCACAGAACCATACCTCAGAATTAGTGTCACTGGCATTCAGAAGTACTCTTTCAATAACATTCTTGAGTAGCGAATGGTCTTAAAAAAAAAAAAAAAAAAAATTAAAAATTCCAGCATTTCAAGACCCATGTCCGGAATATGTTGTTTAATTTGTAATGATACATTCTAAGCATACATTTTATTATTTGGATTAGAATACACACATTGTGTGCTATTAGTACTAACCCCTAACACCAAAGCCCTTTTTCATTTTTGCGTTTCCATTTTTCACTCCCCACCTTCAAAAAATCTATAACTACTGTATTTTATTTTTCCATATAAAGAGCTGTGTGATGGCCTGTTTTCTGGGTAACAAACTGCACTTCATAGTGACAGTATTTAGTTCCAAATGCAGTGAAATTGTTATATTATATATATATATATATATATATATATATATATATATATATATATATATATATATATATATATATATATATAATAAAAAGAAGAGGATTTGCAGCACTTTCTTGAGGGCTTGGAATTTTCAGGTTTCACTGTGCGCCCCAAATCACATGTATCCTTCAATTTTTGGTTTGGTATGTTCACGGGGATACCACATTTATATACATTTTATAACATTTTCATACATTTGTAAAAATTAAACCTCCAATACAGCAGTACCAACATGCCGCCAGTAGCGATCAAAAGTTTTACACCTGCGATCGGTGCCAGCAGTCTGTGGTCCCTCTCCATACGCCCGCTGCCAAAATGTGACGTAAAAATACATCACACATCAGTAAGTGGTTAAGGAGGATGGAGAAAGATAGTTGAAGAACTGATTATATAATGTCAGGTTTTGTATCTTTAATTTATATGTGTTGTATGTCTTTAGTTTGAAAAATTTCATAAAAATGGACATGCATCAAAAGAGAGCTGAAACTAGAATTTATGTACATTTTGCAATTAAAGAACAGCTGTAAAGCATAAAAACTTTTGCCCAACTCTGTAAATTAGTGAATTGCTTATTTTAACTTACTGCACTCATTATCAATCTGCAGCCATGTGCCTGCTAGCAGGGGTTTTGCCTTGTCCAATTGACTGCCTTTGTTTTGTTGGTTGCTATGGGAATCCGTAACTAGACAGTAGAGAGGAGCAGAGGGTGGGTGGGTGGTTGTATGTTGTTGCGAGGGGTTACTAGGAAATGTGCATGCTCTTCATCAGTAGCCTGCTGGTTTCAGGAGAATATCAGTCCCAGCAGAATTATAAAAAAAAAAAACACTATAGGACCTTGACTTAGGTCTGATTGATCTGACTGATCACATGCCCCAGGTCATCCAATTACATATCAATTGTTTGAAAGTTTGAATATAACGGATAGGTGCATATCTGAAGGTTTAAAAGCACATTTAAAGACAGAGCTCAGGCTCCCAATCAGTTCCAGTATAATGGCAAAAAAAAAAAAAAAATGGTGATTGAATAAAAAGAAAAAAAAAACAAAACACCTTTTTTTGAGTCAGTCTTAGGGAGAGTGTCTACTGGAGAGGTTGTACAGTCTGTATATATGTGTACACATACTGTGTTGCCGTGTGTTCATCTTTTTATTTCTATGTAAATGTTATGGTGTAGGTGGACATGTTTTAATAAATCTTTTGTATTGTGATGCAGTAGATTACTACATGTTCACTTCTGACCATGATGAAGAGATCCAGTGCTCTGTGTCTTCCTTGCCTTGTTCTGCAATAGATCTCTGTACAAACAGTAGCACTGATTGTGTCTCCTGATTGGCTGAGCCGTATATGCACGTTTATGTGATTGTCACAACCAGGAAGCCCCGTTCTCTTCAAGAAACTCTGAGAGGATTTTATAAATAGCCTCATATCTATCAGCCCAATATCTCAAGATAGGAAGAAGTCAGAAGCATGATACAGGTATAGTTGAAATTGTTGTCAAAGGCTCTCTCCAGCTGTGCTAAAAATATTTTTGTCAAGTAACTTTACAGTTACACTTTAATGATAAAAGAACGGCTTCATACCTATGAGTGGGTTTTTTCTTATATCCAAGACTATTACAGTTGTATTAGTTTTTAGCGCATTGAGAAGTGCTTTTGCCCCTTCATTGGATATACCACACTGTCGCATGTCTAATGCTAGAGAAAGAAAAGAAAAATCACATAATCAATGGTATACTTTAAGAACTTAACCCCCTCCTCCCCCCAAATTAAATACAAGAACGGGTTGTTTATCAGTGCTACCATGATACAGTTCTGGATCCATCATAAAACAGACAATGTCAGCAAATTATAATTGTTCCATTTGGTTCAACCTGGTGGGCCCCCTGGCCCTAAATGCATGGCACCCTCATTGTACTTCTGATGCTAGTTCCCCAGAGGGGAGAGAACTATAATATTCTGAGGAGAATATATCACTTAAGAGGAAGGAAAATAGAATTTACTGGTGACATCCATAATATTTTATTTTATTTTTCACCAGTGCAGGATGCCAGCCACAATACAGGCAATGGGCCATTTGTGGCTGGCATCTGTCTGAGACTATGAACTCTAAATACCTCTACCCTATCCCATGTTGTCACAGAAGGAATACAATGCAGTGTACCTTTATTAAGTCAAAAGCATACATGAAAGTAAAAACCCTTAGGGTGCTACAGGAAAACACTCAAACCATTACGGTTGTTGAGACCCATAAGTCCTATCGCATAAAACCGCATGACATAATTAGCTTCCAAGCATAACAGATTGGGGTGGGGGGTTGTAACAATGATATAATATGTATAATTAGCATCTTATAATGAATGAGAAAGGTTTTATTTTGACATACAAGGAAATAGAAAGTGAACGTGAGGCGTGCCTCGGAAGAAGCCATGAGTGGCAGGCAGGCACCCGAATATCCATCACAAGACCATGGACAGATTTTTATCCACTGGAAGTAAACAATTAAGCTTTCTATAGAAGGACAGTAACCAGAGATCTAGTAAACAGTGAAGAATTGATACAGAAAGTTTATTGGAAAATTGTAAGACTTTCCCTAGCCATATAAATTATTTGTTGAAAGTGGACGACCCCTTTAATGGCAACAAACCCCACAAATCGATTGCTGATTTAGCCTGCTTGGAAACCCCAGTTGCAACATTACAATCAAGTGTAGAAATAAATAGAAGTAAATAATAAAGTCAACTGTGGAATTTATAACATATTTATACTTTAGAGGTAAACCTTTATTATAAAGCAGCACCGATTTACTCATACCTTTCAACCACAGGTCCTCTACCAAAACATCTGCTATTGCCTTTGCTCCCTTGTCTCCCACTAACGTATTGCAATTCAACGAGATACGTCTTATCCCAGTCATGCAGTCAAGGTCAGGTTGTCTATACCGTAGGCTTTCTGCCCAAGCCTCACTATGCCTTCTTGTCGCTTGGTGCTTAAAAGATACAAAAATACTTTAAATGGAAAGAAAACACACAAAAGAAACTGTACATAAATGTATATTTTTTGAAAGTAAGTTATTAAAAAGGTTTTCCCATTAAGTTAGACCCCATCTACAGAATCTGTGGGGGTCTCAGTGAAGGACCCCTCAGGAGAATGGGGGTTAGATGTGCGTGACCGGGAGTCATCTTGAGGTGCGACAGGACCCCCACAGATCTAACTACCGTTCTCATGATCTGATAGATCACCCCACTAGTCGTTAGGAATGCTTCATTGAGTATATATAACCAAGACATTCTGTCCCCCAAGTTGGGAGGAGGCCAGCATAGGCGAAGAGAGGGCCAAATACTACCCCTCATCCTTCCAGGCACCCTCTCCCACTGTGCCCTTGGCAGTGCGGGTGTTCGTTTGATGTGAGTGGATAGTAACTCTCTGTACAACAGTGATGCAAGGGGAACAGGAAAGGAGTTTTCTACCAACTGATCACCTGGAAACTGTGTGTTTATAGCATTGTGGAGTTGAAGATATAACAGGTGGAAGGAGTTTGTCAAGTCATCGGAATCCTTTAACTGCTGAAATGATCGGAGGACTCCATCTATACAGACATGCCCCCTACATAAAACAAACCCCTGGCCCTTCATCTAGCCCCATTAGGCAACACCTCAGAAAGAGCTGGGTTATTCCAAAAGGGCGTGAACTTTTAAAACCCAGTGGTATTGTAGTGGGAGCGGACTCTCGCCCACAACAAAAGAAGTTGGCACAGCAAGGAGGGTGCCCCCCTGGTATTTCCACCCACCAAATAAAAGATGTTCAAGTGAAGTATGTAGATTAGAAAATGGGCCAACAAGAAGTGCCATGGTGCATGGTTTTTCAAGGTGGAACATCCAAGGAAAGTGAAAAAACGAGGCTGCCCAATAGTATAGCTTAAAATTGGGAAGACCCACCCCACCTCTTCCCAGGACCAAAACCGCGAGCTGGTAGCTATCCTCGACCTCCCCCCTCCCAAAACAAATGAGGCTATGCAACTATGAAGCTTCTGAAATAATTGGCATAGTACACTGGGGACTGAAGCAGGATTTCTAGGATTTTTGGTATTTTGACTAAGTTAACACAGGCAGGAAGGGAGGGGAAAGCGAAGGTAGAAAGGGAGCTAAGGTAGTCAGCAGTCTCCCGAACAGTGATATGTAAAGGAATACAGGAATGCGTAAAAGTCTCCACGTGGCAGAGACACAGAGTCATCCGGGGCAATCTAGCCAAACTAGAGAGTGCAGTGTCCTAAAGCATTCCCCATGTACAAAGTAGTTCAGTTTGGAAGAGAATAGTGACCGTTTAGTTTTGTCCAACATAATCGGAGAATAGATGCGCTGCGCATGCCTGTAGACTCTGTTCTGAGGGGTCTCGTACATATTCTAGCTCTGATTGCAACGCAACAAGTTCCGCTGTGGTCTCAGTGGAAGTAAAGCCTCATTTAAGATTGGAGAACTATGTCCCAGGCCATACAAAAACAAGGAGAAATATGCAGGAGGGGGCAGGACAGTAGGTGGTATTGGGTGGGGGCGGGGTGTTAGCAGCGGTTGTGTAATTCAGTATAGCCTCAGAGAGGGGTGCTGTCTGCGGGTTAGGACTCAACGGAGCCCCTTGGCAATCTGTTACAGATGATTGAGAACTTTCAGCTGCTTCTGTAATGGATCTTATTATCTATGATCCCAGGTGTAAAGGGTAAGGAGCGGCCAATCTCAGTCAGGTAGCTGCTGGCCTCCTGATGCTGTCTTGTTCCAGGTGGAAGGGGGCTGAAATCTTGCCTTCCGAGAATGAGAATGGAGGGTCACCGACAGGAAAAATAAAATTGAGTACCCGGCTTCTGCTGGTACTAGGCCCGACTAGGCCTCTAGTGTCCATGCCTTCAGAAGGTGATATAGGGTCTGACTAGATTGGGAGCAAAACCAGATTACTCCACCAGCCTTAGGGAGGAGCCTGGGCCGGTTTACAGGTTTTGGGGAGGTCCAGTAGAAGCCCCAGTCTTGGGTAGATCGATGATATAGTGATAAAGTAAAAAACACACTGAATACTAATAAACAAATAATCACGATATATATGATCTCTGAATACTGCAATAAAGGCTTCATTTACCTTTACAATATTTGCTATCCATTCCGCTCCATGTGATGTCAGATTACACCCAGTAAAATTGATTGCTTTGATTGTCGGGGAATTCTTTACACTTTTGCATATAACTAGATGGACAGAAGATAATGCAATATATTAAAATGCTACAATCATGTAAAGCAGACGGAAAAAAAAAAATACTGTAAGCCAGTCATTAGTAACCAGTCACTACTGGAAATTTACTAAATAAAATGCAACAGTGAAATTGGTGTGTAAGTAATTTAGCACAGACATTACACTTTCTTCCTTATCCAACTGGATAATTTTGTATTGTAGGGCAGTTGAGAAGTACAATCTTGACTGTTTAGACTAAATATATATCAAATAAAACTAGAATCCAGTATCAGCTCCCTGTGACAATCTGATGCAGATTTAGCATATTTTTCTTTAGACAAAAGTGGAGAGACAGTAAATGTAATTCATTTACATTTGTCATTCATTGTTAACTCACTAATGACTTTTGCTGCAAAAAAAATTAAAAAATGCAGCAAATCTGTCACAAAAAATTGGAACCAAAGGCTGTGTTTATCTCAATTCCAATAGATATCCACACATTTTCTACAGATTCTGTATGGAAAAAGGTTTCGGTTACAGTCATTAGCAGACATGTATCTCTATTTTGACTTTTTTTCCTTTTGCACATTCCTTTAAAAAAGTTTGTGCCTTTTTTGTAGCATTTGCTTCAGAAGGGGTGTGTGTGTCTGTTGCAGTGTTCGTAACATATCTTTACAAGACATGTGTTTTCTTCAACACAAGAGACAGCATAGTTATGTGATTGCTTCAATGAAAGTTCATACATTTTCATAATGGTAGACATCAAAATAGTTAATTATAGAAGGCGTTTTAAATTCAAAAATACAACTTTAAATTTAAATCCTTCTAGTCTCCATGGTAACCAAAGATACTGTAAGAATAAGATCCACAAAATAAAAGCAGCAAGTCACTGAAGGAAACTCTGCCAGGGAATGAATAACTCATTGTGACAATGGTTTTGCAATCTGTATGGTTCCATTTCTCTCTGATAAATATAACATTGTGTCAATAAAGCTTGACAGCTGTCAACAAAGCAGTGTGTTAATACTACATGATACAACAAGCACAAACTGTACTCGGTCTTTCTATATGACTTCATCCAGACGAAAGTCACAAGAGCAGATTTTCCACAAGCTGCTGACAGCATTAAAAGAGATCCAGCCTCCTCAGTCACAACAGATGCCATACGGCACATGAGGGGAATGAGATGTGTATGCTCCGTTTGGCGGCTCAGGGCAAAGTGCTGCGACTAAGGGGGCTGGATCTCAGTACAGAAGCTTGGATCCTGCCTCTTGATCTGATGACACTGTGAGGCACATTAACTTAGGGATTTGCGCCACACTTTTGTCGGACTTTTGGTCGTTCTCCAAGGCTTAAACGGCTTGCACAGGTATTTAAGAACTGTCTGCGCCAATATTGTGTCGCACAGAAATCTCTTGTGGAGCATCTTCTCTGGCCTCCATACTACACAATTAGGGGGAGTGCCGTTTGTCGGTAACAGTGATTCGGAACGAGCGCCGAATTTAACTTGCAAATTGTGTTGCATGCCATATTTTAAAGGTGCACCACAAAAAAGATGGTGTACTCTGTTTGGCCAGTGCAGGGAAGCGACACATTCATGATCTCTGGCACCCAAACTTTACACAGCACTATAAACAAAAATAGCACTTTTAGTGCAGTTTCCGACTTTCTAAGTAAATGTGCCCCCGTGACTCTAGGGAGAAGCAAAACTACTTGCAGGTAAGCTCCTGGGGCTACAAGGGGCATGGGGTAGCTTTTGCCTCTAGAGCTCATGAAGGCTAATCCATGCTCCCAGTGTCCCTTCAATAAATTTGCATAAAGATAAAACAAAGTTTTATTGCAAAAAGCAGAATAAAAGATTTATCTAAAAACGGTTTGGGAATGGAGCAAGGAGAGAATTCTACCATGGGAACTACTTCAAAAAGTAGATTTCCCATGGAAGATTTGCTTTAATCTGTGTTGCTGCTTTGCGAAGCCCTAGTGCAGTGGTGGCGAACCTATGGCACAGGTGCCAGAGGTGGCACTCAGAGCCCTTTCTGTGGGCACCCAGGCCTTCACCCCAACACAGAGTTTGCCAGATAGGACTAAAGGTTTCCTCCTGTGGTCCAAGACAACCCAGGACGTGCCATGGGCACGAGCCCTATTTTAAAGCGACATCCTTGGCTGCCAGGACTACAGGAGGAGCGAGAAGGTGTGGATAGAGATGGATTATTGTTGGAACTTCTGCTCTGGGTCCCCTGATTCTTCCTCTTCAAGGGATCCTGGAGGGAAGCTACAATGCATTGTATTGATGAACTGAGAACGCCGATACAATTAAAACCTGTCATACAGCAGGGATCAATAAGTTACTACTTAAATTGTCATGTTGGCACTTTGCAACATATAAGTGGGTTTTGGTTGTAGCTTGGGCACTCTGTCTCCAAAAGGTTCGCCATCACTGCCCTAGTGTGATCAAGAACTAGCCGGTCGTGTACTGGCGCATGCACAGTGCACCTGTACAGCTGGCCATGGACACCCACTCCGGTGTCATACTAACAGGCAGAACAAAGTTTCAAACTGTAATTAAAAAAAAAAAGCCGGGAGACGTTCGAAGGGGCGTGGGTAGAGGAGGCGGGGGAGCTTGACTGGATCTGAAAGCTCTACCACCTCTTTGACTGAGTACGGTAAATGAAAGATGACAAAATGAATAAAAGTTTTCATCTCACAGCAACAATGTAGATAAAGTGGATTAGAAGCATTGAGACAACTTTACAGTGTTCTCTAAGGTACACCCCATGTGTTTTTTTAGCTGTTAAAGGTGACAAGTTACCTTTAACCCAACTCATTGAAATTGAGGACTTAGGGAACCTGTCATTAGGAGGACAAATTTTCACCCAATGACATGTTCACCATTTTCAAATCTGCTTTTATTATTAACATTAATGTTTCCACTCATAAAAGTTTACCTGGCCCCCTGCCAGCAAACTGCATCAAGTTATCATTGTTTGCTCTAATAGATCTTCATCATTCCTAAAAGCCCTCCCTGCTGCAAACAAGAGCTGAGATTTTCTTGGAGCATAGGGTCAGCAAACGGCTGCATAAGGGAAGAGAAAAGAGGGAGGAAAGCAGATAATGATGATGATTGCAGCCTTGTAACATACACTCCCCTGACTTGATGCAGTTTGCTGACAGGGAAACAGGTATACTTTTACCGAAGTTTAAAAGTGAGGAATACTGGTAACGTGAATTTTAAAAGCAGATTGGGAAATAGTATTAAAAAGGCTATGGCACGCTGCCATTAGGTGAAAATATGTGTCCTGATGACAAGTTCACTTTAAGCTCCCTGCTGTTTTTTTTTTTTTTAAATCATTAACAAATATAATGCAACTGGTAAAATTTGTTCTTTTTTCTAAACTAACTTCTAAAAGGGTTTGTCAAGTTTTTCCAAATTTCTTTTAAAACAAGACAGAATAGAGCTATGCTAGTTTGACCACCAAAAAATACTTTGTATACTTACTTTTTAGACCTTCATCTCCACATGAACAATATGGTAAAGATAAGCTCTCCAGTGATGATGAGGCAGCTAATCCCTAAAGCAACAAGAAAAAAAAGCTCAAAATGCACATACAGGTTTATAAAGTAAAAGAACAAATAAAATATTAAGAATTCTTAAACCTCTTGTTCTCGAAACTATTTAACACCTAGTGGAAATCTGGTATGTTTCTAATTTGCATAAATAAACTCATTCGTAAGAGTTCCAATTAGTAAATTTTAAAGAGATTAACTCACATCAAGTTATCCCACAACATGTAAGGGGGACAGGGGTCCATTGTACCCACAAAAGAATACAGGAGCTAATCTCGTATGTGCCCAGCTGCTCCATTTTTTTTTTTTTTTTTTACAGGTACAATGGTTTGGGATGGATAGGGGATTTCAGGGCAATTTGGGACACTGAAACACCCACAGACCATTATAGGTCGGTGGTTAAGTGCCCCAAATCTCCCTGGGGAATTATGTGGGCAGTTAAAAAAAAAAAAATGGTGCCTCCTTGGAGCGTCAAGTGTTAGCTGTGCTAGCAACAGGGTGTTATCTCGGCTTCACTTGACGGACCACGAGAGGAGGCACCAGCAAGTGATCTGGAGATGCGAGTCTGATGCACCTCATTGAGCTCACATCTAGGCGAGTAAAAAAGATTATTTTCATTTTTGCCCAACCGCAGCCTTTATACAGGTTGATTTGGGACCCTCAATCACAAGTCCATAAGGACCTGTTGTTAGTTTAGGGACACAAATTAATCTGTCAGATCCTCTTTACGCTTTGCTCCATAAAAATATATATTTTTCAGTTATTTAAGGCTATACAAGTACAGTAAATACTTTGTTATAGACACTAATCCAGAAAACACTTACCTTTGCTAGGGCTTTTAAATCTCTTTCCCTTAAAGGAAGCCCATGGAGCTCCAACTCTTTTAAAGAGCTGGACACAGTTAAACAGGCTGCAATTGCCCTACATAGTTGGAAGGTCATGTCTTTTGACCGAATAGGTGGGATTCTTCTTCGGAAGAGGATACCATATTTATCAGAATCTGTTTAAACAAAGGTGATCCTTTAGATTAGTAGGAAGTTCAATTTACCAATATGGAATTAAATGAATTCTACTATAGAAATCAAGGATAATAAACCAAGGACACTTACTCATAGATTCAGGCGCCCTGACTGTGGCAATCTTCTTATATTTGTTATCCATGGCCTCCTTTCTTCTAAAATCAACTTTTAAAATATTTTAATGAACCTGAAGGCCTTTGGGGTTATTACCAGTGCCCCCTGTGCTGCAGCTTCACTCTTCCCACTTAGCCTGATGTAATTCACTACAGCAGAGGAAGTTTTAACATACAGTGGCAGTGCACACTGTAACAGCCAGTGAATCTGCAGCACTAAAGGGTTCTGGCAACAACCACACAAGCCCTTTAGGCTAATTAGCATAAAAAAGTTGATTTTAGATGGAAGGAGGCCAATGATAACAAATATTAGCGGATTACCACAGTCATGATGCCTGCATCTGTGAGTAAATGCCACCTGTTTATCATGCTTGATTTTGCCTCCTCTTTCATATAAATCTAAAATTGTGTTTTATGCGTCAAGGATCCAAAGATATTTAAGTTTAAAGTGTCAATTTCGGATGTGCTTTTTATATATGTAAATTAACCCTGACTGTCACTTTAACAGTTTATATCCTCTTTCACAGGTAAAAATCCCTAAACTTCTAGACATCAGGGATCCAAAGTTACAGCCCTCTTCAGTGTATCCCCCCTCTAGCTTCTTAGCAAGCAGGCAGAATGAAGAAGAAGAATGAGGGTACACAGAGAAACTGTAAAATAAAGAACAAACCATAACATAACAAGGCAACTCACTAATTTCTATAAAAGTTTTGTAAAAAGATATTACTAACCTGACTCGCCAAGTCCAGGTTGATAGCAGCTTTTAATGACCACACATGTCAAGCTCTTGTTGATTTTAAGAGTATTAAGAATGGGTGGCCAGTCTGAAAGCTTTACTCTATCCGAATTAAAACTAAGGGTTCCTTGTCGCAGATTGGCTTTTATAGCTTGTAATGGCACAGAGTCTTGTAAGACACACAAGTAGTCATAATGTGATCTGAAGTCCATAGCCCCTTGATGGCGTATTCTTACAGAATCAATCATCTTTTGCTTTTAATTACTTTCTGTAAAAAAAAAATAAAAAAAAAATAAAAAAAAAGCAGCAAACTAAATAAGTTTTGGTAAAATACTGCTAAAACGAACCTGTCACAACACTACCCCCCCCCCCCCCCAAACAGTATCTTCTTCTGTAAGGGTGCTGTTACACGGTGCGTTCTTGGTCCGTTTTTAAACTGACTCATTATTTAAAATGCATTTGGCTGGTTTTAATCAGTTTCACAGCTGCCTACACTTCTACAAATGTAGATAAACAGAATCAAATCAGTCAAACGCATGCGCTTAAAAACACGTGCATTTTTAAATGGACTGAAAACGCATGCGGTACAAGAACGCACTGTGTGACAGCACCCTAATATGCATGTCCCCTGGAGGCATTTTTAGCATATGTTTAGGTTGCACTATGAATGAAAAATCATCTTTAATTCTTTAGTACAATGCAGTCAAGTTACCCTAGGATTCTAACCCTGTCTCCTAATTAGCCAGAGAATGACATCACAATTAGGAGGCAGGGCAGGGCCATCTGATGATTGGTGTTGGCAGAGCAGCCTGTCTGCAGGAGGCAGGGATTCCTGACTGCATCCTACAAAACAGAAATATGCTTTAACCCCTTAAGGACGCATGGTTTTTCGGCTCATTTCTCGCTCTCCAACTTCAAAAATCCATAACTTTTTCATTTTTACGTGTACAGACCTGCGTGAGGACTTATTTTGTGCGTAACAAATTTTACTTTCCCGTAATGTTATTTATTTTAACATGCCGTGTACTGCGAAGCTGAAAAAAAATTCCAAATGTTCTTGTGGGCTCAGTTTTTACGACTTTCACTCTTCGCTCCAAATAACATGCCTACTTTATTCTTTAGTTCGGTGCGGTCGCGGTGATACCAAATTTATATAGGTTTTATTGTGTTTTAATACATTTTCAAAAATTAAACGAATGTGTACAAAAAAGAAAAAAAAAATTTTGCCATCTTCTGACGCTAATAACTTTTTCATACTTTGGCGCACAGAGATGTGTGAGGGGTCATTTTTTGCGAAATGAGGCGACGTTTTCATTGCTACCATTTTGAGGTATGTGCGACATTTTGATCATTTTTTATGTCATTTTTTATGTTATGTAAAAAGGTGTAAAAGTCGCATTTCGGATATTTGGGCGCCATTTCCCGCCTCGGAGGTCACCGCCGCCCGTAACCGTTTTTATATTTTGATAGATCATTTTGGGACGCGGTGATACCTAATATGTTTGTGATTTTTTACTGTTTATTATGTTTTATATCCGTTCTAGGGAAAGGGGGGTGATTTGAATTTTTTATATTCTATTAATTTTTTTTTATTTTTTAGACCATCTAGGGTACATTAACCCTAGATAGTCAGATCGCTCCTACCATATACTGCAATACTTCTGTATTGCAATATATGGCATTTTTGCAGCACATTCATTACAATGAGCCACTGGCTCATTGTAACGAATCTGCAGATGCCAGATAGTCTCGGGTCAAACGAAGACCCGAGGCTACCATGGCAACCCATCGCCGCCCG
Organism: Engystomops pustulosus; assembly: GCF_040894005.1. Classification (NCBI taxonomy): domain Eukaryota; kingdom Metazoa; phylum Chordata; class Amphibia; order Anura; family Leptodactylidae; genus Engystomops; species Engystomops pustulosus. The sequence continues at coordinate 113,721,725 of NC_092411.1, forward strand.
CCGATGACGTTCGGGGGCGCGGCGATCATAATAAAGATGGCGGCGCCCGCGCACCGCCGTCTTTTAAACGCCGCCGGCGGCAGCGTTGAAAGGGTTGATAGCCGCGATCGGTGCAAGCAACGACCGCGGTTATTAGCGGTGGGGGTTTGCTGCAATATGCAACAACCCCCACCTCTGTATGAAGAGGCCCTCTTCATACATCCCTTATACCTTAAGGGGTATACGTTAAGGGGTTAAAGACCTCCGGGCGACGTACATATTACAGAAGAAGGTACTGTTTGTGGGGTGTGGGGTGGGGGTTTGGGGAGTAAGTGTGGTGACAGGTTCCCTTTAAGGTTTGTATTTGCAACAACAACCCATTCCAAACAATTTCCTAGGCCAAATTTTTGTTTGAGTCCGATTTATGATGTGCAACGACCATATGCAAACATCTGTAGACAAAATGTTCCAAAAATGTATGCAAATCGGGAATTTAGCAACAATACGCTAGAAAAATGTCACAACTGCAAAAGATCAATTCCACCCAATATTGTTCTGCAGATTTCTAGATCTCACCCTTTACACTACAAAGGCTTAAAAGGACTTCTACCACCAGGATGAAGGATTTTAAACTAAGCACACTGACCTATTGGTGTGTACCCCCTATGCCAAGATATGCTGTACTTTTAGCTTCTTATGCCCTGGTTTATAAGAAATAAAAAGGCTTTAGGAATTGTGCAAGCGAGTCTGAGGGGCTTTAGGCTCCATCAACATCGATAGAGCCTGGAGCCCCCTGGAGCAAAATTTTAAAAGCCTTTTTTTTTGTAAAAACCAGTGAATAGAAAGCTTATCATCAGATGATTGCTTGTTCATGTCCCACGGTGAAAATAGTCAAAAAGTAAAAAAAAAAAAAAAAAAAAAAATGTTTTTCAATTAAAAAAATTAAGTAATAAATCACTGTCCTCAGAGAGGACAGCTTCCTCGGATACGGCCACATCTACTGGAGTGATTGCACAAAGAAACAAATTTGTTTCTGTATATGAAATGTCTGGGAGTTACTGCAGGCCCTACAGCCGTCCTGTGGTAATGATTGCTATATCCTAATGGTCCTGCAGGACTCTATAACGCATGTCTGGCCACCACTGCCAGAGTCTGACATGGTCGTATCCGAGTAAGGGACAACATGGCAACATTTTTGAGAAATTATCTTCACACAGGAACATTTTTTTTTTATTAACATCCAATTGAAGAAATGTTTATATATAGCAAATGAATTTAATTACATGTAAATGACCTGATGGGAATACCCCTTTAAGCTACAAAATGGCTGCGTCCTTAAAGGAAACCTACCACTTAAAAGTGGTAGGTTTAGACACATATACATGGCACCAGCTCAGGATGAGCTGGTGCCAGAGCATATTTTTGTTAGGGGAACAAAGCCCCTATCGCCTTTTTATAAGTTATATTAACTTATAACTCGGCGCACCGCACTTGGGCACGGCGCACCATGCGCGTGCCCCGGATTCTAAAGTGCTGGAGAGCCAGTGACGTCACCGATCTCTCCGGCACACGCGCGCCTGCGCAACTTAGCACGGCCTGTTTCCCCGTGCTAAGTTGCGCAGGCGCGCGTGTGCCGGAGAGCTCGGTGACCTCACCGGCTCTCCAGCACTTTAGAATCCGGCGCACGCGCGGGCACGCGCATGGTGCGCCGTGCCCAAGTGCGGTGCGCCGAGTTATAAGTTAATATAACTTATAAAAAGGCGATAGGGGCTTTGTTCCCCTAACAAAAATATGCTCTGGCACCAGCTCATCCTGAGCTGGTGCCATGTATATGTGTCTAAACCTACCACTTGTAAGTGGTAGGTTTCCTTTAAGGAGTTAAATCAGCTGCTTATTTGCAGGTTTAGGGGTATAACCATGTAAGACTGAAATACTGAAAAATTGCTGAAGCAAACCCGTTGGAAATTCGACAGAAAATATTGCACCAAATCTGTAATTTAACCCCTTAATAAGCGTTGTATCAGGTTTTTATGGCGGTCATTAATCATTTTTCTTCTTATGCTATGCCATTCTACAGCTGCTAATCAGAAGAGGAAAGCAGGACATCCAAGTCTTGTCCATTGCTGGGCTGTATTATCACAGCCCAGCCCCTAAGGCTACATGCACACTGCCGTTGCCCACCGCACCGTAGCACGTTGGGCAAACGGCAGCGCGCGGGGAGAGGAGGTGAACGCTGCTCACCCCCGCCCCTCTCCATAACACTACACAGCGCACAGCGCCGTAACACGGGGAAAGATAGGACATGTCCATATGTACGGTGCCGTATATACACTGCCATATATACGTCCCCCATACATGTGTGTGAATGCAGCCTAAACTAACAACTGGTATCAGAAAAGCTCAGATCCCTGATGTTTAATGTCATAGACTCGATCACGGACCACTGTGTCTTAGGCTACATGCACACGATGTACGGCGAGCATACATCGGCGCTGGGAAGAGGAGCAGGGGATGGGCGCAGCTCACCCCTGCCCCTCTCCATAGGCATATACAGCGCACGGCGCGATATCACGTAGAAAGACATGTACTATCTTTCTACGGGCTACGGAGCGGTATGGTGTCGCACATGTGCTGCACTGTACCGCTCCCGTACGGTGCCGTGAGCCCATAGAAGTGTATGGAGGACGTATATCGGCCGTATATACGTCCGCCATACAAGTGTGTGAATGTAGCCTTAGGCTGGTGCCACACGTAACACTTTGTCCGCGTTTGAAAACGCAAACACAGCCAGTGGGTGCGGCTCCGTCTGCGTTTTCAAACGCAGACAAGCGTTACATGTGGCACCAGCCTTAGCGGGTGGAGAAGGAGTGACCTTCCATCCATCCATCAGCACTCCACAGCTGCAATTGCGGGACTCCCAATTACGCCACTGGCAGCTGTGGGTCCTCTGGGCAATATGTGTGGCGATAAGGGGTTAAAACAACATGTCAATTTTATGTTAGTGATTTTTCTTCATTGTATAGATGAGAGTTAGAGCTTATTCAAACAAACAAATGATTGTTCAGTGAAACAATGTGGTGGCTCCACCAGGGGATGGGAGAGAAAGCATCATAGTTATGCATGATGCAAGGAGTTTCCAGTCGTGTTTTGCAGATGAAACAATTTCATGTGAATAAGCCCATTGAAACATCTTATCCACATTGAAGGGACTGTCACAATTTACCAGTCAGTACATGTCTGATTAACAGGTAGCACAGATCCCTATTCACTTCTATGGGACCATGCACATGGTTGTGGATTCCACGGCCCTGTGCATGATCCGACTGCTCGAGCCGCAAGAAAACAGAACAGGTCCTATTTCTGTCTGTTATTATAGTCATTTGCACTGGCACCCCCTAATGCAGTGATGGCAAACCTTTTAGAGGCCGAGTGCCCAAACTACAACCAAGACCCACTTATTTATCGCAAAGTGTCAACACAGAAATTTAATTTGTGATTTATACGCCCTGCTCTGTCACAGTTTTCATTGATATCAGCACCTGAGGACACCAATAAATCATAAAATAGTCCCAAGTAGAGCTGTCACTTTAAAATAGCTCTGTGCACAGCAAGTCCTGGGCTGTCTGGGACTGCAAGAAGATACCTGTAGTCATCTCTGGTGATGGCCTGAGTGCCCACAGAAAGGGCTCTGAGTGCCACCTCTGGCACCAGTGCCATAGGTTAGCCATCACTGCCCTAATGGCACATGGGCACTAAACATCATCCACAGGACCGTATTGCGCTACGTGTGGCGCCGGCCTTACAGTGCTGTGACACGGTGCATTCTTTGACTGTTCTTGGTGCGTTTCACAGCCTTGTGTATGGGAGGACTGCCCAAGACCCTGGTCCGTGTTTGCATCCTGGGCAGTTATTTTTAATGGTTATCAGCATGTCATCTGTGGATGACACACAGGACCCTTGTTTGCGTCAAGTGTTATTACTGAAAGGGATAGGCGGATGTACTATCAGTACCTGGATGAGAGTGGCATAACTGCTGGCAATATTTAAATGCCAACCAACTACAAAAATGGCAGCTACACAGGAAAATAAAATTAGTTTTCAGTTGCAGGAGAAAACCACCATGAACACTCACATTTTTCCTGCACTTTTTCTTGATATGATCTAAAAAAAAAAATTAAAAATAACATTAACATTGTGCCGATTCTCACCCTGTATTTTCTGCGAGCGTCTATCTGCCTCTACACCCTGTCACCACTTGTAGAGTCATGTGCACAACCTTACCTACCAGCTCACACACCGTGACATGTAACTGCGGGGGTAACACTACACTGATGCATCAAATAGAGGGCACAGTCAGTGAGAGAAGCGCATGATGCAACTCACCAGCCGCCCGGCTCCAGCACCACCGACCTGCCGCCACATTCAGCGCTGACAATAACTACCTCCTGCCTCATAGCATTTCGTTTCCTTGGTTTCCCAACCGTCTTCCATAGACCGCCCCCATTTCCTGGTCTCCTCCCACTGACCTGTCTTCCCCTTCCTCAGCTGAGCTAAGCAGCCAGCTCGTTCCCGCCTCTTCTCCTCACAGATAAACAGTTCTAGCTATAGTCTTTACGTGAGGTGCCGCCCGCTTATAGCGCCCTAGTATTAGTGTATTTTACTTTTCATAGAAGAATATCGATTACTGTATACGTATAATAAGGATAGCTAACACAGAAGTTATTTCTGCAATTAGTTTTTCGTTGAGTGCCCCTAGTTGTCAGCTATGTGTATAAGAAAATGTAAAAAAGTTAATGGGTTCTTTAAATGATTTGATATTTTTTTAAGGTATAACATAAAAATCAATCTGGGATCGTCCTGAGTGTACTGACAAGGGCCGTGACCCAGTTTTCTATGCACTTTCTTATAGAAGCATACAGCTTGAACAGGTATTTATGTATGTGTCCCTGCGCGATCCCCGATCAGGAATGTCCGCCAAAATGCACATCTGCCACGATTCATGAAGATCGTGCGCCCGATTTCCTGCATGTGTCGCTTCCCCAATCAGGTCAGACGGAGTTCACCATCTTCTTCCCGGTGTATGTATGTGCATGGCTTGCGACACAAATTGAATTGTTAAATCCTGTGTGTAGTCCGAATCCGTCGGATTGTCCGATGGCCCTCCCCCCGATTTGTGTCGCGTGAAAGCCGGCGCGATTGCAACACAAAACGATCGCGTGCGACACAATCCCCAGCATGAGCCCCAAAAAATCAGGAAACCCGACGAAAATGCAGCCGCGGGACCCTTAGTAAATAAGCCCCTCTGTGTTGTGGGTGCACTAAAATGGTTCCAGTGTTCAGTCAGATCGTGGACTACATTCATCATGCGAACTCCGACAGAAGTGTTCCCCAAATAAAGTGGTGCATCGGAGCAGTGCAGATGATGCCAGATTCATGTAGAACGTGCGCCAGAAATCCTGAAACTGCTGTACTTTGGCCACTGGGCCATATTTACTAAAAACAGTGTGCACGTTCTTCATGGCACCGATCGTTTCCATGGCAGCCCTGAGGTCCAATTAGGACCCCAGGGCTGTCTGAAGGCAGTGCCTGTAATATCCCAGCTGTGATGAGATCTTAAAGGCACAGTGTCAGCCTATGCATTTGCAATACTGATGTATTGCAGGGTATTATCATAAACAATCAACCAGATGATTTCTTGTTCATGTCCCATGGTGGAGCTAATAAAAAAAATGTTCTTAAAACTTATGGGCAGAAAAATAGTCAAAACCAGTAATCTTTATTAACAATACAATCTATACAAGGGTGCATGAAAAGACACTTAAAAACGCACTGAGGTGACTGTGTGGATTATCCCAGGGCTAAGCCCAGAACCCCTCCTATAAAGTGCAAGCCAATGTAAACGAGCTATAAATCAAAATACTAGACCTAAAGCAATGACATATAGTACAAAGTGGGTAAAAACATAAATGAAGTTCAGCCCAAGTGGGCACTACCCTATATATTGCCACCCTAAGAATCAATGCATTGTATGAGAGGCGCATCCACTAATGTGAAAAATAAGTCGGAGAAACACGGACCCCACGCATATCGGCACACCGTGTTGACTTCCTCAAGGGTAAGTGAAGTAACATAGAACCATGCCCCATATATATAGATTGCTCCCTGTGGAATATAGAGACCACTTTGGGCAAAAAACATGGATGCAAAGTTAATGGGAACCTGTCAGCAGAAATTTACCAAATAAACAACTACCAGTGTGTTGCCAAGCAGCTTAACACCTTCCAGATCATGTTTCTTTCATGATCCAGTGTGGTGGCATCATCCAGAAAATCATCTTTGAAGTTAGATGTAAACTGAGCCCTCTCCATAGCCGGTAAGTCTTTGTTGCATATTGCATCTCTGCCGCCAGCCCTGTACCTGACTACGAGACTGTCTCCTGAATTGGTACCTCGACCTTGGCTGCCACCGCAGGCTAGTCACACCTGTAGAACGACCTGGTGGCACTCCGCCACAGCAAGACCATCCCTTTTTGCGGTGGGCTCTGGTGAAGACCAGTTGTCACTTAGATTCCGGTCCCAGGTTTCGGCTAGTACCATCTCCTGCGGTGGCCCAGGGGGCCCACTGACATTTATTAGATCAGTTGCTGATGACAAAGTTCCCTTTTTTATGTTATTTTATTTTATTAGAATGTTAAAAGGGTTACAAAGCAATCAGCAATTTTCTAGATTTTCACAAAAATTTAAGATCAATTATTTTAGAGGCTTTTTAAAAGTTTATAGGGGGTTTTAAAAGTTCTGTTTATTAGAAACTCCCCAGGCAGTGCCACATTTTTAAATTGCAGCGCTCAAACTATTCAAAACAGCCCTTGTTAAGATTTTTAACTGTTTAGGCATCGAACGTGACATAAAACAAAATAGAGGTTCTATACAGGATTTAGATGTTTATTAAACCCTAAAATGTATATGTTCATGCAGGATAAAATGAGACACATCTAGATTTTTTTGTATAGCAATACCCCACTTGTGGATGTAAACCACTTTATGTGCCCATAACAGAGCGCAGAAGTGAAGGAACGCCATAAAGTTTGGAGGGCAAATGTTGCAGAAAAACATTCCAGGTGCCATGTGGCATTTGCTGAGCATATAGCATACCAGATCAAGAGAAACCCCTTAAAAAGTGCCGCCATATAAAACTAAACCTAGGAACACAATTTTAGGGTGTCTATAGCCTGTTTTATATTCCATATAGCATAGATATCATGTTATTTATGTTCTATGGGTCAGTACAATTACGGAGTTATCCCATTTATATAGCTTTTTATTTTTGAATAATTTTGCAGAGTAAAAACGCATTTGGAGAGAAAAATCACTTGGTTTTGCATTGCCATCTCCTAAGTGCCGTAACATTTAGATTTTTTTTTTTGTTGATTCAGATGTATTAGGGCTTATTTTTTGCGGAATGAGTTTTACTTTTTATTGGAATCATTGTTGTGTAAATGTGACATTATTCTCACTGTTTATTCCTTTTTTGTTTGGTTGCATAGACTAAAATCCTCTTTTTTGTCATGTTTTATTTTTTTTACAGTATTCACAGTACGGGTTCAGTTTTAATTTTGTACGGGTTGTTATGGTTGCAACAATACCTTATATGTGCGGATTGTGTGGTGAGTTTTACTTTTTTTTTATATGCGGGAGTTTTATAATATATGGGGCATAATGAGCATTTTACCACCTAAAGGGTTAAACATCTGGGATTTCGGCTATTGCAATCCCAGCTGTTAATGTTGGGACTCGACTGTCCTATACAGCTGGGCTCCCGCACTGCTGTTACCTGTTAACAGTTGTTACTGTGACAGCAGTGCAGTACGAAAATGTACGTCCAAGGGGGCCAACTATCTGCTGACCTGGACGTACATTTTCTATATTTTGAAAATGGCAAAACTTGTTGGTGTTTTTATAAACACCTTAAGACATTATGACGTACATCATAAAGCCGTTAAGAATGTACAAAGAGGACCCATGGTGTGAGCCTTCTTCATACACGATGAGTGCTGGCTGCAATATGCAGCCAACACCCACCACTCACACCTACAATTGGTGCTTGCATTTACCTGCCACCACCAAAACTGCCAGTGAGTGGGCACTGCCATCTTGGATTGGGTCAATGTTCCCTGTGATATCATTGGGAAGCGACAATCCGTTTAGTATGAGATGCCAGTATCTGTCATTCGTCAGGATCTATAACAGTGTGCTTTTGGAACACTGTAATATGTCCATAGCTAATTCTTCATATACTGCAATACTGTATCGAATCCCGTAACGGAAAGTAGTGCCCAAATGTTATAAAAAGGTATCGAAACGTCATACAACCTTAAAATGGTAGCACTGAAACATCATCACGACCCGCAAAAAAAAGCTCCATACAACAAAGTATTAAACATTTATTAGTGGTTTCAAAGGGTACAGTATAAGCCGTAAAAACTGTGTCTACAAGATATTGGCGCAAATGCAGGTTTTAGACAATTTCTTGGCATTTGGAATTTTTTTCCAACTTCCCATCGCCATGAAAGATAGAATGCTGTCACTAGGAAGTACAATTTGTTAAGCAGGAAAAAAGCCATCATAAGGCTCTGTAAAAGAAAAAAACAAAAAAATATGGATATTTAAAGACAGAGAGTGAAAAATGGAAACACAAAAAACAAAACTGATGTGGTCCTTAAAGGGTTAAATAAACACATCGACCAAAATGCACCTCTTACATGAAATCATGAAAAACAAATCTCAAACACCAGAATGAAGCCGTATGCAAATGAGCTGGAGGGGCTCCAGGATCCATAGCTGTTAATGGAGCTTGGAGCCCCCAGGCTCATTTGCATACAGTCTTTCATCCTGGTGGTAGATGTTCTTTAGAGTGATCTACAGTTATTGCGCCATAAAGTATCACACATCATTTATTAAAGGGGTTATCCGGGTCTTAAAAATTACTAAGGGCCGGGCTGGGGAGGCCTATTTAAGCATAAATAGGTCCGTCTCCTCTGTGCGCCGGTTTGTACACAGGGGCGCACAGGGAGCTTCTGGCCGGAAGCTCCCATCCGACACCATCTCCCAGCGCTTACAACGCTGAGAGATAGGGACGGATGGGAGGAGTCGGCCACATCGCGGACCGGAAGTTCCCTGTGCGCGGCTTCTGTGCCCCTGTAAACAAACAAGGGCACGGATAGAAGGGACCGAGTCACAGGACATCGGCGGCGCCGGAGGAGGTAAGTACATGTTTATAATGTTTAACTAGCCCAGCCCTGCCCTCAGTAATTTTTAAAACCTGGATAACCCCTTTAAATAAAATGGGCTTAAGTGTAACATCTATTAAAGGCTATGCAAGCCCCTTGGCATCAAATAGCTCTTGTCTACAGATTTCTACTTGGAGATGGGACTAAGAAGGTGCATGCCCTGTACTGTTTGGCTTGGAAACGGGAAGTCGATAGGTCCTTTACGTATGAACAGTGGGAGCATCCAGGAGACAAATTTTAAGCTTCTTTCCAGATTGTACAGAACTCCTGTGAAGCTACGCAGAATGATCCCTACGGTATCTGATGTCTGCTGGAGATGTAAGTCTGCTTGTGGTTCTATGTTGCATATCTGGGTATGTCCTGGGGTTATGGATCTGTGGAACATGATTTTTGCCCTTTATAATAAACTATGTTGCCGCTATCCCCTCTCCTATTCGCACTCACCATGGAACCCCTTGCTGTGGCAATTCGTCACTCTGATAATATTAAAGTCATTGCTAGAGGTGCTATCATCGAAAAAGTATTCATGTACGCCGATGACACACTTATATATGTTGGGGATTTGGGCCCCTCTCTGGTATATTTCCAATCCTTGATTGACTGCTACAGGGAATTTTCAGGTCTTCAAGTTAATTGGGATAAATCAGTCCTTTTTCCCCTCTTGAACGTATTAACATCTTCCTTCCCAAATTTCTGTATTTGTTTCATGCCTGTCCAATACTTCTCCCCAAGAAGCTGTTCAAACGCAGGTGGATAGATATTGACAGGGGTAATGCCGCTACTAGGGGCTATAATGGGTTCTTATTAAGCCCTTACAAATTTGCTCTACCGATATAAATCTTCATCCGATATTCCACTTCCTATGCGTATGGTAACAGTGTGCTGGCACAGGGTGCAAATTCTGGTAGAAGAGAACAGTTCGCCTCCTTTCTTGCCCAGGACTCAAACCTTGGCTCTACCTTCCGGGATGGACAATGTGGGGGGCAACAGGTATGGAGTTCATCAATCAGCTCCTATCTTTGGATGCAGAGCTACTTAGCTTTAATGAGATAAGAGAGGCATGTCGTTCCCATTGCTGCCAGTTTTCATTATATACAATTACGCCATGCGTTTAGGGCCCAGTTTGGTTCCTTCAGTCTGTCTGTGGAATTCTCCAAATTGGAGACTCTGATGAGCACCCCTGGCCTCCCTAAGCCACTCACCCAGGTTTATGCTCTGCTGCAGGAATAAAGGAGTAGACCATTTGATAAAGCCCTTGAATGTTGGAGAGGCGACTTCCCTGACCTGTCGGATGATGACTGGAGGGAGGTTGAACTGTCCTATTTTACATCTGTGGTGAGTGCAAGAGACTTCCTAATCCAGTCTACATTTCTCCACTGAGTGTATTTCACCCCTGCAAAACAATTTCACATGGGGGTGTTAGGGTAGGATTTAAGGGATTTAAGATATCCTCCTTTAGTGTGCGTTGGCCATGTGTTTCCAATCAAATCGGTTAAATGCATGTGTGCACGTCGTAAGGAATGATTCAGACAACTGCTGATTCAGGTCTCACTATTGCTAACATTGCCCGGGGCAAATCAGCACTGTGCAAGCTTTATTTGTTCTATCAGTCTATATAGAAGAATAGGAAAAAGAGGTAGACAGAGAGGAGCATATAAAGCATAACAATATCAGACATCTTCTTGATTGGAGAACTTCTTTGCTGTCACACATTGACGTCACGTTCGCATTCCTTCGCCTTCACATGTCGGCGCCATCTTGAGTTCATTGTTTCTATTACAGTATATTTTAGGAAAATAAGACAATTAGAAATTACAGGATTTGATCTATCAGCTAGGTTTACCTTAACAGTCCCCCCTAAATCCTGGAATTTCAGCTACTCTTAGTCTAGAAGGACATACAGATCTGCCCATATGTGCATCATTCTCCTCTACACCAGTTGGATTACAGCATACCCCTGTTGGGTGTGCCCCCATTTAGTGGACTTTCACATATGTTTGATATGTTTCAGAGGTGGTTACTGCATATCTTCATTATGCAAATTTAGGTAACTTGAGTAAGGGGTCTTTAGCTTGTCTAACTACTAATACCCATGATACTTGGTGGATTTGATGAGGGGGACCACATAGCATGCAATAAATGACAAGAGTAAAATCACAATCCCAAATTTCATCCCCACTTAAAGGAAACCCTTCCAATCCCCCAAGTGAAGGATATAGCGTCCTCTCCTGAGTTTCTCTTGAGTTCCCTGGACAGTCCTTCAATCTTTTCAAGGGATCCATAGGGGGCAATGTCATCCGGGATGTACATGCAACAAGCCGCTCACACCATCTTACAGAATCCTCCCTTCTCAGCAAACATCATGTCCAAAGCCATGCAGTTCTGGAAAGAATCATGGATATAACAGTTAACCCAATCAACATCTTTGCTCATAGCTATCTGGGGAATAATGGACTCTAGACCTGCCCATATCTCATTGTGGGCCTTGAACTCATCTGGGACCCCCTTTGGTACTTCTACTGTATCTATATAAACGTTGTCATCTAGGTGCTTCTCTCTCAGACTTTCAGAATCCCTCGGGATTCTCTACCTTTTTTTTTATGTGTCCGATCAAACATTCTTGGGGATCACGAGGAAGGATTTCACAAACTCTATCAAAGCACACTCACCTTCCCAGCCAATAGGCAGGCTTGACCTGACTCCTCTATCCCCAAAAATCCAGTACACATCACACACTGCTAATACAGGGTTACCTGTGCTGTCAATGTTAAAGAAGGTCATTGCCTGCACCAACCGTAGGTAAAGTCTCCTACCCTGGGAGCATTCTGGTCAGTCCTATAGATAGAGTCATGGTTGGGGTGTCCCTGAGCATACAGTCAGTCAGAAGAGACCAGCTAGCAAGAAGAATAAGTAAGTTTGCGATAGAAAGCGTGGAAGCATGCTGGCTTCCCTCTAGCTTCACAGACGTGGCGCTGGTCAGCAGGACTTGGAAAGGATCATCGTAGCGAGGCTCCAGACTCTCTCTCTGACGTGTCTCTTTACCACCACGTAGTCTACAGGCTTGAGGTTATGCGTCCTGAGGTCTCTGTCTGGATCTGAAAAGGAATCAGAAACACTTTTGCGGACCATTTCCAAGGACTGGCACCAACTGTGTGGCATGTTCCACCTGGTTTCCTGCCATCAGCTATAGGGTCTGTAGAGGCTTAGTCTGGGTGCACAGCCAAAAAGTACTTCAAAGGGGTAATCCCATCTTTCTGTTAGGGGTGGTCCTAACTAAATGGTGGGCAGCAGGAAGGCTGTTGGGCCATGGTTTCCATGTTACTTCTATGGCCTTCCGGATCTCTAACTTAAGAGTGCTGTTTAGTCTAGCAATCCCACCACTAACTTGGGGATGGTAAGGGGTGAGCAGGGCCTGTTCTACACCAAGGAGTAAAAAGGTTTCAGGTCTTTACCTGTCCAGTGAAGTGGGTTCTGCGACCGGACTCTATGGTCTCTGAGAGTCTAAAACCTGCAGAAAATCTCACTCAACAACTTCTTGGCTGCAGCTCTGGCAGTAGCCTTGGTCATGGGTAAAGCTTCTGGCCATCCTGGAAAGAGATCAATGCACACAAGCATTCATACGTACCACTTTTTGGTAACTAGATAAAATCCATCTGCAGTCTATTGACGGGATACAGTGGCTTGGGTGTCACCTTCTGTGCGGTCTTTACCACCTTACCTAGGTTGTAGCGGGCACAGACTATACAGACTTTAAGTAGTCTAGTGACAGGGGTAGTAATGCTGTGGCAAACCACTTACGGTTTATGAGCACTAGCATGGCCATTTTGGATGGGTGTTTGTGTGTCCGTGGGCTACTTGACTTACTGTCAGGTGCAGGGCTCAGGGCAGGCACACCCTCTCTCCCAGCATCCAGGTCCCATCGGCATCTGGGCTCCAGCTTTCCTCCACAATTCCTTTTCTTCTGATAAAATCCGAGCCACCAGGGACTGGAACACCTGTGAATCAAACTTTTTAGCTCAGAACTCACCATTGAGACTATAGGACAGTCTCTGGGTTCCATCTGTGCAGCTACCTTCGCCTCCCTATCGGCCACATACTTGCCCTTGGCTTTTGGAGTTACCAAATTGTGTGTGCTTTTACTTTTACTATCCCCACCTCTTGTGGAAGTAAGAGAGCATCCATGAGCTCTTTAATCAGTGTGCCATGCTTAAAGCAGGTCCCTGCAGAGGTGAGGAAATCTCTAGCCTTCCATATGGGTTCATAGTCGTGTTTAGACCACAAAACTACACCTTGAGTATAGATGTTTGCCCTTTTACCTTCCACCATCTGTAGCGCTTCCCTGAGTGCCGTCACTCCACCTCATGCGCTGACCTGTGTGGAGGGAGTGGTTCTGCTTGCACTACCTCATGTGCGTCACTGACCACTGCATATCCAGTGTAGAACCCTCTGTCATCTCCTGCAGACCTGGAGCCATCTCCCAAAAAAAAAAAAAAACTCAACATCTTAACACTTAAACACCGTCACTCTTCTCTCGGTTAAACACTCTTTCCCCCCCCTCTCTGAATCCTGGAAGACTCGTGACAGAACGACAGGCACCTTGTCAGTGTGACATTCAGGGGCATCAGAAGTCCACACTACAGTCTGAGCTGTCTGGCCTTTGCTCAGATGCTTAGCCTGTACTTAGGTGAGGACACTGTGCAAGTCATGTGTGGTTTATACAGTAACTGAGTGATCTAGGATCAACTCACTGGCCTTGCTGAGCAGATTGCTGGCTGCAGCTACTAACACATGAGGGGCTCCTCTCATGACTGAGTCTAACCGAGCCTAATAGTGGGCCACTGGGGAGGCCACCACGTTCCTGGACTAAGACACCTGTGGAGTGGCCTAGATACTCAGTGCAAAATAAAATAAAAGGTCTGGTTCAGTGGGGTGTGCCTAGGACCGGGGCAGACAGGATTTGCCAGCTTAAGGCTTTGGAATGCATCAATTGCCTCCTGACTCAGGGCAAATGGGTAAGAAGCAATTCAGTCAGAAAGGGGCAGTATCAGGCTGGAGGCAGCAGACCTTATCCCAAGTCTGCAGTAGCTGGCCAGTGCTAGAAACATGTGAAGAGGCTTAGGGACTTGGGACAGGGGCATATTCTGGACACTGTTAGCTTTCTTTCCTCTGTCGGGTGTCTGCCTGTAGCTGAGAAGCAGTGGCCTAGGAAGACCACCTTCTCCTGGCAGAACTGGAGTTTGTCTTCGGAAGCTTTGCAACCCTTCTGGAACAGAAAACACATAAAGTCAATAGATGCATCCTGGCAAACCTGAAAAATAGAGGCACAGAAACAAGAGAACATCCAGTAAGGGGTTAGTCTGCCATTCTTTCCCCTGTAGGGCCGTGGAGTACTGGCTGAGGGAGTTTTAACCCTCCCTACCCCTTGTGGGAAGCTGCACCGGGTATACTGGAATACTAAACTGGTAAAGGCAAATAGGTACTGGCAATCTTCATGTAGGGGCACAAAGAGGAAAACATCTGACAAATCAATAACAGTGAATAATATGGCATTCTCGGGGATGGATGCCAGTGACATTTGTGGGTTAGGAACCACTGGGCTTCAGTACACTTATTGGCAGCTTGGAGGTCATGGATCATCCAACATGTATCTGGCTACTCTTTCTGGCTCTTTTTCTTGACCAAAATGGGTTAAATAATCATCGTGCTAGCAGGGGAGAGTTCTACAATGAAAGGAGCTAACTCTGTCTGGGGGGATTTGTCTCCGCTTCCTAGAATGTGGCCACTCACTTCGGTCCCTTCAGTAATGTTTACTCCCCGCAGGTTGAAGCACGCCCACTTAAGTCTGGCTCTCACAGGACCGCAACTTTTGTCAGTCTCACTTTGGCGGTGGCCTGTGAAACTGGTCTCTTTGTTCCTCACAGTCTTATCAGTCCCTCTTGTAAGCAAGTCTGGCAGAGATGTCTCTAGTCCATTAACACCTTTGGTAACAACCCGTTACAAAACAGCTGCCAAGTGGACTTGGTGTACACAACACTGTCAGGTCATACTTATATAAAGTGTTGGTGTTTAGTCAAAAGAGGAAACAAAAGTTATATGCTTCATATGTTCTGTCATAGAGTTGGGGGCTTGTCCTCTCTTCCGGCTTGTATTCCAGACATCTGTCAAGAATCTCCAAGGGTGCTCAGCTGATAAACTACCACAAAAATCAGGTGTTTTCTACAACTATCCTCAACCAGCCTTTATGGCTGCCAATAGAGTAGAATCATAGGCAATTAACTTTCAGGGACTTGAAGGGAATATAAACTGTCCTAAGATGGCCGCCACTAAAGAATGATAGGGCGTGTCATCTTCTGCATTCCAGACGCCATCTTATTTTCCTTTTTTTAAGGGAGGAAAATATAATAAAATCTCTTTTTTCTCAAATTCTCTCCACATCAAAAACTTTGAAATGTCCCTTATCGCCTGTCTCGTTCTTCAATGGGCACCCTGAAGGATTCCTGTCACTCTGTCCTGCTCCGTCTCTCAAAGCCAGAGGCTCTAAGTCTCTTTCTTCAATGGGCACTCTGAAGGATTCCTGTCACTCTGTCCTGCTCCGTCTGTCAAAGCCAGAGGCTCTAAGTGTCTGATCAAGTTCCCTCACTTGTACAATCATCACATCCTCTGACACATCCCAAAACCTTCAAACCTTCACTACTACTTTTCTATTCACCACAATGCTCCCAACCCTAATGTTCCGTTATATCAACTTTGCACTTTTCCATCAGTCCTACTTAACTCAACAACCTTCTGTCTATGCATATTTCCATTCCCTGCACTGAACTATCGCTAGCACGCCAGTGGTTCCCTCTGGGAGGATGTTCTTTCTCTTCCGAAAACGCAGCATAATTTGTCTGAGACCCTTACCGATGCAAGGTCACCGATCACCGGTTACAGAGGTTTATCAGAATGCCCCCCTTAACGATCTCCCTCTTCTCCTAATTCCTGTCAAAATCCCAGACACCCGTCCTTTTCTTTGTTCTCCTGTTCAGACGGCCTATGCTTGATGTGCAGACACCCGTCCTGTTCTCTTCTCTGTGCTGGCGGACCCTATGACTGATGTGCATACACCCATCCTATTTTCTCCTATTCTGACGGCCCCTCGAGTCAAAGGCAAGCAACAGGTTAACATATGTAATCTGAAACTTACCGTGATCGTGGGTTGCTCAGTCCCAGTCAGGGAGCAATGATCCCGAGGATGCAGGTGGTGCCGGAACGAGGGGGCGTCTTGGTCCTGCTGACGGGGATCTCAGCTGTGCCTCCAACTGTTAGGGTAGGATTTAAGACATCCTCTTTTAGTGTGCGTTGGCCATGTGTTTCCAATCAAATCGGTTAACCCCTTAACGACTTGGCCCGTTTTAGTTTTTTCACTTCCATTTTTCACTCCCCACCTTCAAAAATCTATAACTTTTTTCTTTTTCCACATAAAGAGCTGTGTGATGGCTTATTTTTTGTGTAACAAATTGCACTTCAAAGTGACAGTATTTAATATTCCATGCCGTGTACTGGGAAGCGGGGAAAAAAATTCCAAATGCAATGAAAATGGTGAAAAACTGCATTTGCAACGTTTTCTTGTGGGCTTGGATTTTACAACTTTCACTCTGCGCCCCAAATGACATGTCTACTTTTTTCTTTGGGTTGTTGTGATTCCGGGGATAACAAATTTGTATAGGTTTTATAATGTTTTCATACATTATGGGTTTCTTCACGGTAATTTTGTTAAGGCCGTGATAGTCAATGCATGGATGGAGTGACTCATCCTTTTTGGCCATATAGAAGAATCCTGCACCGGCAGGATAAGATTTGCGTATGAACCCCCTCTGCAGGTTCTCCTTCACATAGGTTGATATAGCTGCAGTTTCAGGCACAGATAGAGGATACACGCAACCCTGTGGAGGAGATGTGCCCGGCAACAGGTCTATGGGGCAGTCGTAGGAACAGTGTAGTGGAAGAGTATCTACTTGCTTCTCAGAGAAGACTCACAAAGTCCAGGAAGGCTGAAGCTTGAACTGGACCACTTGTTCCATAGCTGAGTAGGACTGGAACATTAAAACGGGGAGAAGCTTTGTTCTCACCTAAGGACGCTTCCAGGGGTGGACTGGGAAATTAAAGAGGCCCTGGAAAAAATTCTAAGAGTGGCCCTATGTTGTGGGTGGAGTCAAATGAAGTAGGCGGGTCACGTGATGTGGGTGGAATTTGCAAAATGTTACAAGTCACATTGTTAGTGGATTGACTTAATTCAAACAATGTTTTGCTAATAAGCTGGGTAAATCTTATAGCTTTTCTTTATTGTAGCGCAGACAGCGGCTTCAGCGCTATATCCTCCTACAATCAATCATTGGTTTCCAAGGATGCTTTGCTTTTAAGATCATGCATGCGCCCTGGGATACCCACGATTGCGCATGGCATCGGCTTGCTGGCGGATTCAGTGATGAAACCACTGCCTGCACTACAAGAGAGAAATACTATAGAACTTGTGGGTAAGCATCCTTCGTTACCTGTGCTGTCGTATGTCCTTATGTACAAGAATATAACTACTATAATACTGCCCCCTATGTACTAGAATATAACTACTATAATACTGCCCCCTATGTACAAGAATATAACTACTATACTACTATAATACTGCCCCCTATGTACAGGAATATAACTACTATAATACTGCCCCCTATGTACAGGAATACAACTACAATAATACTGCCCCCTATGTTCAAGAATATAACTACTAAAATATTGCCCCCGATGTACAAGAATATAACTTCTATAATATTGCCCCCTATGTACAAGAATATAACTACTATAATACTGCCCCCTATGTACAAGTATATAACTACTATAATACTGCCCCGTATATACAGGAATATAACTACTATAATACTGCCCCCTATGTACAGGAATATAACTACTATAATACTGCCCCCTATGTACAAGTATAGAACTACTATAATACTGCCCCTATGTACAAGAATATAACTACTATAATACCGCCCCCCATGTACAAGAATATAACTACTATAATACTGCTCCTATGTACAAGAATATAACTACTATAACTACTATACTACTGCTCCTATGTACGAGAATATAACTACTATAATACTGCCTCCTAAGTACAAAAATATAACTACTATAATATTGCCCCCTATAGAAGATATTTCCATGGAAAATATTAATCTACAGTGGTGTGCAGAGGAGCAGTACACAAACCCGTTTAGCTACACAACACTCAACCCTATAACTTAAAAATTTTTCCATGTATATACCATATATATTCGAGTATAAGCCAAGTTTTTCACTACAAAAAATTTGCTGAAAAACCCTAACTCGGCTTATACTAAAGTCTAGAAAAAACAAAACAAAAAGTGTACTCACTTTCCAATGCCCCCATGCAGTTCCTCTTCTATCCATCGATACTCCGGCATCTGCTCCATGACCCTGCGCGGTCAGCAGCGAGCAGCTGACATCATAGTGCCTGCGACGGACTGCCGAGGACACGAAGCCGATGATGGACCATCGATGGATAGAAAAGGACCTGCCGGAGCATCAATGCATAGCAGGTAACCTGCCGGGGAGGGCATCGGAAGGTGAGTACACTTTGTTTTTTTCCTACAGGCATTATTTAGGGGAAAGTGGCTGCAGGCTATATACTACAGGGGCTGGCGGGCTGTATACTACAGGGGCTGGTGGACTATATATCACAGAGGCTGGTGGGCTATATATCACAGGGGCTGGGCAGGATATATGCTACAGGGGCTGGCTGGCAGACTATATACTACAGGGGCTGGCAGGCTACATACTACAGAGGATGGCGGGCTGTATACTACAGGGGCTAGCGGGCTATCACAGGGGCTGGCGGGCTATATATCACAGGGGCTGGCGGGCTATACATCACAGGGGCTGGCGGGCTGTATACTACAGGGGCTGGCGGGCTGTATACTACAGGGGTTGGCAGGCTGTATACTACAGGGGCTGGCGGGCTGTATACTACAGGGGTTGGCGGGCTATATATCACAGGGGCTGGTGGGCTGTATACTACAGGGGCTGGTGGGCTGTATACTACAGGGGCTGGCGGGCTGTATACTACAGGGGCTGGCGGGCTGTATACTACAGGGAGCTGTCGGGCTGTATATTACAGGGGCTGGCGGGCTATATATCACAGGGGCTGGCGGGCTGTATACTACAGGGGCTGGTGGCCTGTATACTACAGAGGCTGGCGGGCTGTATACTACAGGGGTTGGCGGGCTATATATCACAGGGGTTGGCGGGCTGTATACTACAGGGGCTGGTGGGCTGTATACTTCAGGGGCTGGCGGGCTGTATACTACAGGGGCTGGCGGGCTGTATACTACAGGGGCTGGCTGACTATATATCACAGAGGCTGGTGGGCTATATATCACAGGGGCTGGGCAGGCTATATGCTACAGGGGCTGGCTGGCAGGCTATATACTACAGGGGCTGGCAGGCTACATACTACAGAGGATGGCGGGCTGTATACTACAGGGGCTAGCGGGCTATCTATCACAGGGGCTGGCGGGCTATATATCACATGGGCTGGCGGGCTATACATCACAGGGGCTGGCGGGCTGTATACTACAGGGGCTGGCGGGCTGTATACTACAGGGGTTGGCAGGCTGTATACTACAGGGGCTGGCGGGCTGTATACTCCATACAATGCCGGCAGAATTACTAGTAATAATAAATAATAATAATTCTTTATTTATATAGCGCACACAGATTACGCATCGCTGCACAAGCATATCAAATTGGTCCCTGTCCCCATGGGGCTAACAATCTAAACAACCTACCAGTATGTTTTGAAGTGTGGGAGGAAACCGGAGTACCCGGAGGAAACCCACGCAAACACGGAGAGAACATACAAACTCTTTGCAGATGTTGACCTGGGTGGGATTCGAACCCAGGACCCCAGTGCCGCCCAGAACATACCCATACATTACATATATATATATATAAACTCACATAAATATGTCAATAAAATGTAAGAAAATACTGGCGGGCTATATATCACAGGGACTGGCGGGCTGTATACTACAGGGGCTGGTGGCCTGTATACTACAGAGGCTGGTGGGCTGTATACTACAGGGGTTGGCGGGCTATATATCACAGGGGTTGGCGGGCTGTATACTACAGGGGCTGGTGGGCTGTATACTTCAGGGGCTGGCGGGCTGTATACTACAGGGGCTGGCGGGCTGTATACTACAGGGGCTGGCTGACTATATATCACAGAGGCTGGTGGGCTATATATCACAGGGGCTGGGCAGGCTATATGCTACAGGGGCTGGCTGGCAGGCTATATACTACAGGGGCTGGCAGGCTACATACTACAGAGGATGGCGGGCTGTATACTACAGGGGCTGGCGGGCTATACATCACAGGGGCTGGCGGGCTGTATACTACAGGGGCTGGCGGGCTGTATACTACAGGGGTTGGCAGGCTGTATACTACAGGGGCTGGCGGGCTGTATACTACAGGGGTTGGCGGGCTATATATCACAGGGGCTGGCGGGCTGTATACTACAGGGGCTGGTGGGCTGTATACTACAGGGGCTGGCGGGCTGTATACTACAGGGGCTGGCGGGCTGTATACTACAGGGAGCTGTCGGGCTGTATATTACAGGGGCTGGCGGGCTATATATCACAGGGGCTGGCGGGCTGTATACTACAGGGGCTGGTGGGCTGTATACTACAGAGACTGGCGGGCTGTATACTACAGGGGTTGGCGAGCTATATATCACAGGGGTTGGCGGGCTGTATACTACAGGGGCTGGTGGGCTGTATACTACAGGGGCTGGCGGGCTGTATACTACAGGGGCTGGCGGGCTGTATACTACAGGGGCTGGCGGGCTATATATCACAGGGGTTGGCAGGCTGTATACTACAGGGGCTGGCGGGCTGTATACTACAGAGGCTGGCGCGCTGTATATTACAGGGGCTGGCAGGCTGTATACTACAGGGGCTGGCGGGCTGTATACTACAGGGGCTGGCGGGCTGTATACTATAGGGCAGTGATGGCTAACCTATGGCACTGGTGCCAGAGGTGGCACTCAAAGCCCTTTCTGTGGACACTCAGGCCATCACCAGAGATGACTCCAGGTATCTTCCTGCAGTCCCAGACAGCCCAGGACTTGCTGTGCACAGAGGTATTTTAAAGTGACAGTGCTACCTGGGACTATTTTCTGCTTTATTGGTGTCCTCAGGGTGCTGGTATCAATGAAAACTGTGACAGAGAAGGGAGTATAAATCACAAATTAAATTTCTGTGTTGGCACTTTGCGATAAATAAGCAGGTCTTTGTCGTAGTTTGGGCACTCGGCCTCTAAAAGGTTTGCCAACAGGGGCTGACACCTGCTCTGTATTGAGAGCTCAGTCTACAAGCTTTCTCCATACAATGCCGGCAGAATTACTAGTAATAATAAATAATAATAATTCTTTATTTATATCAAATTGGTCCCTGTCCCCATGGGGCTCACAATCTAAACAACCTACCAGTATGTTTTGAAGTGTGGGAGGAAACCGGAGTACCCGGAGGAAACCCAAGCAAACACGGAGAGAACATACAAACTCTTTGCAGATGTTGACCTGGGTGGGATTCGAACCCAGGACCCCAGTGCCGCCCAGAACATACCCATACATTACATATATATATAAACTCACATAAATATGTCAATAAAATGTAAGAAAATACTCTACACATTGCACTTACTATTTATGAGAGTAACAAAGTTCTTTGTGGGGAGAATCAATGTGCAGGGATACAGCTGCCTGGCAGGGCTGAGATCTTCATAAACATGGCATTAGTAGTCCTCCCCAGCCCTCTCCGTCCCGTCTAGCAGCCTCCTGCTTCCTGGTTGTGTGAGGAGGGGCCGGAGCAGTGCCCTGTGCCTGACCTCAGTGCTCTCCTGGAGCCGTGCAGAGCTCCGTGTAGCTGCTATCAGCTGTCACACAGGGGCAGCAGCTTACATCGGACTGTCTGCTGCTCACACAAGAACAGTGCACGGGCTGCCTGTAGTGTAGGTGAGGCTGCTCTCTGTGATGATAGAATGTCAGCCTACACTGCACTGTCAGATTCTCCTGCACTGACCGGCCCCAGATCACCCAGGCAGGTCGGCCCACTGGGATTTCTCCCGGTGGAGTTAATGGGCAGTCCGCCCCTGGATGCTTCTTCCAGGAACCCTAGGTGTGTCTGTTTCCCGGACGCTGAGGACGGACTGGACAAGTCTTAAGGAAGTGCTCCGGGCTGGCACAATAGAGGCAGAGGTTCTCCTGTCTTCGTCTGGAACTCTCTTGAGTAGTCAGGCCAGCTCTATCCACCTGCATCGGTTTCTCTGCAGCAGACACGTAAGGTGGTTGACAGGGACTTTGGAAGACAGGAGCCAGGCAGGGCAAACGTCGAGTTCTGACTTATAGTTGTTCCAGATGCTGTTGCTTGGACCACTCAGTAAAGCGGATGTCAATCTGCGTGGTCAGAGAAATGAGACCACTCAGCGAAGACGGCAAGTCACGTGCAGACAATGGGGCAGAGTTACTTACCCGGTCCATTTGCGATCCAGCAGCGCGTTCTCTGCGCTGGATTCGGGTCTGGCCGGGATTTATTAAGGTAGTTCTTCCGCTGAAAAGTATCGGAACGCACTGGAGTTCACCGAGCCGGGCTGAGTGAAGGTAAGTGCAAGCTCCGCAATAGATTTTTTTTTAAATGCGGCGTTTTTTCCGAATCCGTCGGGTTTTCGTTTGACCACGCCCCCCCCCAATTTCCGTTGCGTGCATGCCAGCGCCGATGCGCCACAATCCGATCGCGTGCGACAAAATCCCGGGGCAATTCAGGGGAAATCGCCGCAAATCGGAAATATTCGGGTAACACGTCGGGAAAAAGCGAATCGAGCCCTTAGTAAATGACCCCAATGCGTCTTTAATCCGTCCTGAAAGTCCCTTGCGACCAGGGCTGCTTCATTCCAGGCTAGCTCAGAAGCCAGGGTACGGAATTGAACCGCATAATTACCGACAGAGTCCCCTTGATACAGGTTCAGCAGTGCGATCTCAGCAGAAGACGCCCATGCAGGTTCCTCGAAAACGGACCGGAATTCAGCGAAGAAGGATGTAATATTAGCTGTGCCCGGGTCTTTTATGTCCAAGAGAGGAGTAACCCATGCCAGGGCCTTCCTGGAGAGGAGGCTGATGATGAAAGCCACCTTAGACTGTTCCGTGATGAACTGTGTCGGCGTAAGTTCAATGTGCAAGGAGCACTGAGTAATAAAGCCCCTACACAACTTGGGGTCCCCATCATACGTAGATGGCATGGAGAGTCTCAGTTTAGGTTCCGCAGATGCTAGACAAACCAGAGTAGCAGGAGGAGCTTCAGGAACTTGACGCTGCTGCTGAGTAGCCATCAATTGCTGCAACATGGCGGCGAGGCAATCTCCTGGGACTGCTGGACCACGATGGTGGCAAGCTCAGCCAGTTCAGGTAGCAGAACCTTGGCCGGATACATGGTCGCATCTTACTGTCAGGCACCAAAGGTAGTGGACGCACTAGACCACTGCGGACGATGACGTAAGCCGACACCAGGGAGTGAAGTCTAAGTGGCACCCAGTTTTCACCAGAGCCTGCCGCAAAGCGGGTTGGACTTGCTGCGGCGTGGTACCACAAGGTTTCTCCACAGGCGTGACAAGGCGAAGTAAAGTCATATAGCAGAATCGTAGTCAGGACAGGCAGAGGTCAGGACAGGCAGCACAGGATCGGAGACGGGGACGAAGCGGAAAGTCAGGACAGGCAGCACGGGATCGAAGTCAATAATGAAACCGGGGTAACAACAGGGAATCGCCATATCAACACGGGGCATAGGTAACAAGCTTTCTCCGTGACAACAAGGCACAAAGATACGGCGGGGTGTGCAGGGAGAGGCTGGCTTATTAGCGATTTGCGGGAATGGCCAGTACCAGTCAACAATGTGCTGGCCCTTCAAATTTTCAGGAGCAAGTGCTCGAGCACCCTAGGAGACGGCCCAACCACCGGACGGCCCAACCACCGGATCAAGGACAGGTAAGTTAGATCGCCTGAGAAGTGGGTCGCGGGAGTACCCGTGACAATTTAAAAGGTAACTTCGGTAAACATTATGAAAAAATTTGCTATTTTTAAAATTCAAAATGTTCTATTTTTCAAACTAATAGTCTAACTACCCAAACTAGTGACTAACATAAACCATATCTCAGCTTCGTCTTGGCGTCATTTTATAAGATTCCTTTTGTTTTATTACAACTCTAGAAAGATAAAAAAGAACAGCATTCTCTCAAATTTTAAAGAAAATTTTAGAATCAATCATTTTAGGGACCATTTTATTTCTATAAAGGTTTTGGAAGTTCAGTTAACTTCACCGCTCAAACTATTCAAACAGCACATAGAAAGCTTGTTAACCCTTTAAGTATTTAGCAAAATTTTAAAAAAATTAAGGTTTGATTTGGAATTCCCTAATATTTATCATGAATACATTAATTTAGCCCTAAAATTTTCCCCCACTGAATAAAAGTAGAAAATGCATCTATAAATATATTTTGCAGTTTTTTTCCGAGAAGGAGGACCCCCACATATGCCACATATGTGGATGTAAACTGCTGTCTGGGCACATGGCAGACGAGGAAGGTAAGGAGCGCGATCGATCCTTTGTTAGGGCAGAATAGTTTTCCGCTACCATGACATGCTTGCAGAGCTCCTTAGGCCGCGTTCAAAAGTGGAATTTCGGTTGTGTTTTGAAATGCAATCCAAAGGCTCCACCTTGATCACATGTTGAAGTGAGATTGCATTTTCTTGCGGGCTCTGTTTTTACGTCTTTCCCTGTGTGCACCTCTAATCTATTCTTTGGTTTGGTATTACAGCGATACCCAATTTATATAGGCTTTATTAAAAAATTAAAACCTTGTGTACGAAAAAAAATATATTAATTTTGCTCTATTTTTACACTATTTAATTTTTTCATACTTAGGAGTACGGAGTTGGCTAATGTTTAATTTTTTCAGGGACAAGCTGACGTTTTCATTGCTATAATTTTGGGGACTGTGTGACCTTTTGATCACTTTTTATAAAAAATTTTATGTGTTGTAAGTGAAGATACAGACATTTGGGTGCATTTTTCAGATAAGGGGTTCATCACCATGAATAACCGTTTTTATATTTTTAGAGTCTAGGAATTTTGGGATGCTGTGATTATGTTGTTGTTTTTTTTTCCTCTTTTTTAATATTATATATTGTTTAATATGTGTTGGGGGCTTTTATGACATTTAGGCTTAGCCCAAGTCCCCTTAGTGGCCAATGGAGAAATCTTTATGGATGGTCTCTAAGGGGTTAAATAAAATATACCATCAAAATCAAACATGATAAACCAGGGACACTTAGGCTCCGGGCATACGTTCTCCACGATGGAGGGCCCTCCCCTCTCCATAGAGATGCATGGCGCAAGGCACCGTAACACAGGGAAAGATAGGACATGTCCTATCTTTTCCCCGTGTACAGAGCAGTATGGTGCCACACATGTGCTGCACCCATTGCTGTCTATGGGGGATATATGTATGGCTGCAAGCTTGTATGTATGGCCCCCCTGATGGTCGTGTGAATGCAGCCTTACTCATAGATCCAGGGAATGTGACTGTGGTAATCTTTTATAGTTGTTATCTATTGTCTCCTTCTTTCTAAAAAAGAAAAAAATAAATCTACTTTTAAAATTATACTAATAATACCAGACCCTCAGTGCTGCAGTTACACACGCTGTTACATTAAGCAGAACATGTCTCACCCCACCTCTTGCTCTCTCTGCTTCTGATTGTGTAATCTAGCAGCAGCAGCAGGAAGTGCAGGGGAAGGGGAGATATGATCTGCTCATTGTAACAGCCTGTGAGGTGCATTACTGGGGTTCTCTGGAAACACCCACAAGAGGTCTTCAGGCCTTTATTAGCATCATTTTAAAAGTTGATTTTAGAAGAAAGGAGGCCATGAATAACAAACATTGTTATGGATTCGTGAGTATGTTACTGGTGAGCATGTGTCTCTAGTCTATCGTGCTTTATTTTGATGGTAGATTTCCTTTAATTTGCCATATTTCCTGTAGTACACAGCATGTGACTTCATAAATTAATTTGATTGGGAGGACTGGTGGAAAGTCAGCACTCCAGTATAACAGAATGGATTTTCTTTTTGTTTTATTTTTCTTTAAACATGTTTTTTCCCTTCTTTATACCTTACTGACATGTAACATATCTGTACAGTACGTACGTCACACATCTATTGTAGGTGTATGGAGAGGGTTCACTGGCTGAGCCCTCTCTATTCAAGGTGGGTGTTTGCCAGTGGCACAATGTAATAGATTGTGTAAAATCCCTATACCATGCCATACTGTAATATGGCAGTGTATTGTAAGATCTATCAGACAACCTAGGGTAAAAGTGCTCTAGGGGGTCTGGAAAATAGGAATAGAAAAAAATCTAGTCACCTGCATTTCCCTAGAACTGATATATAGATAAACAGCAAAAATCATAACCATGTTAGGTATCGCTTTGTCCAAAAATTTCTGATCTATCGAAATATAATAACAATTATTCACGGAGTTGAAGCCCGTGAGAGAAAATGGCACCCACTTTTTTGCCATTTTGCAACATATAAAAATGTAATTGAATGTGATCAAAATGTCATACAGACCCCAAAATAGTAGCAAAGAAAACATCAGCTCATCCCGCAAAAAATTTTTACTTCACACAGTTCTGTACAATGAAGTATGGATAAGTTACTAGCGCTAGAAGGTGGTGAAATGAAAAACACAATAAAACCTATATACATTTATTATCCCCATGATTGTACCAACCAAATCAATAAAGGAGACATGTCATTTGCAGCACACAGTGAAAGCCATAAAAAACAAGCCTACAAGAAAATGGTGTAGATGCGTTTTATCACTGCATTCTGAAATTTTTTCCCACTTCTCAGTATGCGCCAAGAAATATTAAATATCATCACTATGAAGTGCAACTTTTTACACAAAAAACGAGCCAGCTCTTTACATGGAAAAATTAAAAAAGTTAGAGATTTTTAAAAGTAGGGAAGGGAAAGGGCCTGTTCGTTAATGGGTTAAAGGGAACCTTTCATTAGCAATTGGCCTAATAAACCACTACCAGTATATTGTCAAACCTTGTAATACCTTCTAATTTTTCTTTCATGGTCCAGTGTAGTGGCTTCATCCAGATAATCAACTTTGAAGTGAGATGTAAATTGTTTGTATAAGGTCAAGGAGGTGGAGAGTTTAACAGCTCCAGCTCAATGACTAGACTTGATTTTCCGAATCTGACGTGTCACGATAATGGTTTATAAACTTTGGAATGCTTTAACATATCCAGGTGATTTGAGACTGTTTTCTCGAGACACACTGTACTACATTATAGTTTTAAAATTTAATTGATAACTTTTGTGTTTCATTCTGAAAAAAATTAAATTTGTCAAAATTTCTGAAAAATTCTTAATTTTCAAAGTTTTAAATGTCCTGCTTTCCAGGCAGATAGTTAAAATACCCAAAAAGCTAGTTAAAGGGGTTGTCCGAGTTTAAAAAAAAAAATATATGTGGCCGGGAGCGGGGTTACTAAAACAATAAAGCTGTACTTACCTCCCGGTGCCCTCCCGTATCCAGCGCTGCTGTCGCTCCGGTCCGGGGGCCATGTAAACAAACATGGCCGCCGGAGCAGCGCTGGATTCAGCTTCCGGCCGGATGCGACAACCTTCCGGTCCCCATACACAATGCAGTGTATAGGGACGGATAGGCGTACCCGGCCACGGCCGGCCGGAAGCTGAGTCCAGCGCTGCTCCGGCGGCCATGTTTGTTTACATGGCCCCCGGACCGGAGCGACAGCAGCGCTGGATACGGGAGGGCACCGGGAGGTAAGTACAGCTTTATTGTTTTAGTAACCCCGCTCCCGGCCACATATATATATTTTTTTTTAAACTCAGACAACCCCTTTAAGTAACATTTCCGGAATGTCTGCTTTATGTTGAAATGATATTTTATGCGTCCTCTCCTTTTTCTACGACGCTGTGAGACTTAGAACTTTAGGTTGCGAATATTCAAATTTTCATGTAAAATTATGAAATGCTCTGCAAAGTTTGATGCCCAATTTCTCCTGATTGTACTGATACCCCATATGTGGTGGTATACTGCTGTATTGGCACACAGCATAATAATAATTCTTTAATTATATAGCGCACACAGATTTCGCAGCGCTGTACAAAGCATGTCAAATTGGTCCCTGTCCCCATGGGGCTCACAATCTAACAGTATATTTTGGAGTGTGGGAGGAAACCGGAGGACCTGGAGAAAACCCACACAGGCATGGAGAGAACATACAAACTCTTTGCAGATGTTGACCTGTGTGGGAATTGAACCCAGGATCTCAGCGCTGCAAAGCAGAACCGCTACTCACTCAGCCACCATGCTGCCCTAGGGCAGTGGTGGTGAACCTATCGCACTGGTGCCGGAGGCGGCACTCATAGCTCTTTCTGTGGGCACTCGGGCCATTGCCCCAGAACACCAGACAAGACTCCAAGCAACCTAAAAGCTGCTGCTTTCGGTCATATTTTCATACATACTTCGCTACTTGGGACTGTAGGAAGAGGGAGAATGAATAGACAGGGCCGAATTGTCCACGATTCTCTGTGCACAGAGGGACACTGGAAAGCAGCTAAAATGATGCCAATTTTCCATCTTTCTACTGTGTTGCTGTCCTCAGGAGGGCAATATGATTGAAAGTTGTTGAAGAACAGGGAGCAAGCAATAAGTTACTGCTTTAATCTTTGGTTGGCACCTCGCAATAAATAAGGGGGGTTTTGGGTTGCTTTTTGGGCACCCGGCTGCTAAAAGGTTCGCCCTAGGGCATAGGATGAAAGCAGCATCATTTACAGCAGATTTGTCACAATATACAAGCTATACTATTTTTCGGTAATGTGAATATATGAGGGCTTATTATTTGCAGGGTGAGATACAATGTATAGATAATTCATTTTGAGGGTCTATAGCTTATTCATGAGATTTTATTGACTATTTCAAAGGGGGATTAAAAAAAAAATCTATTTTTTTTCCTGCTCGTCATAACATAAAAATAATATTTTAGAATTTTATTCTATGGTTCACTACGATTACGGAGATACTTAATTTATATAGTTTTTTCATCTTTGCTCAATTTTACTGAGCAAAACCAATATTGGAGAAAATCACATTTTTTTTTCTATTGACAACTTTTCAGGGGCATAATTTCTGTATTTTTATGTTGACAGGTCTGGTTGAGGGCTTATTTTTTGCAAAAAAGAGTTGTTCTTTTCAGTCGTATCATATTAGGGCATGTAACTTTTTTGATTACTTTTTAGAACATTTTTGTAAGGATATTGAAGGTTCTCATGGTTTTTTTTTTTTTTACGTCGCTCACCGAGCGGGTTCAATATTATATAATATTATAAAATTAGTTTAATTTTTTTTTTTTTTTTTTTACATTTTCCAGACTTGGGCTTGAACAATCGCTTATTCAAGCTCTTACACTGCAATACACTTGTATTACAGTGTGCACACAATGTAAGTAACTGAGCATGCTCAGGAGGCGGAACCCAGTGTGAGGAGGAGCTGCCGCAGGATGGATCCATGGGGGTCATACATATATGCTGCGGAGTGTAAGGAGTTATACTCCTGGAATCAGAGTTTTTCCGATCCCGGGTGGTAGTGACGGGTCTGGGCTGTGATGTCACAGCCCAACATCGGCACCAGTGAGACCCTGTGTTCCGCAATCTTCTTCTGACTCGCCACCGTGGAAAGGCGTCACGTCATTAGAAGTACCCTTAATGACTGCCATCAAAAGACTAAACACATCCTCCTCTGTTACTGAAATCACTTTAGGTGATCTACTTAGGGATGTCTCTGAATGCAGGACCATTAATTACTGTGAAGGGGACTTTCTGAGGAAGAGAGAGCTTGACTTCAAAGTTAAAATCTCTGCCTCCGTGACTTTATACAACCAGCTGCCACACTGGGTCACAAAGGTAACACCATCTAGAAGGTGTTGAGCTGCTTGGCTACATACTGGTAGTGGTTTATTAGGTCAATTTCTGCTGACAGGTTCCCTTTAAATTGGGTAACCCTATAAAGTTTATTACATTCTTACTGACATGTTACCTCAGTTGTTCTTTGGTATGACAGCAAATGAATGAGTATAGATTAATTACATAGGAAATGGTTCCCTCCCTTCAGTCTAGTAGCAACCCTGAAGGCATAGTTTTGCAATGGAATTTCATGTAGAGCTTTTCCTAAACGTCTGTATTTACCTCACCGGTGGTGTCACCTTGTCAAAGTAAGGAATGTGTGTACTCGCACTGAACTCACACTACGTCTGCTCCACAGGACAGATATAAAAGCTGAGTGGCCTAGCGACTTCTAAAGTAAAAATCCTGTCAGAAATAAGGAGGCGCCTTTCCCGCCAATGTGACATGGCGTTAAGATCATATAGAGAACTTTGAGGGGCTATGTAAACACGCACCCAAAAAATGACTATGGTCTCCATAATAAATGCTCTGAGCAGGGCTTGTAATGCAGCATAAGTGACTGCTTTCCTCCCCTTGACTTGCAGCTTTCTCCTCCCCACTTTCTCAACGTCATATGATCCAATAGTGAATTGGTTGTAATAGAATTACATGCATGGACTAGACAACAGCAAGAATCTCGATCTTTGTATGAAGCAGAAGGCTCGGCGGAGGACATGGAATGCACAAAGCACACAGGATGCAGGGGGGAGAGTGACATTAGTGCACAGTGAGTGTATTATTCCCTGGGATTTACACTCCTGTATAACTGTCTATCCCTGCTCGCTGGGAGAAGGTCCGCCATATTCTGCCTTACCACGCCCGGGGAGCAGAGCCATTGAAAAGGCTGCTAGGGGAAATGATTGCAGGCAGTCTCAGTCAACACCACAGACGATACAAGGGCAGTGTGCGGGAATGAAAGGGACATTTTCCTGGGAATAAACCTAACAACGCTCAACGTGAAGCGACGAGAGAAACGGAGATCAAGAGGAAAGAAAATGTGCGAGAGGGGGAAGGGCACAAGCTGTTAGCGCTACCGGGGCTTCCCAGTCATCCGCAGCCGGTTACAAGGAGGAAGAGTCGAGGAGCCTGGGAGCTGCCCCTCCGCCCGTCTGCCGATATCTAGAGCGTTTCCCATGGATGTCACCATGTTGTTTGGTGCATGGTTGTGAGAGGAGGCGGAGTTGGAGCAGGCGACTGACAGCAGATCGGGTGTTAAGTGTCCCTGTACACGGGCAACGGCAGCACCCACTCGATTTAGGGTGCTATCAGAATAGCCGGCTGTTGGCGGCACCGGAGTGCCGGGTTGCACCGAGCTGCGGGTCTTCCGTCTCCTCGTTATCTGACCGTGTCTCCCCCTATTGTGCACTGCTATCCCCCCTCTTTACAAGGAGAAGCGGCAGGTCTGTGACTTGCAGGGTGGGGGTCTGTCTCTTTCCAGCACCACCAGCAGTCAGGAGACATGACTCTGGAGTCCATCATGGCGTGCTGCCTCAGCGAGGAGGCCAAGGAAGCCCGGAGGATCAACGACGAGATCGAGAGGCAGCTACGCCGAGACAAGAGGGACGCCCGCCGGGAGCTCAAGCTACTGCTGCTGGGTGAGTGTGTGCCCGGGTGGCAAAGGGTTATTGCCAAGGCCTCTTCCTGCACACATGTGTGTGTACCCCTCCCTGCTTCATGTGTGCCCATTCATCCACACGGTGCACGGATTGTGTTATATGTGTGTGTCATAGTGCAGAATGGTGACATATAGGGCAGAGTGGGCACTGCCAGGCTTTCCTTAGATTGAGCCTACATTTGCATCTATACCTTCCCTGGTTATAAAGATCCCCAACTATCAGTACTGGGCATAGGCCTAGTGGATGATGTTCAAATGCAGTTCTGATTATCCGGATGTCCATCTTGTGTACACACCCCAACCATCCATCCATCCACCCATCCTGCTCTGATTCTTCCCATATGGGAGTTGACTGCCGTCACTGAAACCTGGGGCCTTGTACATGTAGTACAGCATTACTTTCCTATATGTCATGTCTAAGCCATAATTTTGACCATTTACATATCACAAATATGTAAATAACATGGAAGGTTATAATGTAACCTCATCTTCCACACCAAATCCTATGTATAGCACTTGCACATATCTCATAGACCCCATGATGCATTTTCTATTTTGGTATATACATGGATTTTGTTTTCAGCAATGAAATGAAACCCAATTTACTATGAAGATTTTTAAATGACACCTCTGTCAAAGGAATTCGGGCCCTGGGTTATATACTATGTCGGTGCCACAATCCCACGCATATTGTGTCAATACTGCATTGGTAGATTGTATACGGACATGCAGTACTTTATATACTGAATGGCATTTGTCTGCAGATTGTGTATATAAATTCTTGCATGTTGTTTATCCACAGGGGCTTTATAAAACAATAAGTGTCATGGATTTGGCTGCTGTTTTAACAATATTGAGTCAGATCTATTGATCTGGGCTTGTGTAACATACATGTGTGCATTATTGTTACATTAAAGATGGATGGTCTGCAAGTAACCACCGTTAAGTGATGATGAATATCAAAATGGAGCTGAGCATGCTCTGCTAATGCATTGCTTTTATGGCCTTGCTGTTAAGTGAAACTAGGTGCGTGAAGCATCTCGAATTGCTTTCTTTCTTGGTGACAAAACAATCATTTTTTTTTTACATTGCTGCAAAGATGATTATGAACAGTCATAGGTCAGAATTCAAGTTCTGGAGTCTGCTGATGTGTATTGTAGGTGTACTGGCCATGGCATGGACCAGGTATTTCAAGGTAATCTGCAGAAGATTTATGGGGAACAACAGTGTAGTCAACCAATGATATGGAATAGCCAGCTTGCCATCATCAGTATAGACTGGCATTAAGGTTGGTGGAACTACAGCGTTTTTACATTTTAACAGGCTGGCAAATTATAGTGAACTCCTTTTTTCTAAACTGGCAGTAGACATGAATGGTGGAGGACTGGGCTGTGTTCAGTTAATACAGATTGAATTTGGACTATAGACTTGAAATTTGTCTGTAACTGACTTGTTGCCTGAAGCTTATTTTTAGTTACATTGGCTACCTGGCTCCCTTTACAGCCCCATACTCTACTGATGACTTTTGTACAGAAAACCTTCTGTGCCTTAACGCTATTGTACGTGGCCAAGTTCAGAGTCACTCAGTCCATGAGTTGACCATATCTAGTTGAACTTGCAAGGTTTGGGCCGGTAAGTCGTCCAACAAAACGAACAACTTTCATACTAAGAAACCACCTTAATTGGATATGAACTTGGAGTAAAAGGCAGTAATTGAAGTAAGTAGTTGGTAGCAACTCTTAATAATGAGTGAATATTCCTACGTAGTGGCTTGTCGTCTTCAGGCGGTAATAAAGGCCTAGTGAAATGTTTTCAACTCTTATCATTACAAAAAAGTCTTTATTTCTGTGCAGTCACTAATGGCAATAGGTGCCTGTCAAGACCTTATAGCAAGGATCAAATCCTTCATGAGCTAGTTAACTGATCCAGGAGTAAGATTATGAAAACCCTTCGACATCAGAAGAAAACAGTGAAGTCTAAGATATTTTACAAACTTAACATAACTGGCTTTTGCATTTTTCAGACTATGTAGACATCCAACAACTATGTGCTTTGCTGGTTTGGTTTATTTTTAACAATTTTGTCCATGAGATTGTGATACAGTTGCTATTGGAATATATTTACATACTCTGTAACAAGGCTTGATTTAATGTAAGGAACCCACTGAGGTGCATGCCTAAATCTTGTGTTTTCTTGCTGTGGACATTAATGATTATTGCTCCTAAAGCCATGCTAGGTCCTTTTTACAGGGGATGTGTTTTCGATGAACAAAAAATGTATGGTTATTATACTGTATATCCTGTCTCGCACAACCTGCTAACCTCTGAATTCTATTAAGAATTTCTTGAGACTATTACTATGTACAACAATCTATGATACATTTGCCTATCCTAATACCCCCTTAAATAAGACCGTGTCTTATATTAATTTTTGCTCCTAAAAGGGCACTAGGTCTTATTTTCAGGTGATGTCTTATATTTCCATGAAAAATAATTCACATTTATTGTTCAATAAAAAATAAACTTCTCTAACATCCTTATAACTTTCCAAACTTATTTCATGCAGAATTTCTTGTGACTCCATTTCTATTGGAATCATTGGCCCCAATCTCTCATGTTTAGCAATAGCACTTTCCTTAAATGATCTTCTTCTTGTCCAGGTAGCTGCTTGTATCACATTTGCAGCGCAACAGTGAAAGATTTTATCCCATGATTTCTTCCCCCATGTCACAACCTCTTGCAGCATATAAATGATCTACTAATATTAATGTACGACATGGGGGAAGCTGCTGCAATGACTGCCGCTAGGTCTTATTTTTAGGGGAGGCCTTATATTTCTAAGCTTGAGCAAAATTGTACTAGGTCTTATTTTCAGGGGATGTCCTGTTTTAGGGAAAACAGGGTATTGTAAGTCCTATCATGCTCTGGAACATTTTCAGAACTTTCCAAACCCTGAATTTCAAGTTGAAATGATTAATAATACGAATGTATGGATTGGGGGGGGGGGGGTTATATCTCTACACTTGAAAAAAAAATTATGCCAGGTCTTAATTTTGGGGGTTGTCTTATTTTCAGGGAATGGCCAAGGAAGTAAAAAAAGGCTCGTGGTTAAAAAAACAAAACAAAAAAAACAACATATTTGTGTTATTACACACTGCAAATTGGGTTCATAATTTTCAACCAATTTTAAAATGTAACAATCGGCATGTAGGGGTTATTGAGGAGTTAAATGCTAAAGCAAGCTTTTATTAAAAATATACATAAAACCGTACGAAGGCAAAAATCATGCAAAAATATTGTAACCATAAGTAATACTGTCAGTGTATATTAACTAGTGGAAGTGTACAATCTAAAGTTACTCAAGAGCATAAACATCTACTAAACATGTGTGCGCTGCCGAATGAGTAATATCTCCTACCGTGGTTCAGCCGTATAGAGCTCATCGGCTGGGTGTTAAGGGCTCCCAGTAACTTTTTTTGTCCCGATGAAGCCCCCATTTAACTCCCACCCTTACAAGGGCAGTCAACAGCTGTCCCTGTCATGAAAGGCATGCCCCCTGTAAATGAGACATTCCCTGACGCGTTTCGTCTTCTGACTCTTAAGAGGGATTCAGGTGTCGATGCTGATGCCCGCTGTCCTTTTCAGCTGGCTTGGTGTGGGTCAAACAAACATGTAATGACATGCATGTGTAGTAGGGATCACTGTAAGCTAAGCTCCACAAAATAAACTGCTCATCTACAGTCCTAGTGGTGGACTAGGAGATCCTATGTGCGGGCTGGCAATCTGTTTGCGCCAGGTAGAAGGCACTTCCACCTCTTTAAATCATAAGCCCCACCTCCTCGTATTTGATTGGGCATACAGCAATCCTATAGGTCGAGCGCAGTGCGCCGTTACTTGTACAGCGGACCACAGTCTCAACATCCAGGATTACGGTCCGACAGGAGTGCGCATGCGTCATTTCGGTTGGGAAGACCGTGTGGATTTAGAGTAAATCTACCATCAAAATCAAGCATTTCCTTTAGAAGACGGCCATATATATTCCACTTCAAATTTTATATGGGCGGGTGGGACACAATGTGAAAATAACCTGACTTGTGGTTTGAAATGAGGAAGTGCTCGGATAGCCCTGAACTTTATTAATAGTGGCCCATTCACAGCCCCAACATTCACATTCCAATGGCGTTATAGTTGCAGATACGGCTTCTGAGTTCCACAGGGTCACAGAGCCAACTGGTTCCATTTCTATATCCTGATCAGTAAGTTGTTTGGGTGTCCAACCTCCGAATCAGTCAAATATTGATTGCCCATCTTGGGAAAACCTCTTTTAAAGGGGTATTCCCACAATGGCATGTTTCGTAAATGTACTCAGGATAACAAAATAACCCATTCTCTAATTCACTATTATTAACAAATATACAGCATTTCACAGATCTAAGTCCAACCTGACTCTAACATCCCTGGTGTAAACATCTTCAGTTACCCCTAGACTTCCGACTAAGGGTCGGGAAGCCATCCTTGGATTTCTGTGTGACGACTGTGGAGCCGAGTTTCTCTCTCTGCTCCCTGCACTGTAGCCCTGCGCCCTGCAGTCCAGTCTCACTCACTGATGCACCGAATCTGAGTTCCTGTCGGCAGCATGGGGAGAACTACAAGCTACAGACAAGTTCTTTATCTGGGGATCTTTCTGACATTAGAGGAAGTAGTATGTCAAGGGCGGCAGTGACTCGCCAACACACAACGTACAAGTAAGTCCTGACTGGGTAATTTTTTATTTCCGCCCCCCCCCCCCCCAGTGTAATAAATATGTACAAAAAAATTCACACTTTATAAAGTTATTTTAATAAAAATAAAGTAAAAGTCCCCTAAACACAAAATACATGTCTAATATAGTACAAAAAGAAACACAAAATCACATAAAAACACATATTTGGTATTGCCGTGTCCTGTAACAATCTGTACAATAAATTGGAAACATTATTTGACCTGCTCAGCGAATGCCCTAAAAAAGAAAAGAGGGGAAAAAAAGCCCCATAAACAAGCAAAAAATATGAAACCAGAATTGACGATTTTCCTTTCCTCATACATAATAATAAAAAATAATTTACAAAATCTACCGTATATACTCGAGTAAAAGCCGAGACCCCTAATTTTACCATCAAAAACTGGGAAAACCTATTGATATAAGCCGAGGGTGGGAAATGCATTAGTCACAGACCCCCCCCCCCCCAGTATGTATACAGCACTGCCCCCAGTAGTATACAGCCAGCCCAGCATTAAAAGAAAATAATAAACTTATATATACTCACCCTCCGGTGGCCCCAACCTGCAGCGCTGCTCCCCCGATGTCCGCACGATTCCGTCTTCTGTCTTCACTTCGTGCCGGGCGCCGCCATTGTTCTCCCCTGGGAGGCGCCTAGTATGACGCGCCGCTGCTGACGTCATACTAGGCGCCGCCTGGAGGAAAAACATGGCGGCGCCCGGCATGGAGTTAGTGAAGACAGACGGCGCGGAAGCCAGAAGAGGACCCGCGCGGACATCGGGGGAGCAGCGCTGCAGGTTGGGGCCACCGGAGGGTGAGTATATAAGTTTATTATTTTTTTTTTATATTTTTTTATGACTGTATGACTCGTGTATAAGCCGAGGGGACGTTTTTTCAGCGCATTTTTTGTGCTGAAAAACTCGGCTTATACACGAGTATATACCGTAACTAAAATGAAGTATTTTTAAATTGTAAACTTGCATAAAATAAGCCCTTATAAGTAAAACTTGTGAAGAAAAAAAACAGATTGTATAACCTTTAACCCCTTAAGGATGCATTTTATAGCTTAAGGCTCAGCCCCATTTTTTTTTATTCTGACTTGCGTCACTTTATGTGGTTATAACTTTTAAACATTGTTTCCTATTAAAATCGATTCTGTGTTTGTTTGTTTTTTTTTTCTCCTCATATGTTGTACTTCATTTTAGTGGTAAATGTTGGCTGATAAGTTTTGCGTTTATTTACAAAAAAAGAAAAAATGAATTTTTTTGAAAAATTTCACTTTTCTGAAATTCGAAATCGTTACATTTTCAGGTAGATAGATTTACCACCTAAATAAGTTGCTGAATAACATTTCCCATATGCCTACTTTCCATTTTCATAATTTTTGAAATGTCTGGATAATATATTTTGATGTCGTGCGGCTTACAAATCGAATAGCAATTTTTCCGTATTTTCAGAATTTACTCTTTTGTGGGTAAATAGTGTTTTGAATGAAATTTTACAAATTTGGCATCAAAACCCCCTATATAATCAACCCATTTTCAAATCTGCACCCCTCAAACTATCAGAAACAGCTTTTAAGAAGATCGTTAACCCCTTGAGATCTTCATAGTAATTGAATCTAAATGGAGGTGAAATTTAGAATGGTCAAATTGTGCCGGTTATACATTCATTTAGCCCTAAAATTTACACTTTTCCAAAAGATAAAATAGAAAACCCACCATACAATTTGCTCTGCAATTTCTCCCAAGTACAGAGACCCCCCTCATGTGGACGTAGCAGCTGCCAGGATTTTAGTTTCCTCATTGGCCCCTTTTGTAGGGTATAAAATTTTCGCTTTTTCATTATTGGGGCCATGCGAGGGCGCTTTTTTTTTTTTTTTTTTGCGGGATGAGATACTTTTTCCAGTGTTGCCATTTTGGGGTTGGTAGCCCCTATTGTTGAAAATTTAGGAACTCGTTTTTGAGGGCAGGAGTAGAAAAGCATCAATTCTGTACTGGATTTTTGATTTTGTGTTCACCGTTTAGCCCAATAATATCTTAATTTTTTTATGTCAATACAATTACGGGGATACCAGACTTGAATATATTTTCTTACATTTTACTAAAGTTGTCAATTAAAACCGTAATGTGGGGAAAAAAATCTATCATTTTTGCATTGCCATCTTCCAAGTGGCATAACATTTTTACTTTTTTGAATATGGAGCTGATTGATGACTTGTTGTACTTTGCACCAGTATCATTCTGGAGTACATATGTTTTTTTGATCACTTTTTATTGCATTTTTTTTTGTAAGATTGAATAGGTAAAAATCATAATTTTTGTTGGGTTGTCAACTGTTTTTTTTAAACAGCGTTCTTCATCGTATGGGTTCAATAATGATTTACTTTTATTCTACGGGTTGTTACGGACGCGGTGATACTATATATGTGGGTTTTTTTGTTATGATTTAGACTTTTTTGTTTCGGGTTATATGTCTCTTTATATGTTATGGGGCTTATGGGCATTTTCATTGATTTATTACTTTATTTTTTTTTATTGAAAACTTTTTTTTTTTTTTTTCCCCCCTCACTTTTTTCACCATGGGACATGAACAAGCAATCATCTGATTGCTTGTTCATCATAATACTTTGCAATACTGATGTATTTGCAGTGTCAGCCTATGCACATGCATACCTCCGGTAACGCTATCTAACACTGCGGCGGGGTACAGTGTAATTGTCGGACAGCTCGCAAAGCTGTCCGATGTATTCATGAGGGGGCAGGGTTGGGGGCGTGAATAGGGGCGGTGACTGCCGCCTGGCAGTCACTGCCGGCCTAGGGAGAGAGTTGGGCAGTCCGGGGAAGAGGCAGCGCCTGCGGTCTGATGATTACACTGTACCCCGTTGCAGTGGAGATTTTTGGTATTTTATCCACTGAGAACGTGTAAATATTTAGGAAAAATACATTCATTTTGCAAAAAAAAAAAAATTTTAATCTCAAAATTGCACCCGATTTTTGTTTTGACCCCTGTAAAACAATTAAAGGGTTAACAAGCTTCATAAAAGTTGTTTTACAAACATTGAAGGGTGTAGTTTTTAAAATGGCGTAATGAATGGGGTTTTACCATAATTAAGGCCTCTCAAAGTGACTTGAAAGCTGATCAGGTCCCTCGAAAGCATGATTTTAAGTTACAAAACTAAGAGAGCACGTAAAAAAGG
This sequence comes from Engystomops pustulosus, assembly GCF_040894005.1. Lineage (NCBI taxonomy): Eukaryota > Metazoa > Chordata > Amphibia > Anura > Leptodactylidae > Engystomops > Engystomops pustulosus. Next base: position 113,761,701 of record NC_092411.1, read on the forward strand.
CAGACGTTTGGTGAATGTTAGTTATTTTAATGTTATGTTGAAAAAATTTAAATTTTGGAAAAAGTTTTTTTTTTCATAAACTCAAAACCATGTCGCCAAAATGTTTCAACTTACATGAAGTACAATGTGTCACAAGAAAACCATCTCAAAATCGCCTGGATAGCGCTGTAATGCTAAGCACTAAGCCACTGTGCTGCTATATGTATAGATATATAGTAATAATCAATGAAGATGGGTGATCAATCATATAGCAATGTGATTTTCAAATTCACCAATAGAAGCAAAAGTGAATACTTTGTGGTAACCAAGATCGTTTAGTCGGTTTATAACTTATGCAAAAAAAAAAAGTCCACCAAGTAGTAATACAGGTTTCATATAGAGTGCTTGCTAGCATGCTACGACAATAGAAATAAACACATTGATTGCATCATATATGTATACATACATAGGCATAGGTATGTCACAGGTAGCATGGGTAATGCAATGCTAAATTGCGTTGATCCTGGAGTTGGTTTAATAATAACAAGTAGAAAGTAACTTTACGGAGAGAAACGCACATATCCAGTAAACAAATAGTAACTCACCACTTGTAGTATTAGTATAGATGCACTCCGAATGGTGCTATTGCAAGCTCTGTATGCATAGGGAGCATGTGTAATGGCGGGAGATTAAGAAGAAACAACCCATGGGCGGGGCTGAGTGGTGATGCGGTGATGGAGATAAGAGATGTGAGGCGCATAGTGTGTCACTCGGACAATTCATATGCGTGCACAGTAAAGAAATGAATAAGAGCTGTTGGATAAAGATGCTGATATTAGCCGGGCAGCGCTGAGTCCTGTGTTATAGAAATGTATCACTAGCAGTATGACTGTAGTATGGTAGTAACGATCAGACAACCTAGGGTTAAAGTACCCTAGGAGGTCTGAAAAAATAGTAAAAAAAATAATAATGAAATAACCATACCAGTTCTTTCCCTAGAACTGATATAAAAACAGTACAAATCATGAACTTGTAAGGTATTGCTGTGTACAAAATTGCCTGATCTATCAAAATAATGGTTTTTCACTGTGTTAAATCCTGTAACGGAAAATGGCGCGCAAAGTCGAAAATGGGCCCTTCTTTTTTTGAATTTTTTTATACTTTTCAAAATGACAAAGGGCCGTAGTGTCCTAAAAATGGTAGCATTGAAAACGTCATTAAAGTCGCAAAAAATGACACTACCTTCAGCTCTGTACACTGAAGTATGAAAAAGTTATTAGCACCAGAAAATGGCAAAATAATAAAAAATATTGGTACAGGTTTTAATTTGTGTAAATGTATGAAAACATTATAAAACCTATAGAAAGGTGTTATCCCCGTGATTGCACCTACCCAAAGTAGACATGTAATATGGGGTTCACAGTGAAAGCCTGAAATGGCGCAAATTTTTTTTTTCTCGGTTCCCAGTACATGGCATGGAATATTAAATACCATCACTATGAAGAGCAATTTTTTTACGCAGAAAATTTTTTGGGTGGGGAGTGAAAAATGGAAATGAATAAACCAAGGGCCAGGTCATTAAGGGGTTAATCAGTTCCATAAATGAAATAGCTGCATTGTAAAGGACACTTTATGATTTTTCCCTGCAATCTGTCTTTTGTTTATCAGGGTTGTGACCAGAGAGCTCATTTTGGTGGCCACAGCAGCTATTAAAAGCAAAACCTATTACTACTGGTGTCTCTCGCTCCTATCAAACTATTACCGTATTTTCCGGACTATAAGGCGCACTTAAAAGCCTTGGATTTCCTTGGAAATCCAAAGTGCGCCTTATAGTCCGGTGCGCCCTATATGAGGGCAGCGGACCCTACTTACATAGGTCCCCGCTACAGGAGACAGCAGATCTCCAGCGGGAACTGCAGACCACGCGGCACGAACAACTTCTGCCGCGTGGTCTGCAGTTCCCGCTGGAGATCTGCTGTCTCCGGTAGCGGGGACCTATGTAAGTATGCTATTCTCCACCTTCCCCGCGTTCCGCGTCTCTTCTCGGCGTCGCGTCCCGTCGAGTCTCCGCTCCGCCCCCGGACCTCCGCCACGCCCCCGACCCTGCGCCTTATATATGGAATTATTACATATATAAGGCGCATCGGACTGTTGCGCCTTATATTCCGGTGCGCCTAATGGCCCGGAAAATACGGTAATGCCCCTCCAACAAGAGTGCCTTCACCTCTTCACGTTTCTTTAATTTTGGTCTAAAGTGACAATACTTGGGGTGTATTAACACATTTTAGCATTGCTGCAGAACTATATGATTTAAAATTCATTTAATGCTTTTTCTGCAACGGGTGCGTTGATATCTGAAAGCCACAGACATTTTTGCAATCGCTCTGCCACTTATAAATATATTCCAGGGCTGTGAAGAAGATAGAAATATTTAAAGAATGTGATCTGCAAATATATGGTTTTAATAAATGTTCTAGGTAATGGGTAAATTAGCAATCAAAATTCTCTGTACATTTTTAGTATATGTAATCTGTTTATGGGTAGAGCGTTGTGACTTGGTCAAGTAACTTGTTGCTATATGAGTCATGGTGGACATGTTATTAACACACTTGCTGCTTTGAAAGTATGACGTAGCCAGGCTGATTATAATGCATGGCATTGCTAAATACCAAAATAATTCTATAGAAGGAAAGGTATTTTCCCATAAAAATGTGTTTATTAAATTTCTCAAAAAATTTTACACTTGTTCTCACACAGTTTTTTTAAACAGATTTTCTGCCTCACAACTACTCAAAAAAAAAAAAAAAAAGCCTGTACAGGCAGTCCCCCAGTTACATACATGATAGGGTCTGTAGGTTTGTTCTTAAGTTGAATTTGTATGTAAGTCGGAAATGTATATTTTATCATTGTAATCCCAGCCAGAACTTTTTTGGTCTCTGTGACAATTGGATCTTAAAGTTGGGTTGTCATGAGAATCAAAATTAACAGTAAAGCTTCACTACAGACACCTGTGATAACTGTTACAGCTGATCATTGTAGCCTAGGACTAAAGCACAGTAAATTATCCAGAAGTCCGTTTGTAACTAGGGGTCGTATGTAAGTCGAGTGTTCTTAAGTAGGGGACCGCCTGTATTCTGGATAACATTGTTATGAGTTGGATGCATCCTGCCCTGTGTCACCGCTGTGGATCCTACTTAGGCATTTTATGTGAGAAACCCTTTACTTTGTAAAGGTGCCACTTTGGACTTGCATTCTATTTTGTGATTTTATTTTTCTAGAAATGTCAGTCTCCTCATTGGTATGTATGTAGCCTAGGAGTGTCTGCAATGGCTGCTATCTCCGTGTCAGGAAGTACTAAGAGCCTCTTAACCCCTTACAGACCGTGGCACGCATGACCGCAGCAAGTAAGGGGCTTTTGCTGTAGATTGGACCTCCTAGCAGGAAGCTGCTGTAACACACAAAGGTCACACTCTGGTCACATGACATGAACTGTGATCAGTAAGGAGGCATAAGGCATGGGGAGTATGCCAGGTAATATAAGATGAAAGGTGATTTATGTTGAGGTAAGCAAAACAATTTTTAGCTAAAAAAACACTCTGAGTTAGTTTACCCTTTAGTGGCCGCACATACGGGTTAGGCTAGGTCGACGGTGAAACCCTATCTGGCTGTTGACCCGTTAGATCCCGTGGTCAATGATGTGACTGCGGGATATACGGATCCGCAGTCCCTCTCTCTCCTCCCGGCATCCGTGATGCGATCACTGGATACCATCTTCATAGCTGAAGACATCTGCCTACTCTGTCTAGCCCCTGCGTAGGCTGACGCTTCTAATGCACTGCAATATGTGGTTATTGCAGTGCATTAGTATTAACTAGTGATCACTAGTTCATATGATAGTATTGTAAAATAAAATAATTCATTAAAACATCCCAAAAAACGCTAACACATATAAATAATTTTTTTTTAAAAAAGGGGGGAATTTTGGGACGCTGTGAAACCAATATGTTGTATTTTTACTTTTTTTTCCCCAATCTATAAAATTATAGAAATGGTTATTCCCGTGGTGAACCCGGTAACGGGAAAAATGTGCTCAAATGTAGAATTGCCACTTTTTTGCCCTTTCGCAAAAAAAAACCAAACAAATGTAGTAAAAACTACAGGTCACACAAGCCCCCAAATGGTAGAAGTTATGTTTTTTTTTTTGTTTTTGTTTTTTTTTTTGGTACAAAAGGTTTACATTTTTGGTAACATCTATTAACACCTAATAAAACCTATATAAACTTGGTATCCCTGTGATCGTATTGAACCAATGAATATATTTAAGATGCCATTTGGAGCGCACAATGAAAGGCGTAAAAACGGAGCCCACAAGAAATTGGCGCAAATGCGGTTTCTTGTCAATATTACCGCATTTTGCATTAGATTTACACTTCCAAGTACACGGGATGGAATATAAAATGGTCACTATGAAGTACAATTTGTTACGCAGAAAACAAGACCGCTTACAGCTGTGTACATGGAAAAATTAAAATGGTTATTGGTTTTTGAAAGGGGGGAGCGATAAACAGAAAGTAAAATGTAAAAAAGAGGTTAAAGAGTGGCAAGAGGTTAAAATTCCCCCTATACCACATGATAAAAAGTTTACAAATTCTCTAAAGGTTTGTGGTACCTGAGGCCACGTTCACATGTGACATTTTGGTTGCAATTCGAAATGCAATCCAAAGGCTCCACTAGTGATCACATATTTTGGTAACATTGTGTTTCCAACATTTAACTAAACGCAAAGTAAATGCAATCTTACCTCAACGTCCGATTGCAGGTGGAGCTTTTGGATTGTGTTTCAAAACGCAACCAAAATGCCACGTGTGAAGACGGCACTCGGGGCTCTACAAACACGTCATGGCACCTGAAAACTATTCTGCCATTCAACTATTCTATACGGGGTGTCCTCTTACTCTGAAAAAACTGTCCAATATATTCCTAGATGCATTTTCTACTTTTTATTCTGTTACTGTGGGTAATGTTTGCAGCTAAATGAATGTATTAGTGAATTCCAAATCAAACCTTTATTTTGTTTGAATTTCTATTAAATACTTAAAAGGTTAACAAGCTACCTACCTGCTGTTTTTGAATAGTTTGCGGGATGAAGCTTATAGAACAGGGTGATATGTGGTGGTTTTCCATTAATAGAACTTTTAAAAATTTGAGAGCATGCTGTTCAATCTGTGATCTTTATAGCATCATAATGAAACAAAAGGAAATGGCGACAACAAAAGCTAAGATATGGTAAATGTTAGTACAGTAACTGTGTACAGGCAGTCCCCGGGTTACGTACAAGATAGGTACTGTTACAGCTGTTTATTGTAGCCTAGGGCTAAAGTATAGTAAATTACCAATTACCAGAGGTCCGTTTGTAACTAGGGGTCGTCTGTAAGTCGGGTGTTCTTAAGTAGGGGACTGCCTGTACTAATTTTTGGTACTTTCCCGACATTTCCTATGAAGGAGGAGAAAATAGTCTGTTCACCCAAAATTCTGGTTCACAGTTTAGACCAACTAATAGTAGGTTTTAAGTAGGAATCGACAGAATTCAACTTCAGTGAGAAATCTGACACAACAAAAGACTAGTGTTTTCCGTAATTTTTAATAAATCAAATAATACATTTTAAAAAAAACCTTCTAAATATATCAACCAAAATTTCCCAATAACTTGAAATACAAAATTATCACAGAAAAACAAACTCCAACACTTGGATACGTTAAAGCCTTCTAAAGTTTTAACCGAATGTGATAAATGCTGGTCAATAAGGGGTTAATAGAGCTCTGTAGAAACATGTCACTGGCTGTATTTGTGCAAATGTGACAGGTCCCCTTCAAGCAGTCTTGACTAGGAGTGTACGCATTCAACAGCCCCATGCATGAGCTGATTTCCAGGGCTGCAAAAGATAGAGCAGGCCTGCCCTGGTTCGCAGCTCGGGCAGTATTTTTCTGTGGTCATCTTCTTCTGAGTGGTCCCCACTAGAGATGAACATGATTTCTTTTAAGTTCAGGTCTAGGGTTCAGGTTCCACCCGCACAACTTGGAAATGTTGCTGGATTGGGGGCCATAAAGCCAACCCTCCCCCCCCCCCCCCCTTTCACCTTTGCTTAGTATGTGGAAGCTACAAATCAACCGAATGCTGCCAATAAACTATTGGGGAGATTTATCAATCTGTCTATGAAAGAAAACTAGAGCCATGCACCACATTTGCTGAAGGACATCTTTTAGGAAGTTTCCAATTCTTCTGTAAAAAGGGGTGTGGCTGCACCAGAAAATACAACATTGTGGCATAGTGGTGCAGCAAACTATACCAATTAATAGGAGGTGCAAAGTAGGACATGTCAGTCTTATACTGCACCAGGTCAATCATCCTGGTGCAGTATGATTAGGACTAATCTGCTGCAGCAGAGAACTGACTAGTTTTACTCTTCACTGTTCTAACGTCCAACACATTAATACTGCTAACCCCCCCCCCCCCTCCCATTGTGTAGATGAATAGTGAGGAGGCATAAGGCATATAAGGTTCTTTCCCACTAAAATGTGCCTTACATACATGATCACATGAAATCACAGCATGACTTCAGACTTTTATCTCTCTCTAACCCCAAGGAAGAATGCTGTGATTTCATGTGATTCATACATGGGGTCAATATAATTTAAGGGGGGGGGGGGACCTTTTAATTTTATCTACCCTGGTGCACATGACATATAATATAAGGCACTGTGAAAATATTTGACACAATATTTCCTATAAGTTAACAGAGCTTTATATGTCTATAGTTGAATATTGGTATTGGAACTAAGTACCAATTCCATACAGCAGCATTTCCTAGCAGTGAATTTTATGAATCAGGAACATGGAAGGAGGCAGAGCAGTGCCTGATATTTGAAGACACAGAGCGATCAGTCAGAATAAGGGGGCGTGGTTCGAGACTCGTGTGTGTATATAGGATAAGAGTCAAGTATGCTAATTTGAATATTCAAAAAAGTTAATTAAGGTACAATGCAGCTAATTTTATGTGATCTGGGGAGTACTTGTAACCCTTTACAAGCAGGTATAGTTATGTATAGGGGGTAAAATTCTGGTGGCAGGTCCTTCTTTTAAGCCCTAGTTTTGCCTCCCGAAACTAGGATGAGGTTATCGTTCAGTGCCTAGGTTGTCAGCCTGTGGTACTTGGACACCAAAGTGTGCATACCATCAAGACCAAAGGCACAAGATTGTGTGCAGCCCATGGAAATGTGCCCATGTGTCAGCCAATCCCCATGGCTGTGGAGTCTGATGATTTTGGTGTAGTCAGTCATGATAAAATGACCATCTCTGACTCCACCAAACTATAATATATTTGTACAGTTGGATCAATGCAGTGTGTGCTGAATATTTTTTCTTATGAATTTGGGAACATTAGGAAATTTCTTTTAAATGTCAGTTTTATTACTGATCTAAGTATTTGATCCAGGGGAGAACAACCTTTATTGGTCTGAAGGCCACATTGTAATACTGCTCAACTTTAAGGACCACACCAGTAACCAGCACACTAGCTGTATCATCAACCATAGTACAACCACAAAGTGCAACCCCAGAAACCAAATACTGTCATTTTAGACTGTATAAAGGTATATTCTTAACTACTAAATAGCTTGCCTAACTGTTAATTTTATACAGTATTATATTACAATCAGCCCCTTCAACCAGTATATTACAAGCAGGCCCTTCTGTGACTGCTTTATGGCCTGGCTACTCTGTGCTGCCCTCTACTTGCTAGTCATTTGCACAACGCACACTGTGCTGCTCATCGGCACCCTAGGTGTTCACTCTCTTGGTGTTGAGTTAACCGGTGACCATTTGAATGGAGTGGATAAACACTCCACAAGCATATAATAAATTATAAAGATGTTTCTTTAAATGTATGATCTATGCCTGATCTAAAAATTTGGGTCTGGGGTTGAGCAACCGTTACTGTTTCAAGGCCCATATTGTCATACTACTTAACTTTATTGGGCTGCGTAACTAACCAGTACCCAAGATGCACCAACAACCACTAAACGCTAAAGCAATAAATACAGCTCCAGTAACCAAATACTACAGTCCGAGGAGGCATCTAACAGTACTTTAAAAAAAAAATGGGAAAAAAACCCTCTTCTTTTTGTAGTGGACCTGGGAGCAGTAGGAACTTCTCAGTTACACTCGACACTACCCGGCCTCCTGCAGCAATGAGCACTTCTAGCAATTATGTTATATAAGTTATGGAGGTGCTCATTGGTCAGCAGGGTATAGAATGTAACTCATGGCTTGACATACTGACATTGCGGCTTGTGGCCTGCCGATGTGGCTTTTGCAAAAGCTTGGCTTACTGACTCTCCGGCCCTAAAGACAGTGCAGCATAGCTTAGGGGCATGGAGCCAGGGCCCCGGGCTTGGATTGTTTGCTGTACAGAACTTGCATATGGCGTTTTGTTATATGGTGTAAAGGACTCAATATTATGTTTTGGTGGATCATTTCCAATTTTTTTTATTCCCAGTTATTCTAAATGCAATCTCTTGGCACTTTAAAAAAATATATATATATGAATCAAAGAATTTAGTTATCATAGCCGTATTGCAATGAACTATTGTAATCCCTTGAATGGTGTTATATGTTTAAAGGGGTATTCCAGGAATCAGCATAATTCATATACAAGTGGGCACTCAAAATATAAGCTAATGTGTAATTAGTTGTTATTTAAAATTTTGCTCCCCTTAGCAGAAAATGCTGATGACATAGACTGTAATGAAGAATTAAAATGCTACTGGCCATTTAATCAGTCTGTTAATTTCCTCCGCGTGGTCCGGACAGAAGATGGCTGCTGGTCACATGACCACATCACATGTCCTGCATGTGATAACCACTACGTTTGGCTGTTGTCTGTTGGTTGCAGTGCATCCAGTACGGTCAGTGTTGTGGTGATGGCAGTTACACATCATTACTATGGTAACAGAGCAAGAAAACCTGTTAGATCATCACTGGGAGCAGAGCATAAGTGGTAGGAGGAGTTACTGAGAACTAAAGGATCATGGAACTTGTAGTTTCCAGAGGCGGCCATCTTAGTGATAACTCCACCTACTTTAGAGAGGCCATAAATTTTGTAAATCATAAAATCAAACTATTTAAGCTTCATTTTGTGACTAATGACATTGAGCATTGTTGTATTCATTTATTTATATCATCATGGGTTTTTGTGTCAGGCGTTCATATTCCCTGAATACCCCTTTAATCCATTATGTGTACCATGATTAAAGCTTTGTGAGGCAGTCTTTGGAAGAAACTTTTCCATTTCATTATTTGTAACTCTCTACTACAGCCCATGAACGATTACCTGAAAGCCATGATTTTGACATGCATTCAAGTATCTTTTGGGTATGGCTTGTAGCTGGTCTCTATCCCTTTTTTAAAGCAAATCAACCAGCTAAAATCAACCGCTAGTCTTGACACGCCATGATCAACTAGAAAACAAACTTATAATTAGGAGCACTTCAGGCTGCTAATTATGCACACTACCCCAACTACCTCTCTGGGTATTAATTCATGCCTATCTTGTGATGCCACCTAGGGAGGTGTGGGGGCGTGCATAATTAGCAGCCCGGAGCGCCGGACATCTTATCCCTGCGCTCCTTGGTGCTAATTATAAGTTTCTGAGTGATCCTGGTGTGTCAAGACTAGGTACGGAAAACGCCGGGATCAAGATGAAGAGGTATGGGGTGAGCTTCTTAACTGGTTGATTTCCTTTGTGTAACTAAATCTAAGATACTATTCAGCTCTTTTAGGAACAGATGTTGCATTATTGCCTGTAAAAGCATCTATGACCCATGTACAGGCAGTTTTACTCTCCCTCTCCTTCCCTCCGTGGCCATGAGCTGAAGCTTGTGGCCCCACTAGGTCATGTGACCAAAGTAGTGTCATTTAGTATTGGCCACTGATCTCGCACAGCGGTCGGGAAGAGCATCTTCTTTGTATTATTATATACAAATCACTGATAAGTGATCCTATTGGATATTACCATAGATCATTGTTCTATGTGATCTGTATAAAAGAACAGCACATAAAAAAAAATCTTAAAAAATGCATTCTGCTTTGGAAACGCGTTACGGTGATGTTGACAATGTGACCTATAGATTTATACTTTATACAAAGATTCCAATAAAAATTAACAGAGGAAGTTGAGTTCTTTGGGGTCCCAGAAACACTTTAGATTTCAAGAATGTGTGGAGGAATTGGCCAAAATCCCACCTGAGCATGTAACTAGTTTCTCCATACAGACATACATGATCTTGAAGCTATCCGCCATCAAAGGTTCTAGTACTAGTATTACATTCTCATTATTACACATAACGTATATTCCGGCGTATAAGACGACCTGGTATATAAGACGACCCCCCTACTTTCCTGTTTAAAATATAGAGTTTAAGATATATTCGCCGTATAAGACTACCCCTTTTCCAACGCATACAAAACACCAGTAAAAATTAAAAAAAAAAACAGATTTGAATTTAACATGGTCCTTTTTTTAATTTAAATTCTTATGGCATGCAGGTATATAGCAGGAAAACTGTCGCTCATAAACATAAGGCATACAACAACATTACCATCGTCCATTTTACTGTAAATGTTACCATACTGTACCTTAAATTTTTATTTTATTAAATATTCCATGCCATGTACTCAGAAGCGGGAAAAAAATTCCAAATGCAATGAAAATGGTGAAAAACCGCATTTGCGCCATTTTCTTGTGGGCTTGGATATTACGTCTTTCACTGTGTGCCACAAATGACATGTCTACTTTATTCTTTGGGTTGGTACGATTAAGGGGATACCAAATTTGTATAGGTTTTATGATGTTTTCATACATTTACAAAAATGAAAACCTCCTGTACCAAATTTTTTTTATTTTGCCAACTTCTGGCGCTAATAACTTTTTTATATTTTAGTGTACGGAGCTGTGGGTGGTGTCTTTTTTTGCGAAATTTGATAATATTTTCAATTATATCATTTTTAGGACTGTACGACCTTATGATCACTTTTTAGAGATTTTTTTTATATTTTTCAAAATGGCAAAAAAGTGCCATTTTCGACTTTGGGCGCTTTTTTCCGTTACGGGGTTAAACGCATTGAAAAACCGTTATTATATTTTGATAGATCAGGCATTTTCGGACGCGTCGATACCTGATGTGTTTATGCTTTTTACTGTTTGTTTATATTTATGTCAGTTCTAGGGAAAGGGGGGTGATTTTAAATTTTAGGTTTTTTTAATTTTTTTTTTTTTTTTTAATTTATACTATTTTTCAGACTCCCTAGGGTACTTTAACCCTAGGTTGTCTGATCGATCTTATCATATACTGCCATACTACAGTATCGCAATATATGGGGATTTTCCTCCTCATTCATTACAATGTGCTATCAGCACATTGTAATGAAGGGGTTAAAACGAAATAGCCTCGGGTCTTCGGAAGACCCGAGGCTACCATGGAGACGGATCGCCGCCCCCGATGACGTCACAGGGAGCGGCGATCCCAGGCAAGATGGTGACGCCCATGCGCCGCTATCTTTTTGAGGCTGCCGGCAGCCATCGCTGTAAAAACACCCGCGATCGGTGCTAGCAGCAATATGCAACAAAGACCTACCTGCTATGGCGTATAAGACGACCCCAGACAAGACAGAAGATTTTTCTGTCTTCAAAAGTCGTCTTATACGCCGGAATATACGGTAATTTATTTCATTTCACACTGCTAAAAAATCTCACCAGATGTTGGCAACAACCCATCATTTTATGGTTTGAATTTCATGTCGACCATTAATATCTTTACTTACAGAGTTGGTGATGTGTTCAATAATGATTTCACCTGCTGTGTGTGTGTTTTATAAATGACCCAAAAGATAAATTAAATTTGATGAAATAGCACTTTTCCTTTTTATTATTTTCTTCATTGTTTCTGTTGTTTTTCTATATGTTGATGCAGTATGTGTGCTAATTGTATGGTAGTTCTGATCCATTGAAAGATTCTGCTATAGTCTTGTGTATAGCTTCTTGGAAAGCTTTTAAGATGCTTCATAATTGATGTAAGTATGACGTCATAATGGCATTGCTGTTGGACTCTCCAGAGCATCATAATAAGATACGTGCATGTGATTATGCTCTTTCCATTCTCTTTTCACCTGTTTAAATTTTAAAACTGTATTCTAAAGACGGCCAACGCAAAAGTTATGGAACAGAAAAGATTTTTAGTCCTCACATTTAGCCAGTTTATTTCTTTCAATCATTTTCCCTATGGTAGTTACAGAATAAAGTAACTGTTTCGGAAAACTGTGACAAGCGTGTAATGTTACAGCCTTTCTGATGCCAGTCTGCCTCATTATTCAAATGAAACCTTTCCCAACTTCTAACAACGTCAATTTTCTATTTTATAACGATTTGTCTGTGCAGATGCAATATCACAATGTCACCAAAGACTGTCCACCTGACAACAGAGAGCATGAAAGCTTCATAAGCCAATAGGCCTCAGTGGTTAAAGATGTCCTTTTACCATCTCGACCATCTTAAACGTTTTATATAGATTATCTCATTTTGGGCTTTGACATGCACAAAAATGGTACATCATTTCCTAAACAACACTATTAAGCTTTTGCATACATTTCCCATAATGGCATAAATGAAGAAAATGTTCCCCTCAGAAACATGAACCCTTACACAGCTACATTTATCTAGGTGCAGAGATGGCACATACATATTTTGAGAATAATAATCGTACTCCTCTCACCATTTCTGAGGAGTATTTTTAGCCAAGGAAGAGTGAAATTTTTAGTAATCCAAATGTACAAGGCAGTCGACTTACAGACGACCCCTAGTTACAGACAGACCACTTCACTCTGGTGAAGCTCTCTGGATGTTACTTTAGTTCCAGGATACAATGATCAGCTGTAAGGTATCTATAATGAAGTTTTATAGATAATTCTTGTTCCCATGACAGCACAAATTTAAGAAAATCCAGTGTTCACCGGGAGAAAATAAATTTTTGTCTGCAGTTAAGTTGAAACTGGTATATTTTATCATTTTAAGTACAAACCTAAAGAATCTATCTTGTACGTAACCCATGGGGTTGCCTGTATAAATATTAACTTTATATAATGTAAATGGCTATTAATACAAGAAAATCATTACAGACATTGTTTTCTATAACTGAGGAAGTTAAAGTAATCTTGCGGTCACAACTTTTTTATTTTTTTTTTATTTTGTTTTTTAAACCTTCTCAGGAACTTCAACTGACAAACTGTGACTGACCTCCACTGGCTCCCTCACCCCACCAGCCCAGACTATGGATGGCAGCCACCAACCGCCATGTCCCCTCTAATTTTATACAGATCACGTGTAACAGTCATTCTATGGTAACTACCTATAGGATCACAGTAATCTGTATACAGAGACCTGCAGATAGGATGCACATTGCATCTTCTCTGCCTGTATATCGCCCTTGTACAGATGTTAATGTGACCTCTGCCAAGGTGTAACAAATTAATTAGAGCAACTGTAATTCAATAATATTTGAAGACTATCGCACATTTATTTGCTATGTTGGTTTTGGCGCTGTTATGCCTTGTATAGTGATCAAGTAATAGTATTGTGTAATTTCCATTAATACATCAAAGTAGCTTTATGAGGACTTATTGCACAAGTTGGACTGTGTAAGGGCACAATTTTGGGTACATTTATCTCATTGATTGCTTAATGGGATTTGCCCATGAAAGAAAGTTCTCAAATTTTAATTCCCTAGTGATTTACAGAATGTTGGTTACACAATGAAGATAATTTTAACCCTTTAATTTACAATTTTACACTGTTTTAACTACTATCAGTCAATGGAGTACAGCATCACTGGAGAAGGAAGATGAGTACAGTGGTTGTGTGTGGTTTTTTTTGTTTGTTTGTTTTTTCGCCTTATGGGCTGGCCTTACCTTGAGCAGGGAGCTCGGAGACCATATACTGGGGGGGTGGGGGACTGGGGCTGCAGGCTATATACTGTGGGGGGGGGGCCAAGGGCTCTGAGCCCTCTTTTTGGGCACCGAAGCCATCAACATAGCACTCGACATAGAATTCAAAGAATCATCCTGCAGTCCCAGGCGACTCAAGAAATGATGCTATTTTAAAGCAACACGTTCTTGATTGCTTGGGACTATAGAAAGAGGTAGAACATGTGGAAAACCGAGGATTATCTTTAGAGCTCCTCCAGGCCCCACATTTCTTCCTGTACAGGGGGAGATGCTACAACATTAGTCAAAATTTGCCCTTCTCCTTTCAACTGTTTTTTGTTTTTTTTTGTTTTTTTTGTCCTTAAGAGGCCAATATGATTGAAAGTTGTGATAGAACAGGTAGCAATACATTTCTACGTAAATTGCTGTGCTGTCACTTTGCAATAAATAATTGTATGTTGGTTGTAGTTTGGGCACCTGGTCTCTCAAAGGTTAGCCATCACTGCTCTATAGAATTGATACCATATACACCATGATATGAAGAACATGATTTTAATCTGTTGGGCTACTTTCACACTGATTGTATGCCTGCTCTGTAGAGCTGGTTGGGCATACATCAGTCTTGATGGATAGGAGGAGGGGTGACCCCTCCCCTCTACTTGGCAATCCATGGAGCACGGCCTGTAACACAGTGAAAGATTGGACAGTGTTTCCCCACTGCTTCCTTTGCACTACCCCACTGCCTGCTGTAATATCATGCGCTAATTGCACATTTTAATGAATGGGGAGTAAAATCCACATATACAGTAGTATGGCAGTATATGATGGGATGAATCAGACTACCTAGTGTTAGAGTACCCTAGGGAGTCTGAAAAATAGTAAATGTAAAAATAAAAAAAAGTTTAAAAAAAAAATTAATAAAAAAACCTAAAAATTCAAATCACCCTCTTTCCCTAGAATTAATATAAATATAACTAAAATCATAAACACATTAGGTATTGCCGCATCCGAAAATGCCCGATCTATCAAATATAATAACGTTTTTTCACTGCGTTTAACCCCATAACGGAAAATAGCGTCCAAAGTCGAAAATGGCATATTTTTTGCCATTTTGAAAAATATAAAAAAAAATTCATAAAGAGTGATCAAAACGTCGCACAGTCCCAAAAATTATAGCAATGAAAACGCCATCAAAATTCGGAAAAAAATGACACTACCCACAGCTCCGTACATCAAAGTATGAAAAAGTTATTGCCGCCAGAAGATGGCAAAATAAAAAAAAATATTTTGAACAGGAGGTTTTAATTTTTTTAAATGTATGAAAACATTATAAAACCTATACAAATTTGGTATCCACGTGATCGTACCGACCCAAAGAATAAAGTAGACATGTCATTTGGGGCGCACAGTGAAAGCTGTAAAATCCAAGCCCACAAGAAAACATTCTAAATGTGTTTTTTCACCATTTTCACTGCATTTGGAATTTGTTTCCCACTTCCCAGTACACGCCATGGAATATTAAATACCGTCACTACGAAGTGCAATTTGTTACGCAGAAAATAAGCCATCACACAGCTTTTTATGTGGAAAAATAAAGTTATAGATTTTTGAAGTTGGTGAATGAAAAATGGAAGTGAAAAAACTAAACAAGGCCAAGTCGTTAAGGGGTGAATAGCTGCATCCCCAGAAATTTCCTGCACCTTCCCACACAGGATACAGGGTCCCTAGCTCCTGAAGTGCCCTGGCACCACAACTAACATTGTGCCCATCCTGCCCTCCCCTAGCACGGAGAGACTGGAGCTGCCATAGTGCCGACCACGAGGCAATCATCATCAGTAAACAATCCCCCATACCTGACAGCCCTGTAACAGGGGAAAGAGAAGGAGCCACAGGGAACCCCACAGGAATAACACCCTGGCTGAGGAGGGAAGGAGAAGGGGCAGAGGGAGACTGCTTAACCCCTGCTGCATCACCCTGCATTAACCCCCAGCAGCCCATACCTCTGAGATCGGAGCTCTCTGACACGCTGAAGACAAGTTTCCCGGGAAGTGTAGCTGGCTTGAACTGTGCACAGGTCTGCCACCTGCTGGTCATTTTTAGGTACTGCATTTGATCCTGCGCCTTATACTCCAGTGCGCCTTATATATATGAACCTAGATGTCTTAGCAGGCATTTATTAGAGCTGCGCCTTATAGTCCGGTGCGCCTTATAGGCCGAAAAATACGGTATATATATATATATATAATATATACCTCCCATCCCTACGTGACTTTGCATCAGAGCAAGTGAATTTATCTAAAATCTTTGCTCATGTACCATGTGAGAGGAAGAAAATATATATTTTATAATTTGTAAATGCGTGCAACAAAAAGCGGTCCTGCCTTTTCATGAGCAAAACCATCTTGCCAGCATTAGAAGTTTGTGTTTTCACACATACTGGATTTAAATAGGTAGTTTGTGTGGTTTTACACTGTGAGGTTTATCCATTAAAATGGGTATAATGATACTTTAAATACTGAAGGGGGTAGGCAGACCCCACGCGTATCGTCACCTATTCGGTGACTTCCTCAGGGGTAATGGAAACGTTCATTGGTGCAGAAAGCCAGGTAGCGGTGAGTGCAACTGAGAAGTTCTCGCTTATCTCGGATCCTCTTCTTCTGATCAGCTCTGTCCTGACTCCTGACACTGGCTATATGCATCCCAGGACCCAGGAGTGGCAAGTACTTGTCAGCTGTACTATACTGCTATATCTCCTGCTCTTGGTGCAGTTCTGCTCCAGTCCTGATGCCACCGCATACAATCAGCAGAGGACACCAGGCAGAGCGGCACATGGAGGAAAGAAGCTGCAATGTTGTGCAAGGAGAAGAGGAGCCAGGAAAGGAGAGGTTTTAGTATTATTATATATTTACAACAGGGGTCTCCAGTATTATTGTCTTTGGGGGTCTCCCGTATAATTGTTATGGTGTCTCCAGTATTTGTCTGCACTGAGGGTCTTCATTATTATTAGTTTTATGCTCTGGGGATCTCCAGTACTATTATTGTCTGCTCTGAATGCACTATTATTGCTGTACTGTGGTATTTATAATATCTGGGTTGGTATTTTATCATGTGCTGTTGTTGTTGGTGCATCTGGGGTACTGGTTTCTAGTCCGGCTCCTTAAAGTTAAGCCGTATGACAATATAGCCCTTGCACCAATAAATGTTGCTCACTCCTGACTTGCATTCTTAGATCAGGAATAGAACAGATATTTAATTGAATCTGTCACCACATTAACACCCCCTGTAATTCAAAGAGTACCTTCTTCTGTATTATGTATGTCCCCTAAAGGCCTTTTTAGCATATTTCATGTTCAGCGCGCTTCAAATCATCCCACAGATGTTCAATGATATTCAGGTCTGGGGACTGGGATGGCCATTCCAGAACATTGTAATTGTTCCCTTACATGAATGCCTGGGTAGATTTGGAATGGGTGTTTTGGATAATTGTCTGCCATCCCCGGCGTAACTACAACTTAGTCACTGATTCTTGAACATTATTCTCAAGAATCTGCTGATACTGAGAGGAATCCATGCGACCCTCAACTTTAACAAGATTCCAGAAGCCGGCATTGGCTACACAGCCCCAAAGCATGATGGAACCTCCACCAAATTTTACAGTGTTTTCTTGGAATGTTGTGTTTTTTGGCCGTAATGCATAACGCCTTTTTGTATGACCAAACAACTCAATCTTTGTTTTATCAGTCCACAGGACCTTCTTCCAAAATGAAACTGGCTTGTCCAAATGTGCTTTTGCATACCTCAGGCGACTCTGTTTGTGAAAACAGGCTTCTTTTGCATCACTCTTTGGAGGTGGTCTGTGGATTGTCCCTGACTGTTCTCGCCATTATTCTTCTCTGCCTTTCTGATATTTCTCTTGGCCTGCCACTGTGGTCTTCAATTTCTTTACTATGTTACTCACAGTGGAAACTGACAGTTTAAATCTCTGACTTTTTGTATCCTTCCCCTAAACAACTATGTTGAACAATCTTTGTTTTGAGAGTTGTTTTGAGCAGCCCATGATGCCTCCTCAGAGGAGATTCAAATAGGAGAACAACTTGCAAGTGGCCGCCTTAAATCCCTTTTCTCATGATTGGATACACCTGGCTATGAAGTTCAAAGCTCAATGAGGTTACCAAACCAATTTAGTGCTTTAGTAAAAAGTAGTTAGTAGTATTTAAATCAAGCAAATAATAAGGGTGCCCATACTTTTGCAGCTGTCAAATTTTGTTTTAATGCATATTGCACATTTTCTGTAAGTACAATAAACCTCATTTCAATCCTGAAATATTACTGTGTCCATCAGTTATTAGATATATCAAACTGAGATAGCTGCTGCAAAAACCCAAATTTTGATAACTAAAAATGATTAAGATTGTGTCCTAACTTTTTCATATGACTGTATCTTACATAATGTATTTAACAAAGGGTGCACAACACTTTCTTTTGAAAAACATCAACCTACATGCTATGGCCTTCCCAGACCAAACTGGCTGAGGCTGCAGACCCCAGATGGTTTACTGTGTTTGATAAACTTGCAGCTTTTGGAACTTATTATAGTACGGATGTTGTAACAATTATGCAAGCACAAAAAGGAATATGCTAACCTTAGACTTGTGCAACAGTACAGGCACAACTCCACTAGACGTTGTGATGTGGTATATCATAGCACAAAGCTGCAGTCACCAAATGATCTTCACAAGTAACTACCCAAAAAAGGGAGCAGTAAGCATAAGAAAAAATAATGAATGTCACGATTGATGGCACTCTTTTCAGAAATGGGAACAAACCTGATGCT
This sequence comes from Engystomops pustulosus, assembly GCF_040894005.1. Lineage (NCBI taxonomy): Eukaryota > Metazoa > Chordata > Amphibia > Anura > Leptodactylidae > Engystomops > Engystomops pustulosus. The sequence goes on from NC_092411.1 coordinate 113,780,546, forward strand.
TAATGTATTGAGTGGAAATCGCTTTGGCTTTTTTTTAGTTGCAATGCTTTGCAGCTCAATTTTTCCTCAAGAACAAATTATAAGCGAAATGTCATTGCTTATATCAGAGTGCATGTTGTATACGGACGGTCCCTGGATTACATACAAGATAGGGTCTGTAGGTTTGTTCTTAAGTTGGATTTGTATGTAAGTCTGAACTGTATATTTTATAATTGTAACCCCAGCCAAATTTTTTTTTGTCTCTGTGACAATTGTATTTTAAAATGTTGGATTGTTTATAAGAACCAGGATTAACAATAAAGCTCAATTGCAGACACCTTTTGATAACTGCTATAGCTGTTTATTTTAGCCAAAGACCAAAGTAAAGTGAATTACCAATCCAGAGGTCCGTTTGTAACTAGGGGTCGTGTGTTAAGTAGGGAACCGCTTGTGTCCAAAATAATAAACTTGAAAAGAACCCAGAACATGTCCAAATAACCGTGTATGATGTAACCATAGTTTGGATTATAAAATATATTACAGCATTAATAATTGGCCTGTCCAGTTTATGTAGTCTGAAGTCTCTGCCATGTACATAAACACACTTCAAAAGCCCTCTAAAACCTTCAGGCATATTGGGGGTGATTTACTAAGCCTTGGCCGACAGTTTTCTGGTGGAAAAGGCTCATGAAAATGTGTTTCAGCTGATTTAGACGGTTAGCACAGGGATGTGAAAGGTTGTGGAGGCCCATCAAACTTACTAAATTCTCTGCCAGAAAACTGCAGAGACAACTTCTTATTTTTAGACCAGACTTTAACTGCTATAAACCAGTCAAACCTGGTGGAAATCGGGAGTGAGTTGGACTGTCCTGGATTTACTACGAGACTGAGGCCTCTTAGTAAATCCAGTTTGTGGCACGCTTGCAGGTGGGACAATGAAGGCTGGTATTTAAAACGCCAGTCTTGGTAAAATTGGTTAATGTCTTTTATCAAAGAAAATGCAAAGACCTTCTTGGGCTTGATTGATAAGTTTTGATCAAAAAACAATAATGATTGGAAACTTTTCTTCAGACTGATATTCCTACATCCAATCTTTGTATAATTTCTGGACTGTCCGTCTCATACATTGCAATCGACTACATAAATTCTGAAACTCTGTTTGAAGGTTAATCTTTGCTTGATACTTAAAGATTACTTGTGCTATATATTACATTTTTAATTCTATTACTTATTATATCTTGGTAAAAACTTATCGATTTCCACATTCTTACCAGTACCCTTCTTCATCCAAAACCCCTTACAGATATATGCCATTTTAACACTGTAAAAATTTAATGAAAAGCTGTTGTGCATTTCCCAAAAAAAGTAGAATGTGGCTGTAAAGATTTTTTTTTTTTTTTTTTTTTTTTAAAGCTATTTATTTTTTATATTAATACAGGCAGTCCCCAGGTTACATACAGGATAAGATCCTGAAGTTTAAAGGGGTATTCCAGGAATATGAAAGTCTGATACAAAAACCCATACTGCTATAAATAATTTAATATAACAAAACTCCAATGTCATTAGTCACAAAATCAACGGACTAATGAAAGGGCTAGTAGCATTTTCATTCTTCATTACAATGTATGTCAACAGCATTTTTCTGGGAGCAACATTTTAAATAACAACTAATTACATATTAGCTTATATTTTACTGACTCATTTGTATATGAATTATGCTTATTCCTTGAATAACCCTTCAAGTTGAATTTGTACATAAGTCAGAACGGCTATATATTGTAAGTGTTACTCTAGATATTGGACATCATATAGATAATCAAGACCATCCAAAAAGTATGTGCAAAAAGTTCATTTATGTTGATATATTGTGAGATAGTGAGTCTTCAGTTGTAGACCTCCATTCACACTGCAGTGTGAATGGACATATCCATATCACAAGAATGAAGGGTCCGATGGGGGCGAGGTCCCTCCATCTGATTTCCTCTGCGAGTTGACTGGAGCAGATGGCCGCAAATGTCCGTTTGCAAGTGAGGCCTCATGCAAACTTTTTTTGGTGGGAAACCACCTTTTTAATAGCGGAAAAAAATAGTGCAGTAACCCGCATCTTTAGGTTATGGGCAACGGAAGTTGAATAGAAGAACGTTTAATTTTTACTTTTTCGTTTTTAAAACTGAGTTGTGAATTGGATCTTTGATCCTTAACCAGACTTAATATTTATAATCAATCTTTATATAGCTCCATCATTTTCCACGTCGTCCTTTACAGATCATGGGGTACATTTATAAACTGAATAAGACATTGCAGAGCAAGACCATGATCAGATGAAGCCAGAGGAATGGGGTCCCTGCTGTCAAGAGCTTACAATCAATGACATTTCTGATTTGCTGAATTGCCAATTTTTAAGGGCAACGCAACTAATATATCTTATATCTGTGTAATGGGAAAGTTGACTATTAAATTCTTGTCTCCAAAATATCAGGCTTTAAGGGCGGTAGGGGGTACGTGGTGTCCTTATTCAATGGTTTAAAAAAGGGATTTTTCATTCAGTGACTCTTTTCTCACAGAATAATATTTTGTATGTAGAAGTTTTAAGTTTCTCCGAATATACCTTGGAAAAAATCAATAGTTTTGTATTGCCTCTAGAACCGACTAATTTTTATTTATGTACGCAGTCATTTTATATTTGTGTTATGTTGACTAAATAACTTTCCTTATGTCCTTTTTAGGCACTGGAGAAAGTGGAAAAAGCACATTCATCAAACAAATGAGGATTATCCATGGATCTGGCTACTCTGATGAAGATAAGAGGGGCTTCACTAAGCTTGTGTACCAGAACATATTCACAGCAATGCAAGCTATGATCCGGGCTATGGAGACCCTTAAAATTCCATACAAGTATGAACACAACAAGGTAAGTGTATTTTGACTCTACAGGTGTCACATTGAGGATCATCTAAACCATGTTAAAGAATAGTCTCCTAGAAACAGTGGGGGAAAGTTTATCATTGGTTTTGCTTTTTTGGCATAAAAAAATTTTCAATGCTAAAAAGGCGCACATAAGCATTTTTTGCACTTCACTAAAATATAGAACTAGTGTAACGCCGTGCATAGCCAGATTCAAGACTTGCGACTTTTTATGATTTTTGCAACTTTGGAAAAGCGAAATCACAGACACAAAGCATAAAAAAACATTTTATTGAAGGGACGATCCGACTGCAAAAGTCTTTTGAAGCACAGTCCTATGCTGTGTTTGTAAACAATCTAGCTCAATTAGGCCAATTAAGCTGAGGCTGGGGGGACGTGAGGGATATGGGTGGCTGGATGAACAAGTCAATACCTGCATGTTCATCACACTGCCCATAAGCCCCATAACATATAAAGAGATATATTAGGCACTAAAATTTCTAAATCGTAACACAAACCCCACATATATTTAAAAATATATATTAAAAATATTCATGTCTGGTATTCCCGTAATCTTATCGACCCATAGAATAAAAATAACATGATTATTGGGCTATACGGTGAACACCAAAACAAAAATCCAGTGCAGAATTGATGCTTTTCTACTCCTGCCCTCAAAAAAAAAAGTTCACACATTTTCAACAATAGGGGATACCAACCCCAAAATGGTAACACTGGAAAAAGCTTTTAATCCCGCAAAAAAAATTCAGTCACATGGCCCCAATAATGAAAAAGCTAACATTTTATAGCTTACAAAATGAGCTAATGAGGAAACTAAAATCCTGGCAGCTGCAGGGCGCTCCTTCCCTTCTGCGCCTCGCTGTGGGGGGTCTCTTTACTCAGAAAACCCACCTTACAATTTGTTATGCCATTTCTCCTCTTTTTATCTTTTGGAAATGTGTAAATTTTAGGGCTAAATGAACGTATATCCGACAAAATTTCACCATTCTAAATTTCACCTCCATTTTAATTGCCATGAAGATTTCAAGGGGTTGACAATTTTCTTAAAACCTGTTCCTGATAGTTTGAGGGGTACATATTTGAAAATAGGGTTCATTAATCCCTCCCCTGCTGTGATGAAATGCTCTGCAGCAGACTTATCCCCCCTCCCCCGCAATAATGAAATGCCAAATGCAGCCCCCCCACCCACAGTCCCTCCACATAGTATGAAAAAAAACAAAAACCTGCTCTTCAGTGCTCCCCACAGCGCCTCTTCTTTATCATCTTCATGTAACATAGCGGGCAGTGTTCAAGTTGCGTCCCATAGACTCCTCTTTGCCACTTCTGTTACATGAAGATGAGAGGGAACAGGAGTGACCGGGAGCATTGGAAGATACCATATTTATCGGACTATAAGACACGCCCCAGATTTGGACATCATGAAAGGAAAAACATTTGACACCAATTTGAATATCTTGTTTGTCACAAATACATCTCTGCCATAGCTCCGCTATCTACACATGAATGAATAAACGCCCTATTCACCACATTTCCTAAATCTGCTCCCTATCCTTTTGGTTTACTCCTACACACAGCCTGGCAGTGCTGGATCCTCCTGACGCAAACATCTGTACTCTAGAAAACTGATAGCGATAAATCCCTCTACGCATTTTGCATATTAGTCTGATTTCCATGTGAAACCTGAGCGTAATCTGATGCACAGTAGGGGAAAAAACCTATTCACATTGTATAAAAAAAAAAGCAATAGAAACGAAATGATTTGGTCTGGTTTCTTATCCTTGCTGCAGTTACCACTGAGTAAATCCCACAGCCATGTATTCAGTCATTGTTGTTGTGCAGTGGCTCTGGCACTATGTTGCGGTTTCACAATTCAGATCTACGTTCTTTGTGCTAGGTTCATGAAAGCTCCTGGCATACACTCACCGGCCACTTTATTAGGTACACCATGCTAGTAACGGGTTGGACGCCCTTTTGCCTTCAGAACTGCCTCAATTCTTCGTGGCATAGATTCAACAAGGTGCTGGAAGCATTCCTCAGAGATTTTGGTCCATGTTGACATGATGGCATCACACAGTTGCCGCAGATTTGTCGGCTGCACATCCATGATGCGAATCTCCCATTCCACCACATCCCAAAGATGCTCTATTGGATTGAGATCTGGTGACTGTGGGGGCCATTTGAGTACAGTGAACTCATTGTCATGTTCAAGAAACCAGTCTGAGATGATTCCAGCTTTATGACATGGCACATTATCCTGCTGAAAGTAGCCATCAGGTGTATACTCAGACCAGCCCTTCTGGCACCAACAACCATGCCACGTTCAAAGGCACTCAAATCACCTTTCTTCCTCATACTGATGCTCGGTTTGAACTGCAGGAGATTGTCTTGACCATGTCTACATGCCTAAATGCACGCCATGTGATTGGCTGATTAGAAATTAAGTGTTAACAAGCAGTTGGAAAGGTGTACCTAATAAAGTGGCCGGTGAGTGTATATGGTCACTTTACATTTACATACACTCACCGGCCACTTTATTAGGTACCCCTGTCCAACTGCTTGTTAACACTTAATTTCTAATCAGCCAATCACATGGCGGCAACTCAGTGCATTTAGGCATGTAGACATGGTCAAGACAATCTCCTGCAGTTCAAACCGAGCATCAGTATGGGGAAGAAAGGTGATTTGAGTGCCTTTGAACGTGGCATGGTTGTTGGTGCCAGAAGGGCTGGTCTGAGTATACACCTGATGGCTACTTTCAGCAGGATAATGCGCCATGTCATAAAGCTGGAATCATCTCAGACTGGTTTCTTGAACATGACAATGAGTTCACTGTACTCAAATGGCCTCCACAGTCACCAGATATCAATCCAATAGAGCATCTTTGGGATGTGGTGGAACGGGAGATTCGCATCATGGATGTGCAGCCGATAAATCTGCGGCAACTGTGTGATGCCATCATGTCAATATGGACCAAAATCTCTGAGGAATGCTTCCAGCACCTTGTTGAATCTATGCCACGAAGAATTGAGGCAGTTCTGAAGGCAAAAGGGGGTCCAACCCGTTACTAGCATGGTGTACCTAATAAAGTGGCCGGTGAGTGTATAGTTTTCGGCTCCGTCTGGACAGTATACATCCTACTCTGTGTAAAAAGGCTGATGGAAATACACTGCAAGCTATGGCTCTCCATCCTGCTGCATCCAGCTAAGCTGCATGTGCGCTCAGCAGAGGCTGATCGCATATGTTGCGTATATGATCGCATATGGAGGTGTCCATATTAGGACAGTGACCTCACTTGGGAAACACACAGAACATTGGCAGCAGCCTATCACTGTCTGCTGTCGATGCCCACCCAAGTGACGTACCCCACTCCAAGTGCATACAGTGAGAATATTCTGTGCCCTTGGGAGTCTTGACGTATCCTTACAATAGAGGGACAAAACAAGGTGTGAATTCAGCCTTACTTATTCACTGATCTAGCCTAGTAATCTGTGCATCTACCATTCATTGTATTCTAGTACAATTAGAGTACAGACAGTCCCCGGGTTACGTACAAGATGGGGTCCGGAGGTTTGTTCTTAAGTTGAATTTGTATGTAAGTCGAAACTGTATATTTTATAATTGTAGATCCAGACAAAAAAAAATGTTGGCCACAGTGACAATTGGAGTTTAAACATTTTTTGCTGTATTGGGTCCAAGGATTATCAATAAAGCTTCATTACAGACACCTTACAGCTGATTATTGCAATCTGGGACTATGGTGAAGCTTTCTGGATGCTTTACTAGAGGTCAGAGGGGTCTGTCTGTAACTATGGGTTGTCTGTAAGTCGGGTGTCCTTAAGTAGGGGGACCGCCTGTATATGTATGTTATATTATATATATATATATATTATATTACTCCAGCCATTGTATTGCTGTACAGGTAGCACTGGCCTCGTATGTAATTACAGGAGCCGCACTTCTTTGTGTTTAGTCAGCCTAAAGTTTTTTTGTTTGCTGTTGTTTTTTCCCCTCTGAGGTCACCAGATTAGGATCTTAAAAGTAGGGGCAACCTTTATTCCCATATACAGTAATAAAACAACAAAGCCCTATTTTGTTTTCCATTTTGTCTGTCTCCTATAGAAGGTAAATTTAATTTTGGCTTAGAGCCCCCTCTCATTTTTCCATAGATACAACAGATGAATAAGTATTTAGAAGTGAATATTTTTACTGTTGTCCCTGTATGTGTATTTTTAATGAGTTAGGCGGAAATGTCCATTATCTCTTTAGTGACAGACATGGCAACCAATCTGCTGGTTTCCTACAGGAGATAAATGGTGACAGTTGAGTGCTCTTCTTCCTTATTAGTCTTCTATTATTGTACCTATATACCGAAAGAAACATTTTTACTTTTTTATTTGCAGCTCTGCAGCTTACATTTTTATTAATTTCAAAATTCTATGCTTTCCCATATCACATCACTGCATCACATACATCTCCCTTATTAACATGTTTGTAGTTCAGTTAGAGCTTCTAAGTTTATGTTGGTTATTAAAAAAAAAAAAAAAAAAAGTGTTTTTTTTCATGATATGACTGCATGGAAAAAGTTCTGGTGATAAGTCAATGTGACTGGACCAGGATCAATCAGTATTGGCCCCTGATGCTCTGGTCATGTGAATTTTTTTTCCCCATATCAGAATTTGGGGAGATTATGGAATGTCCTATTAATGTCTGTTCTATTAGTTGAGATGAATGTGGATGCACTTTTTGCTCATTAGTGAAGCTCCTCCCCAGCAGATCAGGGGGGAAGGAATATCTGTACTTATCTTGGAACTTATCATAGGTATGTGGGCAATACAGTCATTCAAATGTATGACCGTATTACACATTGAAGTGAATGTGGCAGTGTGCTACCCATATAAAAACATTACGGTATGGGCAGGACATGGCCGGGAAAAAACATGCATGTGCATCGGGCCATACATTGGGACCTTAATGGCTGGTGGTGGCTGAGACATCAGGAAGTCCTTCTTCTTGATTAAAAGCTTAAGACCCTGCTGGAGATTCTATTGCGTTTTATAGTTTCTTTTCTGGGTAAAACACTCCTTTTTTTTATTACATCAGAACATTCCTTGTTAGCTTGATTGCTGCAGAAATTCTGCACTTTTTTATATAATCTTCACTTATCAGTACTTTTCCTTTTATGAGCAGAAAAACTGTGAACGTTGTGACTATACTGTGGACAATTACACTTTTGGATTCTGATCCGTCTTCCAAATCCACATTGCAGTGCTGACTAATTATCCATCTAGGAGAACAAAAATCTTTGTATGCGGAAGATGAGTGCTCTAAAGCAGGGGTCCCCAAACTTTTTACATAGGGGGGCGCTCACTGTCCCCCTCAGACCGTTGGAGGGCCGGACTAAAGTCTAAAAATAAATAGCGGTACATGTGACCGCATCCATAATACACTGGCACCCCCTCAATTAATTATTTAATATACCGGTACTGCACCCCCTTGTGAACTATTTTATATATTGGCCCAATTAATTAATTAATATACTGGGACCTCTCTCCATTAATTATTGAATATGCCTCCCCCCCCCATTAATTACTAAACTGCCCCTCATAATTAATTATTTCCTATACACGCACCATTAATTATTTCCTATGCTGCCCCTCATAATTAATTATTTACTAATCTGCCCCTTATAATTAATTGTTTCCTATGCTGCCCCTTATAATTAATTATTTCCTATTCTACCCCTTATAATTAATTATTTCCTATGCTACCCCTTATAATTAATTATTTCCTATACTTCCCCTCATAATTAATTATTTCCTATGCTGCCCCTCATAATTAATGATTTCCTATGCTGCCCCTCATAATTAATGATTTCCTATGCTGCCCCTCATAATTAATGATTTCCTATGCTGCCCCTTATAATTAATTATTTCCTATACTGCCCCTCATAATTAATTATTTACTAATCTGCCCCTTATAATTATTTCCTATGCTACCCCTCATAATTAATTATTTACTAATCTGCCCCTTATAATTAATTATTTCCTATACTGCCCCTCATAAATTATTTACTAATCTGCCCCTTATAATTAATTATTTCCTATGCTACCCCTCATAATTAATTTACTAATCTGCCCCTTATAATTAATTATTTCCTATACTGCCCCTCATAAATTATTTACTAATCTGCCCCTTATAATTAATTATTTCCTAAGCTACCCCTCATAATTAATTATTTCTTATTCTGCCCCCAGTCGCCACAATCTTTTTACTGCCCTTTAATAAAAAAATAAAAACCCTGTACTCACCTAAGTCTTCTATCTTCTTGCCGCGTCCGGGCAGGAAGGGGTGCGCGAAAACACAAATGTGAATTGTAGCTAGTTTACGTTCCCCTATGAGTATTGAAAATAATTTCGTCTGCCTGACTAGAAACGTTTAAAATTTGATAATCTTTATTTGGAAATATATTAACATTTGTAAATATCTATCTAATACATTCAGGCCTTGGTCCGTGAATGATTTTACAAAAAAGTATGGTCCATAGACAGGGCAGTGCGATATAGTGCTAAAACACCGTCCCGGCTGGTGAGCCTATATACTTGTGGTCTGTAGGATCAATATTGTCTGCCACTAGACCAAGAAAAAATACTGATAAGCTCAGCTAATTTTCATAAAAGTCACACCTAACGCGTTTCTGCATCTATCGTAATGTGATTAGATGCGTCCTCAGAGGTGCTTTGATTTGGTTTGTAAGGTGTGACATAGTATCATATCACACCGGCAGCATTTCCCCCCACGGCATTGTTACCGGCCGTAGCTCAGGTAACAAATGACCGGGTATTTAAACCCTTAGTTCCACCCATAGATGGTGTCATGTCCGGGGCCGGGCTGCATTTTCAGGCTCATTGATTGGTTGGGCGGTAAAGGCATCAATCCATAGTACCGCCCATATGCAGGAGCAATCTCGCTAGTTTAGCAATAAGACTGCTATCAGTATCCTGCATAGGAGTGTCACGCCCTCACAAGGCGGGGCTCCGATATCATGCGCGATCGCCCTGGGAGGATACGTCACGGGGTCACGTGATATGTCACTTGGTCACATGATCCCCGAGTGTCAACATTCGTTTTATATAGAGATCAACGTCGCAGGATTAAAGGTAAGGCAGAGATGAATGGAGTAATAGAAGACCATTTGCAGTGGTTTCAAAATGATTATAGGATAGTATATCGGACATTAGATGTAAAGTTATCCGCAGTCGTCTGCAGTTGAGGTTGTCCGCAGGGACTGCCATTAGAGAAGATTGCGGTACCGCTGTATTTGCCAATTGTAAAGAATGTTACTGCAGTTACGGCAACTGCAATCTATTTACATCTGTGTTGTGGTGTTAAACACCACTAACATTGAGTTAAGTTAAATAAAACAAGCAAATGGGACAAAATCATTGAGACCCCGAGGTTTGACGGTGTTCAGAGAGAAGATCCATCGTGACTCTCTCTGGCACACCATTTTGTCATAATCGCCGCCTCTTATCAGGGGATCAATAGCTTTGATGCCCTGAAAACTGATCACCTCTGGGTTTCCTTGATGGAATTCCCACACATGCCGGGCGATGGGGGTGTCATGTTCATTGATAATGTCTCTGATGTGTTCCCCAATCCTAGTCCTCAGCTCACGAATGGTTTTACCGACGTATTGTGTGGAGCAACAACACGTCAATAAGTACACTACTCCTGCAGTTCTACAGGAGATGTATTTCTTAATTGGATAAACCTTGTTGGTATTAGAACTCCGGAAACTGGCACCTTCTTGGATATATTTGCAATTCAGGCATTTTCTACACTTGTAGGTGCCTTTTGGGGGTTTCGGGAGCCAGGTGGTATTTTGGACTGGGATTAGGTGACTATGAACCAAATTATCACCCAAGTTTCTGCCCCTTCGATAAGTAATGGAGGGGACTTCTCCCACCATTTGGCCTATATCGGGGTCGCGTTGTAGAATACTCCAAAAAGTCTCAAGGGTTTGGCGGACCATGGTGTGTCCGGCATCATAACAACCTATTATCCGCATTTAAGAATCGTTTTTCTCCTTGGATTTAGGGTGCAGGAGGGTATTTCTGTTGGAACATAGTGCATGTTGGTATGCTTGTTTCAAAACTTTATTTGGGTATCCCCGTTGGCGGAACCTATGATGTAGTTCTGCTGAGGAGGACATAAAATCAGGGAGGAGTGTATTATTCCTCCTGGCTCTTAAGTACTGTCCCTTGGGTATCCCTTTTAGCAGAGGTTTGGGGTGATGACTTTGCCAACGTAGCAAGTTGTTTGTTGCAGTTGGCTTTCTATACATGTGAGTGGTTATCATTCCAGTGCTGGATTTTTTGATGTTGAGGTCAAGAAAGACGATCTGATCTTTATGGAATTCAGAGCACCGGGCACTATACAGTGACGGGCAGGAGCTTCCTGTCCGGACGGACGGAGGCTCCTGCCCTACTGTTGCAGGCCGCGAGGGCCCGGCGCTGGCGCGCCAAGTGTCGGGGGCCGGATCGAAACGGGCCGTAGTTTGGGGAACCCTGCTCTAAAGTATAGTGACATAGACATTACATAGACTTAGAGTGCTGTCAGAGCTTTTGTCCCTTGGTTATTGTGGGAAAGGCTGGTTCTCTTCCTATCTATTGCCTTATATTTTCCAGTGTGCCATTAACCCCCTGACCCAGGATCACCTACGGTAATTTGTTTTTGAGACTTGGATATATTTGTACTGTATAATCCTCTAACGTATATCCAATGCATTTTTATTTGTAACACAGATTTTCCTCAGCAGCACTCTACCATGAAGACATTGGTAGAACTATCACTCAATGAGTAACTAAACCATTGACATAATGGAATAAATTAATTTTGCAGATAATAAAAAACTTTGTAATTTAACTACAATAATAACTTCGTTAAAGGGGTTATCCAGGTTTAAGAAATAACTTGGGGCTATTTAAATATAATAAATGTGTATTTGCCTCCTCCGGCGCTATTGATGTCCCGCGCCGCGGTACATATACTAAAGTCTAAATCCTAACATAAACCCCACATATATGGTATCACCGTGTCTGTATCAACCCGTAGAATAAAAGTAATTATTGAACGCGTGCGATGAATGGCGTAAAAAACCTGCCAAAAATTATGAATTTTACCTATTTAATCCCTCAAGAAATGCAATAAAAAGTGATCAAAAAAATGTATGTCCTCCAGAATTATACTGTTGCATAGTACAACATTTCCTGCAAAAAACAAGCCATCGACCAGCTCCATAGCCAAAAAAGTAAAAAATGTTATGCCACTTGGTAGACATCAATTTGCCAAATAAAACCCTAATGGGGGGAAAAATCTAAAAAAGTATGTTATCCCCCTAATCATATGCACCCATAGAAGAAAAATAACATGATTATTGGGCTATACGGTGAACACCCAAAAAAAAATTAATGGGAGGGGGGGGGACGACGAAATTTTCAACAATGGGGAATACCAACCCCAAAATGGTAACACTGGGAAAAAAAAAATCTCATCCGTCAAAAAAAAAATGCTTGATAACTAAAAAGCTAAAACTTTATAGCCTACAAAAGGTGCAAATGAGGAAACTAAAATCCTGGCAGCTACAGGGCGCTCCTTCCCTTAAGCGTCTTGCGTCATTTCTGAAAATACAGAAAATCGATATTCGATTTGTAAGCCGCGTGACATCAAAATAAATTATCCAGACATTTAAAAAATGATGAAAATGTAAAGTAGACACATGGGAAATATTCAGCAATTTATTTAGGTGGTAAATCTATCAGCCTGAAAACGCAATGATTTAAAAAATGCATAATGTTTTTTTCAGTTTGGCAAAAAAGCTGCCAAAAACCACTAAAATGAAGTATAACATGAGGAAAAAACTATCTCCTAATTGCTTTTGATAAGTAACAGGGTTCAAAAGTTGTAACCATATAAAGCGACGCAAGTCAGAATCCAAAAAATGGGGCTGAGCCTTAAAGGGGTATTCCAGGAATAAGCATAATTCATATAGAAATGGGTCATTAAAATATAAGCTAAGATGTAATTAGTTGTTATTTAAAATGTCTCTCCCCTTAGCAGAAAAATTCTGGTGACATAGACTGTAATGGAGAATTAAAATGCTACTGGCCCTTTAATCAGTCCATTAATTTCCTCCGTGCGGTCCGTTGTGGAGCAGGCAAAGGATAGAAGATGGCCGCTGGTCACATGTCCACATCACATGTCCTACACCTGCCTGGGCAGCTCATGTGAGCACCACTATGTTTGGCTGTAGTCAGTTGGTTGCAGTGCATCCAGTCTGGCCAGTGTTTTGGTGATGGCAGTTACACATCATTACTATGGTAACAGTACAAGAAAGTCTGTTATATCATCACTGGGAGCAGAGCATAAGAGGGAGGAGGAGTTCATGAGAACTAAAGGTTCATGGAACTTGTAGTTTCCAGTGGCGTCCATCTTAGTGATAACTCCACCTACTTTAGGGACACCATACATTTTGTAAATTATAAAATCAAACTATTTAAGCTCCGTTTCGTGACTAATGACATTGAGTTTTATTATATTAATTTATTTATAGCATTATGGGGTTTTGTGTCAGATGTTCATATTCCCGGAATACCCTTTTAAGCTACAAAATGGCTGCGTCCTTAAGGGCTTAAAGGAAAAAATGCCAGACTGGTACATTCCCAGAACATCAGATTGACGCACTTTCCACCACATGTGTAATATAAATTACTCTTTTGGTTGCTGTATACAAGTATATTTCTATAGCCTCATCTCTGTCTAGAATCAGTGGAGCTGGCTGTATAGTTATAGTTGCAGTTAACAAAAGCCCTTCTTCCTTGGCCAAATAAGGTGTCTCGTGTCCTTATTTTGCCTTTGCCTTGTGCACCTTGCTGTCGGGGAGATTCATGCCACAGTTCCTGTTTGTTTACTGCCATATGTTTTCATGCTGTTTTAAAAGTGTTATAATTTACCCTCTTTATTTCTATGTTCTCTACTGCACTACTCATTTCACCCTACAGTACTACTTTGTCATTAATATCCAAAGAATTGAGGTATTAGCTTGTCTTAACATACATAGACCGGCATAGTTATTTAACTATCCCGACGGGACCTGGTAAGTAAATCTGCCCCTCCATGTCTGCCACATATATGGTGGTATATTAGACCCAGTCCAGGACTAGGCCTAATAGGTAAACTGTCAGTAAAACACAGATACAATACATTGCAGTACAGAAGCTCTACAGACTAGTGAAAAAAGGGACATTTGTAATGTTTGCTTTTTATTTAGCGCTTTTAGATATTTAACCTTTTGCCATTGTCTTTCCATTTCTGTTTTTCTCTCTCCATCTTCAAACATCCATAACTTTTTATTTTTTTGCATACAGAGCTGTATGAGGGGTTATTTTCTGCATAAGAAATTTTAGTTTTCTAGTGGTGGTATTTTACATGTCAAATGCAGTCTGAAACTGGAGTCTGAAATGCCTTGTGCCACATTTATTAAGGGTTTGGGCACTTTTTCTTCCAACTTGTACGAAAAAATGATGTGACCTCACAGCAAAAGTGTTGCACCAAATAATTGATGTTGAAAAGTACTATTCAACAGGCTTATTCTGCTCTAGATTAAGTATGAAGCATCATACATAGTGTTAAATCTGGCACAGAAGACTGGTCGAGTCCTACTCTGCACTGGTCTAATGTGCAGCATATTGATAAATCACATTGGTTTTCTTTTCCATATGATGTTTCTTTCATTCCTGGCTGAGATGGAATATAAGAAATATCGCAAAAATGCTCAATTTGAGAGATTTTAGAATTATCGTGTTGTCGTTAACTTACAATATTAATTGTTTTTAATTCAAAGGGCCATGCACTGTTAATTCGGGAAATTGATGTAGAGAAGGTGTCCACATTTGAGAACCCTTACGTAGATGCAATAAAGTATTTATGGAATGACCCTGGCATACAAGAATGCTATGATAGAAGACGGGAATATCAACTGTCTGATTCTACTAAATAGTAAGTAATGGTTTGCATTATTAAAACATATGTTTTATATGAAACTTTTGGCAGCCGTAAACGTGAGATGTTCGAATTCGCCAAGCAGCCTATGTTTCGGTGAGAACAAACTAAGAGTAATGTTGAGATCAGTCAAGAGTGATCTTCCTACTGCGGTTAAGAGAGTCAGGACACACCCGTAGACATTAGTTGGAATGGAGGTTTGTCTGCATTTTATTTCTTTACAACTGCATGGTTTCACACTGCTGCTCCTGTGAAAAGTCACATTTCCATGCTAGTCTGTCACGTGCTTGTTGTACGGACGTAACCTTTTCTGTGCAGGAAACTAGTTAAACAGTCATGTATATTTTTACAAACTTATTTATTACAGACAAAGTATTATCCTGTTAAACGTTCATAATACCTAGGCTCCTAAGTCGCCCCACAGATAAAACCAACAATGTGTAAGACACTGTCAGATTTCCAGGCATACCTCTTTTTTTTTTATTTGCCAAGAGCTTTGTCGCTTTAAAGAATCTTATTTTTATCTTTTCGAAAATTAGCTTCTTTGTGCACCTGGACAAGGGCCGTTTATGCTGGAGCATCATTTTATTCTAGGGATGTCAATCATTATGTGAAGGCATCACATTGGTAGTGCCGGGTAGCATAGAAAGATTTAAAACCGGTGCACTAGCAGAGATGGCCCTGACACTAGTGCACCTTGGAAATAATTGGCATAAAATTAAAAACAGTATTTTCTTTGACAGATCACTGGGAAATGGATAATGCAAGTCTGGAAAGTTCATTAAGTGTCTTCCATATTGATGCTTTTCTTTCTTTTGTGGGTGTACTAGACTTCCTTTAACTGCTCAACTATATATTATTAATGTTTTGGTTTCTTGTTTTATATTTATAGTTATCTTAATGATTTGGACCGTATCGCAGATCATGGATATCTACCATCGCAACAAGATGTACTCAGGGTCAGAGTACCCACAACAGGAATAATTGAATATCCATTTGATTTACAAAGTGTCATTTTCAGGTAGAAAGTAACTTTGTTTTGTGGGGTTGAAGGGCAAACATGTTGTGAATAGCTTACAACGTGATATACATATATATAATATTATATATATAATATTTCAAAAGGAAAAACTGCTCTACAAAGGCTTTGATTACAGCTGAAGCGTTGAGGGTGGAATAAAGACACCATTTGTTTCACTTCAGTGGGGTGCTGCCGTTTTTCCTTTTGAAAATTCATGGGCTCTTTCTGGTGAGAGTGTGGGATAGCACCCAAGTTTAACATTTTTTTCACAAAGGATTGTGCTGATATATTTTTTTTTTTTTCCCCCCAATAGGGGATGTCACATCTTTTGATTTGCTCGTATATACTCATACAATGTTGTGACACCAACTTAGGGGTCACAGATATGAGGATTAACAAAGCATCTGTCATTACTGTTAATCCAATCATCTAAATACATCCGCTCATGTTAATATAAACCATTCATATTGACATGTACACATAGCAAAAAAAAAGCCAATTCAAAAAACACTAAAATATGTTTTCACAACCCTTTTAACATGATTTTGCTGATTTACATTTTGTGTATACAGTTATTAAAGATGAAAATATTTTAGTAAAAATCTTTCAGAAAATGTTGTTCTATACTTGGTGTCCCAAAGAATTTTATACTGTCATTGTGAACTGACAGGCAATCTATTTGATAGTACCTCTTTAAGCAAGATAGTCCTAAATAAACATTCATTCATAGCGGCTCTGTGATCACCAAAAGCCCCTCTCCTTACTTTAGAATTTCTACAAAAAATATCAAAAATATACGGCTAGAAGCCTATCGATCAGTCTAGTAACTTTCCCCCCTTTGCCTATTAAATGGATTTTGTATTCTGGGCATTTCTTTAATGAAGCTGGGGCATAAGCGCCGTAACTATGGCGCATGTGAAGTCAAGCCATGGTGTAGTACGCCAGGTTCCCTGTGCTACTGTGCAGGCAAATAGAGCACTGACAGAGGCTAGTATAAGGTATTTTATTTTAAGAGGCCACAGAGGGACTTAAAATCGGTTGGTAAGGACCTATGGGTAGTTTAGTGTCCCAAATCACCCTTTTTTGCCACCCTTAAATATTTTTATAATAAGTTATGAAAAGGTTTTTAAAAAAAATATATAGATTTTTTTTCTGAATATTGACATTTCTGTTTTTATTAAGGTATTAAAATAGAACAGAAACTATAAAACATACCACAGTGATTGTATTGACCCAAAGAATAAAAGAGAATAAGGCATTCGGACTGCTTGGTAAAGCCAGATGCTTGTGAAAAAATGGGCCACCTATTCTTTGGTCAATGCTAATGTATTAGAATTTTTTCCCGGCTCTCTTGTATTATGCACAGAATACTACATGGTGGCCCTATTTAATTCCACCTGAAAGTAACAGCCATTCACTGCCTATTGGACACCGTCACTAGTCCAGGACTACCTTGCAGGAAATGGGGCCAAATCTTTCCCATCCTCTCTCCCCAAGTTGGTTTCTGCTTTATATTCTTCTCAGATGAGGGGAGCATTCTCTACTTTTAGTGGTTTACAAGCTTGAGGGCTGGTGATAGCAGGGCCGATTCTAGCACATTTGCTGCCTGAGGCGAAAATTAAAATGCTGCCCCCCCCCCCAAAAAAAAAAAAACACCTTAATCTTTCAGTAGCCTACCTCCATTCCCCTGCTATATATGTGGCAGGGGAACAGGAACAAGTCTGACAAATCTTTTAAATGTTTCCATATTCTGTTCAGGATGTTTAAAACTTTACTAACATTTCCAACAGGCAGGGATCACAGATACTCTTTGACTGACAGAGGCGTTGGCTGCATCTAGTACCTTATAGATGACAATCTCTTCCATATGGAAAGGACTTTATTCCGGATTCTCCAATCCATGACATATCACTTCTGAATTCACTGGCAGATATCTTCAGCTCCGTGCAGCATCTCCACCCCGTGTCCCTAAAAATACCACAGTCACTTACAGTATAAAGTCTCCTGGATAACAACACTGCGCTCCTAAATATTATATACCCCTCACAACACAACTGACCTCACTCTCCCACACATATAAAACATCCCTTCATTATATACTGTAAATATATATAAATAGTACTGGAATTATAATATGCACAGCACCCCAATAACATATATATATAGAACCCCTTAGTGTGGTTCAAACTATTGTATCCCATCCTGTCCCAGGTCTCTAATCATTTTATATACAGTGTCACCCTGACCAATCAATATATACAGCACCCCTTAATAAATATTTCCCATAATTTTCTCTAAACAGCCCCCCTTTAATGTATTTAAAGGCTTGAATATACAATACCCCCTCTATTAAATTATACACAGCTCACAAATACAGATCTCCTCCATCTTATATAAAATCTGTCCCCACATACACAGCCCTCCCAGGTTAGTTATATACTGCAGCCCAAATACAGCTGACCACTAGTTTTATTAAAATCCAGTTCCTGAATATAGTCCACCAGCCTGTTGAATTACTTTCTGGTCCCAATATATAGCCCATCCCCTCAGTTAAATTTTATACAGCCTCCCATATAGTGCCCCAAAGTTCAATTATTACCAGGCCCCAAAATATTAATTGCCCCAAATCAGTTTTATTAAACTTGACAGACTGGACACTGTGGGGGGGGGGGGGGGGCACATACAGACACTGGGCACATATAGGCACTGGGGGGGCACATACAGACACTGGGCACACATAGGCACTGGGGGGGCACATACAGACACTGGGCACACATAGGCACTGGGGGGGCACATACAGATACTGGGCACATATAGGCACTGGGGGGCACATCCTGACACTGGGCACATATAGGCACTGGGGGGGCACATACAGACACTGGGCGCATATAGGCACTGGGGGGGGCACATATAGACACTGGGCACACATAGGCACTGGGGGGGGGCACGTACAGACTCTTGGCACACGTGTATATGCCCTATAGAGCTGCTCTGACCTCCATCTTCTCTCCGAGCCGCAGCAGTAGATCTCTCTCCTGACAGACCGAGAGTAGCGCTGGTCCTCCTGGAGCCTCCGGGTCTCCAGCTCCATGGTCCCCGGCGGCTCATACTGCTTAGGAGAGGACGTGGAGAGCGGCTGGTGAGGATCCAGTGTGTTACACCCCCAGGGCTCCAGGCAGCTTAATCTTCCCGCCGTCTGTAACGCTGCACTGTACGGAGCGACGCCAGCAGCCGGAAAGGCGCTGCGTCGCTCCGCATGTAAATCGCACCTGTTTCTTAAAGAGACAGGTGCGATTTATTTATCTAGTGGGCGACAACAGGCGCCCGAATCGCCCACATTAGTGGCAAATTTTGACGCCCTTTAAAGGGCTCTGCATTCTGCCGCCTGAGGCGAGATTTTCATCTCGCCTCATGGCAGATGCGGCCCTGGGTGATAGGTTCCTTTTAACTTTGACTTCATGATTAATCTTCCTGAGGGCAACTTCCAAGCTGACCATCTCTATATAAGAATTGGTATGCAATGGTGGAATCCTTTAGGATTAAGGATACGCTTTTAAAGACCAGCACCTCATATCTGCAAAGCAACAGGGGCTTTGATGCAGACATTTTCAAATTATACTAAAACTGTTTAGGGAGTTATGTCACTTGGTGACATTTAGGGAGATTTTGTACCTAAATTTAAAATCTCCTTTTTGCTGCATCCATGACATGCACAATATCTATAGTCTAGTCTAGTGTTTTTGGGGGAAGGTATATCTCTAGGATTTTTCTTACATAGTCAGTCTCAGTGGCAGAACCTTTACCTGCTGTGTGTTTACCACCAGTTAATTCAAAATGAAATTGAATTTTATGTGAAGTAAAACATCTAAAAATCTGTATTTTTCATTCTTGGCTCTTAATGGCCTTAATGTTGTGCTGTCCCCAAACTAGTAACTTTTGCTTTCCTCTTCATAGAATGGTGGATGTAGGAGGTCAGCGATCAGAAAGGAGGAAGTGGATACACTGCTTTGAAAATGTCACCTCCATAATGTTCCTTGTAGCCCTTAGTGAATATGATCAGGTGCTTGTGGAGTCAGACAATGAGGTAAGTCGGCCTCCTTATTTTCTGAGCTGGTCTAGATGTCAGGCTATATTTAAGCAATCTGAGACCAGGTGTGTTACCCACCGGTAACAACTGCGATAGGTGGTGGCACCAATCGCAGGTGTAAACCATTCGCTGGCGGCCACTGTAAGAAGACTGTGGCTTGTGGGCACCGCCATAAAGGCTTAGATCGGCATTCCCAGTGACGTTGTTGGGGGAGGGGAAGGCGACCGTCTGTCTCCATGACAGCCTCGGGGCTTTGTGAAACCACAGGCTTTGTTTTCTGGCCATTTGTTACACTGTGCCAGTGGGACATTGTAGTAAATGGCCAGTAAATTCCCCATTTACTGCCATATGGTAGGATCAATTGGACAACCTACAGTTTAAGTACCCAAAGAGGTCTAAAAATAGTGAGAAAAAAAAAAATACACAACTGACTATAAAAATAAATTGCAAAAATCACAAACATGAAAGGTATCAAAATGTCTGTTCTATAAAAATATAATAAAGGTTATTCCCGTCCTTTAAATCCGTAACAGAATATAGCACCCAAATTCCAATACATAAAAAATGTATTAACCCCTAGGGGACACAGCCTATTTTGGCCTTAAGGACGCGGCCCCATTCTTCAAATCTGACCTGTGTCACTATAAGTGGTTATAGCTTTGGAACGCTATGAGATATCCAGGGGATTTTTAGATTGTTTTCTCGTGACACATTGTACTTCAAATTAGTTTAAAAATTTGGATGATATCTTTTGTGTTTAGTTATGAAAAAAAACAAAATTTGGAAAAAATTTGGAAAAATTCTTTATTTTCAACGTTCTAAATTCTCTACTTTTGATGCAGATAGTCATAGCTCCCAAATAAATTCATAACTTACATTTCCCAAATGTCTGCTTTATGTTGGCATGGTTTTTTAAGATTCCACATATTTTACTAGAATGTTATGAGGCTCAGAATTTAGGTATCATTTTTCACATTTTTTGTAAAATCACCAAAACCCGCATTTAGATGGACCTGCTCAACTTCTAATTGACACTGAGAGGCCCAAATAATAGTGGGACTCGTAAAATACCCCATTGTGGAAACTACACACCTCAACGTATGAAAAACTACTTTTAAGAAGTTTGTTAACGCTTTACGTGTTTTATAGGGGTTAAAACAAAATGGAGGTGCAGTCTGCAAATTGTAAAATTTTCTCACAATACACCCATTTTGGGTGGAAAATTAAACATTTACAATGGATTAAATGAATAAAGGCTCCACAAAGTTTGTTACCCAATCTCTCCCGAGTACACGGATACTCTATATGTGGTGGTAACCTGCTGTATGGGCGCACGGCCGGGCATAGAAGGGAAGGAGGTGCCATCCAGAGCAGATTTTCTATGTCACATTGTACAGGCTATAATTTTTTTCTTTTTTTTTAATGTGGACCTATAGGGGCTTATTTCTTTTGCCACATGAGATGCACTTTTCTGGTACGTAATTTGGGGGAATCTATAGGCTAATTGGTGAGATTTTATTAACTCTTTGTTGGTGGAGGAAATGAAAATCATCACTTTTCAGGAAGATTTTTATGGGTTTTTTTTTTTGCCCGTTTACCATACCATAAAAATAGTATATTATTTTTATTCTATGGGTCGCCACGATTACAAAAAGACCTCATTTATATAGATTTTTTATTTTTTTCCCATTTCTACTGCATAAAAAGTAATTTGGCAAAAATGTTGTTAATTTTAGCATCACCGTCTTTCATATGCATAACTTTTTTATTTTTTGCCTCACAAATCTGTTTAAGGGGTTATTTTTTGCGAGAAGGATTGTTCTTTTTAGTGGTCTTATTTTAGAGTGCATAACATTTTTTAAATCCCTTTTTAGAGCATTTTTATAGGGTATTAATTGAAAATGATCTTTTTTCTGGAGCTTTTTTTTGTTTTGTTTTTTACGGGGTTCACTTTGCGGATCTAATAACGATTCTGTTTTATTATGCAGACTGTTACGGACGCAGGGATACCAAATATGTGGGGGTTTTGTGTATTTTATTCAATTGTACTGAATAAAAACCAATTTGGAGAAAATCTTGTTCATTTTAGCATCACGATCTTTTCATATGCATAACTTTTTTATTTTTCGGCTGACAAATCTGGTTAGGGGCTTATTTTTTGCGAGAAGAGTTGTTCTTTTTAGTGGGCTTATTTTGGAGTGCATAACATTTTTTAAATTACTTTTTAGAGCATTTTTTGATAGGGTATAATTAAAAATTATCTTTTTTCGGAACGTTTTTGCGTTTTTTTTTCTACGGCGTGTACCGTGCGGGTCCAGTAACGATTCTGTTTTATTATACAGATTGTTACGGACGCGGCAATACCAAATATGCGGGGTTTTTTGTGTTTTTGTGTTTTTTATACTTTATTAAGTGTTTTTATGGGAAAGTGACATTTTAGGGGCTTATATTTTTATGTATTTATTTTTTATTTATTATAATGTGTAGTGTTAAGTGTTTTTGCATATTTTTACTTATACATACTTGAACTTAAACCAGTGATGCTCTGATCACTGGTTTAAGTTCAATACACTGCTCTACAATACTATTTTATTGTAGAGCAGTGTAAACTGTCTGAGCAAGCTTGCGCATGCTCAGACAGTTTACAGTCAGACCCGGAAGGGGTCTGACTGCCAGGGAGACCGGGCAGCTCCGGGGCACATGCCAGTCCTCGGAGCTGCCCAGAAGTGGATCGGATCCCCCGGTAAGCGGCACGGGGGATCCGATCCACAGCGCAAACACCCTTACACGCCGCGGTCATGTTTGACCGCGGCGTGTAAGGGGTTAACACCCGCGATCGGAGCCGGCTCCGATCGCGGGTGTTAGCGCAGGCTGTCAGCTGTACTAGACAGCTGACAGCCGCTGCTTCTGGTACCGGCTCCGTTCGTGAGCCGGTGCCAGAAGCAGGACGTTATAGAACGTCCCCGTGCGCTAAGCATCTAGCCCCGGGGACGTACTATAACGTCCTGGTGCGCCTCGGGGTTAAAGTGATCAAAAGGCTGTACAGTCCTCAAAATGGCAGCATTGAAAACGTCATCTTACCTTGCAAAAAAATGACCCCTCACACAGCTTCTTTCACTGAAGTATGAAAACGTTATTAGCGCTAGAAGATGGCAAAATGAAGAATTGTTTTGCACAGTAAGTTTTTAATTTTTGTAAATGTCTGAAAAAATTATAAAATCAATAAAAATTTTGCATCCCCCATAATCGTACCAACCTAAAGAATATAGGAGACATGTCATTTTGGGGCACATAGTGAAAGCCATAAAAAGCAAGTCTACAACAAAATTTCACCAATCGCACTGCATTTGGAATTTTTTTTTCCCTCAGTACATGGAATGGAATATTAAATAGTCACTATGAAGTGCAATTTGTTATGTAGAAAACAAGCCCTCTTACATCTCTTTACTTTGAAAAATAAAGAATTTATAGATTTTTGAAGGTGGGGAGTGAAAAATGGAATTGCAAAAACAAAAAAGGGCCAGGTTGTTAAGGGATTAAAGGCTTTCATTTACTACTGTTTGACACCATTCTGTTATTATTAATGGCACTGTTGGCTGTCTACTGTGCTATTATAAACATCCCTTCCATTATTATTTTTTTTGTGGATGTTTCAGCATAGTCTATGTATATGTGAGGTGAGAAGGATATTCCTTCTTTTGAACCTCCTTTTTTAATTTAAAAAAAAAAAAAGTAAAAAGGGAGACTGAGGGGGAAAAAAACCTGTTCTCTTAAGATACGTTAATATTTATCCATTAAATTAACGCAAACTCTTTTGCAGGTTCCATTAATAGTTGAAATCCAAAAACACTGGTATAAAACCGGAACTCTTTCCCATTTAAGTTAATATTCTACAACGCTTCCTAAGACAATTTTCCTTGAAGATCATTTACCACCAGCATCAGGCTCCAGTCCCCATTAATGCCTATGGAGCCTGGAGCCTTCAGGCTCATTTGCATACAGTCTTTCATCCTCATGGTAGATGCCCTATAAGTCCAAGTGAATGAGGTTTTTGTTAGCTCTTCTGCAAGCATCCGAGAGAAAAAAATATTTGATGTTAAAATTGAGCATTTCAATATGCTATATAGAGCCAGAGACCAAACCCAAGTTTAAATATTAGGACATGTGGCATTTGCATGTCCTATGACCTAACTGAAATATTTACTCCATTACTGAACCATGTGGAAAAGCTAAAATTATCAGTTTGTAAATATAGTTTTTGTTACAACCAACAATATACAACAGGTGGTGGGCAAGGCATTTGCATCTAAGCAGTCACCTTCAAACGCCCCAAACATTGTAATAACTCATTCAGTAAATAATGCTCACCAAGCATAATGAATTTAAAATTGTTTTACTTTCTCATGAAGCGACATAAATGATCAGTAGTGCAACGGACACAAAATCTACAAACATTCTTTTTAAGCAAAAGTCTCTGAAAAATAAAGCTTACAAAAGGGGCGGTCCCCATAACGTTGCTTTACATGATGGCTAGTTCACACACGAGCTTTGGATCCTAGGGCTTCTCTGCTTACTCTGGTTGGATGGACTATTTATTTTTCAGAAACTTTTGCTTGAAAATAATTTTTGCTGACTTTGTCTGTTGCGCTACTGACTATGTATGTCATCATGTGAAAGTAAGCATTATGCTTGGTGTGACTCATTTATTGAAAAAAATTATATTCAAAAACTTAATTCTAATCTCCCGCCCCCTCCCCCAAGAATTGATATAAATAGAAATAAAATAATTGACCCCCAGACGAAGGCTCAGTTGGAGCCGAAACGTGCGTCGGGGCGTGTAGTCATCTCAGACACCGGAACACCCTATTTTATAATTTGGTAAGGACTGGCAGTTACATTATCCTAGATACCTCACAACTTTTTTTACTTGCCACCCAGGCATTTCTGTTTACTTTACCCAGTAATTTACTTTGGTATTCCTAGGATCTTATACAATCCATCTCGGTCCCCATACTCATTTTCACTGACTAGATCTTCCCATTGTGTTCCATGTGTTGTCCTTGAGTACGACTGCAATTTGTCTGTGTATACCGCCTGTTTGTTTTTTGCATCTTGTATCCCATATTAAATTCCCATACATCATGTTTTTATACATTTCATGAATAAAGATTTATTATGTTTCTATCTATTTTCGTTGTTAGAGTCTTCCCTCCCTTCCCCCTGGTTTTGGGGGGATACTATTGGCTTTATACGTATAATTGAGGTTTGACCCCCATGCGTAGATTAAAGGAGTGCCACTTGGCATTGAGGTGGGGTTTCGGGTACCTATACCTGTACGGTATCCATCTTGTTTCTCCCCCCCCCCCCCTTTGTTTCTCCCTCCATACTGCTCCTTTTTGTTTGTTTTAATAGAAATAAAATAGCATATCATAACATAGCGTCCAAAATAAAAAATAACACACTTTTGCCATTTTGAAAATATAAAAAATTCTGTAAAAAGGGATCAAAAGGCCGTACAGTCCTAAAAATGGTAGAATTGTAATTCGAAAGTCGCAAAAAAATGACACCACACACAGCTTCGTACACTGAAGTATGAAAAAGTTATTGGCGCCAGAATATGGCAAAATGAAGATTTTTTTTTTTTTTTTTTTTGTACAGGTTGTTTTAATTTTTAATCTATGAAAACATTATAAACCCTATACAAATTTGGTTTCCCTGTGATTGCACTGACCCAAAGAATGAAGTAGACATGTCATTTGAGA
Source organism: Engystomops pustulosus (assembly GCF_040894005.1). Lineage (NCBI taxonomy): Eukaryota > Metazoa > Chordata > Amphibia > Anura > Leptodactylidae > Engystomops > Engystomops pustulosus. The sequence continues at coordinate 113,806,380 of NC_092411.1, forward strand.
TGCATAGGGAAAGCCGTAAAATCCAAGCCCACAAGAAAACGGCAGAAAACCTTTTTCCCCATTTTCACTGCATTTGGAAGGGGTTAATTGTCGTAATATACTAATTTACCAAAGATGCTACTGGAGTGTGGAGTAGCCTGAGCTGAGGCTACACTGCGCAGCTACTCAATGCCCCAGTAGCCTCTTTGATCCTCCTACCCAGACATCTTCAGCGTACAGCTCCTCGTATCACTCATCTGCAAAGCCGCAGTTCAGGCTGGTGACTCAGATATCTGCAAAGCCGCAGTTCTGCATATGCCTACTGCCCACTACTCGATATCTAGATACCTAAACCCAACTTTTTCAAAATATTGACTCTGTACTGCTTTTTTAAAAAGAAGAAACGGACCTAATAAAACGACCTGTATGTTAGTAAGCAGCTTAACACCTTCCAGATCGTGTTTTTTTTTTTTTTTTTTTTTGGTCCAGTGTCATGGCAGCATCCCAAAAAATACAATTTGAAGTGAGATGTAAAATGGCTGTATAACAGCATGGGTTAAAGAATTTAATGGCTTAAAGCTCTCCCTCACGTGTTCAAGACAGTGGCTCCAAGTGCATCTGTATATGAACATTAAAGTTGAAGCTTCAGAATAATTAAATTGGGCCAAAATAAGCTCCTGGTGACACCCTAGTACGTAAACGCTTCTACTGTGTTAGATGAAGCACCTTCACAACAGAAATTTGGAACAAGAAGGAAATTGCAGCATGTAATCATATCCCTGTGAGATTATAATCACTGGGGTAGCATTGTGAAAATTCAGAAATGTTGGTACAATGTCAGTTGAAGAAGGTCTGAATCTCCCCAATTAATGTAACCTCTCCTTATCCTCTGCAAATACTGGTAAAACCTTAATTTATAAATGAATCAAAAAGAACTGGAACACAGTAGGATCTTCAGTTGAACTGCCTACCTTGTGATGTTACATCACTTGTCACATTGCCCAAACTGCTGGTAAAATAGATGCAAGTCATTATTTTGTATCTTGCAGCTTTTTTTGACCTACTTTCATTTTTGAGACCCATCTGTAAACTGCAATATATTGGAGTTGTCCCTGTATCTACGAAGAGGCTCTGGGCTTTCAGTAGATGTGGATGCGATCCGCCAGGTTGTCATCCCTTAAAGGAAACCTACCACTTGTAGTGGCAGGTTTCCGATGGAAATACCGGGCACCAGCTCAGGGTGAGCTGGTGCCGGAGCTTATTTTAGTTAGTGTTTTAAACCGCGGCTCTCATTCACTTCCTATGTAGCCGCGTGCACGGTAAGCGCCGAGCGCGTACCTGCCTGCGCCGGCTATAAAGTTTAAAAAGTGTTTTAAACCGCGATACCGCGGTTTAAAACACTAACTAAAATAAGCTCCGGCACCAGCTCGCCCTGAGCTGGTGCCCGGTATTGCCATCGGAAACCTGCCACTACAAGTGGTAGGTTTCCTTTAACTTGCAAATTTCAGTAACTTTGACATTTTGTTTGTCTTTCAATGTTGTGTTAGAAAAAATTTTATTTGGTTCTATAACCTATAAACTTTTTCCACTGCAAGGCACTGGCTCGGTTCAATAAAGTGAATAGAAACCTTTACCATTTTAGACAAATACTACTGTTTTATTTATGAATTTTATAAAAGTTGTAAAAAGTGTCACAATAAATCTTTGTCTCATCCTCAATGCATTACTGCTCCAAGCTACAGATCTGAGATGGCAGTGCACGTGCCATGTAGTATACTAATATGTTTTAAACTTGTTCTTGCAGAACCGGATGGAAGAGAGCAAAGCATTATTTAGGACGATTATCACATATCCGTGGTTTCAGAATTCTTCAGTCATCCTCTTTCTAAACAAGAAAGATCTCCTTGAAGAGAAGATTATGTACTCTCATCTAGTTGATTATTTTCCGGAGTATGATGGTAAGCAATTATTCATGATCATATTGGAGTTCACAGTAACAATTTCTAAAAAATGTAAGTTTTGTTAAATACAATTTTTACACTTTTTCTGTTTATTTTCCATAAAATAATAAATTCTCAGATGAAGATTGTTTCTAGCACACGATGCACATTGTTATAAGTTCTAAATCAAGTAACCTATACATTTACCTTCACCCGCTTATTCTTAGGACTGTAAATTGGCTGATCACTGAAACCACTGGTATATGTCCCTAGGGACATTTCTTGACATCCTCTTTTTCACATAGGACCTTAAATTTGATCAAATTTGATTTACTACAAATATGAATTTGTCTATAGTGTTTTTACCTGCTTGGAAATGGTACTACACTGGTGTAACTTCCTAATTCTCCACAGACGTCAGACGAGTCTCAATCCATGGCATAAAGCCAATTGATTGGTTTGACTGACTTTCAATATGTGATTGGTGGGTGGGGTCTGACTCCCAGAATTCCAGCTGACTGAATGTTCTGCAACACTCCATCAAATGATGTATCAGTTTCATTGTTTTAATTTTTCATCAGACACAATGCTTTATATTTTGTACCCGCTACTACAGCCCTCTCAGGCTTAAATGGCATTCACCAGTTGTGTAGCACTCTGTCTGGTAAATGTGAAGTGACCAGACTCTGGCGGTCTTAATGAGTTAGGTCATTTGTAGGAGTGCTGGAAGTCTGAGCTGCGGTATTTTGAGTTGAAAACCTAGCCTACAAATAAGTTATCAATATCAGAAAACCATTTTATAGCTTAAGGCCTAGCCCCATTTTTTGGATTCTGACTTGCGTCGCTTTATATGGTTATACCTTTTGAACACTGTTACTTATCAAAGCGATTCAGATTGTGTTTTGTTTTTTTGTATTTTTTCCCCCACATGTTGTACTTCATTTGACTGGTAAATGTTGGCTGATAAGTTTTGCGTTTATTTACAAAAAAAAAAAAAAAAAAAAAAGAAAGAAAAAAATGATGAATTTTTTTTGAAAAATTTGCCATTTTTGAAATCATTGTGTTTTCAGGCAGATCGATTTCTCACCTTAATAAGTTACTGAATAACATTTCCCTGTCTACTGTACATTTTCATAATTTTTGAAATGCCTGGATAATTTATTTTGATGTCACACGGCTTACAAATAGAATATCAATTTTCTGTATTTTCAGAATTGACTATTTTTGGGATAAATACTGTTTTTTATGAAATTTTACATTTTTAACATCAAAATCCCCCTATATAAATCAACCCATTTTCAAATCTGCACCCCTCAAACTATCAGAAACAACTTTTAGGAAGATTGTTGACCCCATGAGATCTTCATAGTATTCAAATCAAAATGGAGGTGAAACTTAGAATGGTCAAATTGTGCCGGTTATACGTTCATTTAACCCTAAAATGTACACATATCCAAAAGATAAAGAGAAAGCCCATTTTACAATTTGTACAGCAATTCCTCCCAAGACCCCCCCCCCCCCCACATGTGGCTGTTACTTGTTTTATGGGCGCACAGCGAGGCGCAGAAGGGAAGGAGCAGGATTTTAGTTTTCACATTGGTCCCTTTTGTAAGCTATAAAATAGTTTTTGGTTATTGGGGGCATTTTTTTTTGCGGGATGAGATGCTTTTTCCAGTGTTACCATTTTGGGGTTGGTAGCCCCTATTTTTGAAAATTTAGGAACTCGTTTTTGAGGGCAGGAGTAGAAAAGCATCAATTCTGTACTGGATTTTTTTTCATTTTTGGTGTTCACCTTATCTTTATTCTATTGTTCAATACGACTACGGGGATACCATACATGAATATTTTTTTCTTGCATTTTACTAAATTTGTCAAATAAAATTCTATTGTGGGAAAAATCTATAATTTTTGCATTTAAGGATAACATTTTTAAATTTTTGGCTTTTTTTTTTTTTTTGTGGGACATGTACTTTGCAAAAGCATCATTCTGGAGTACATATGTTTTTTTGATCACTTTTTATTGCATTTTTTGTGGGATTGTATAGGTAAATACAGGGCCGGATTAAGGTTGGTGGGGGCCCCTGGGCGCAAAATCTGGTGGAGGCCCCCACTGAGTGTAGCATACACATACGTCCTCCTGCTTCCTTTCCACTATCCAAAGAGTAACACCACTACATACAGCCGCCTCGCCCCCAGTAACACAGCTACATACAGCCACCTCGCCCCCAGTAACACAACTACATACAGCCGCCTCATCCTCAGTAACACCGCTACATACAGCCACCTCAACCCCAGTAACACAGCTACATACAGACGCCTCATTCCCAGTAACACAGCTACATACAGCCACCTCAACCCCAGTAACACAGCTACATACAGACGCCTCATTCCCAGTAACACAGCTACATACAGCCCCCTCGCCCCTAGTAACACAACTACATACAGCCCCCTCGCCCCCAGTAACACAGCTACATACAGCCGCCTCGCCCCCAGTAACACAGCTACATACAGCCACCTCGCCCCCAGTAACACAGCTACATACAGCCCCCTCGCCCCCAGTAACACAGCTACATACAGCCCCCTCGCCCCCAGTAACACAGCTACATACAGCCCCCTCGCCCCCAGTAACACAGCTACATACAGCCACCTCACCCCCAGTAACACAGCTACATACAGCCCCCTCGCCCCCAGTAACACAGCTACAAACAGCCGTCTCGCCCCCCCAGTAACACAGCTACATACAGCCGCCTCGCCCCCAGTAACACAGCTACATACAGCCACCTCGCCCCCAGTCAAGCATCTTTACATCCTTCATCCGTACCAGATATACAGTCCCACATAACATACACCTCAGCCCACACAGCCATGCAGTCCCAAGCAGTGGTGTAAATAGGAGAGATTGGGCCCCATAGCAGATTTCTGCATGGGGCCCCCTTTCCCCTTAAAAAAAATATAAACATATGTCGGCTGCATTCACATAAACGTGTGGTGGCCAGACTATCGCCTAGCAGGGCACATGTTTGGCGTTGTGGAGAGGAGGAGAGGTGATCGCGGCTCACCCCTCCCCTCTCATTAGAGAATAGAGCTGCATGGTCGTTCTTACGGCCATAGATAGAGCACGCTCTCTCTCTTTTGCGGCCACAGCACGAAACAGTGAGTACTCGTTGTGCTCACCGTACCGAGCCCAGGCGCTATAGATGCCTATGAGGGAAGTATATCCGGTAACAAATTTGCAGCCGGATATACGCCCCCCATAAGTTCTTGTGAATGTACCCTTATACAGACATGTTTATACAATTACACACTGATATATACACACCATTATATACTTAGATACACACAAATAAAGTTCTACACACATATACTTGCACCCATATATATACACACAAGTATACACTTACACACATTCAGTATATAGAGCTTATAAATACATACCATATACACAGCATATACAAAAACCACATGATTCATATATATAAATGTGCACATATATATGCTTATGTAAATATATGCGTGTATAAATACAGTAGATGCATATACACACAGTATTTACACCTATACACAGTATATACACCTATACACAGTAGATACATATATACACAGTAGATACATATATACACATACACACACAGTAGATGCCTATATACACAGTATATACATATATACACATATACACAGTGGACGCCTATATACACAGTATATACATATATACACATATACACAGTGGATGCCTATATACACAGTATATACACAGTAGATGCCTATATACACAGTATATACATATATACACAGTATATGCCTATATACACAGTATATACATATATACACATATACACAGTAGATGCCTATATACACTGTATATACATATATACACATATACACAGTAGATGCCTATATACACTGTATATACATATACAGCAGATGCCTATATACACAGTATATACATATATACACATATACACAGTAGATGCCTATATACACAGTATATACATATACACACATATACACAGTAGATGCCTATATACACTGTATATACACATATACACTCATATACATATATATACACACAGACAAATACATGTATATACTTGCCCCCGGTGACCGGCCGTGGCGTCAGGCTGGCGTTCGGGCGGGTGCTTGTTCGGGCGGGGGGTGTCGGTCGGTTGCTTGCTCGGCCGGGGAGGAGGGGTGGCGGGTGCTTGTTCAAGCGGAGCGGAGCCGTGCGGGAGCAGGGGGCAGGGCCGAGCGGGGGGCGGGGCCCGGGCGGTTCGAGCGGGGTTGCGTGAGCGGGGGGGGGGGGGGCATTGTTGGATGACTCTACCATAGCGGGGGATGGGGGGGCGGAGTCACCTGTGCCGTGCGGGGCAGGCGGCTCCGCCATGCTGTGGTTTGTAATGCCGGGGAGGCCATGCAGGGGATGAGCGAGCTGGGAAACAGTTACCTGTGGCGGGGGGAGCGCGCTTGCGGAGGCGGAGTCACCTGTGCCGTGCGGGGTGGGCGGCGATGGGCAGGCAGCGGGCGGCTCCGCCATGAAGCGTTATGGACGGGCGGGGAGGCCATGCAGGGGGATGGGCGAGCTGTGAGGCGGTCACCTATGCAGAAACATGGGCGGGGAGGCGGTCACCTATGTCTAGGGGCGGCGGGCGGCTCAGGAGAGTGTGCACGGGAGGAGCGGGGGTGCGGTCTGGTGGGGGCCCCTAGGGGGGGCAAGATGGTGGGGGCCCCGGGGCTCTAGCCCCGCGAGCCCCGCCTATAATCCGGCCCTGGGTAAATTATAATGTATAATTATTTTTGGCAGGTTTTTAACAGGTTTTTTTTTTGTTTTTTTTTTAACGGCGTTCATTGTGCAGGTTCAATAATTATTTACTTTTATTCTATGGGTTGTTACAGACGCGGTGATAATGATTTTGACTTTTTGGGGGGTTATTTTTAGCTAGAAAACGTAACAAGCAGGTTGTTTCCCTTCTGTGAGGGCAATCATGTAAATATGATGGTGAATGTCCAATTTAATGGCGTGTTAACGTGTCATAAGAATTGCAAATGTTCTGGGTTTTATGTGGTTTGTGAAAGTTAAACTATATTTTTTCTTTTCTCTTGGAAGGCCCCCAACGAGATGCACAAGCAGCAAGAGAATTCATCTTAAAGATGTTTGTAGATCTGAATCCAGACAGTGACAAAATAATCTACTCTCATTTTACCTGCGCCACAGATACAGAGAACATTCGCTTTGTCTTTGCTGCTGTCAAGGACACTATCTTACAGCTCAACCTGAAGGAATACAACCTGGTCTAACTGTGCCTGCTAGTTTTCCCAATCCCCCTTTGGGCCATTGAAGAAATACAAGAAGGACTGTATTATCTATAAGAGAAGAAAAGAAACAATTTGCAAAATACTAATTTATTGCCGTCCTGAACTCTGTGTATGATCAGAGTTTGTAGTGATTATTCTTATGATTTTATTTAAACTATGTAGAGGAAACCGCCTGCACTAACATTGCGGCACCAATTTTCTAAAAGAAAAACGACTTGTGTTTTGAATTGTAAGTCGTGAGCTCACAAGGGCCTGTTTAATTTTTATTGCTTTTTCATTTTTAAGGGGAGAGCAGGATGCGTTGAATTCTGCATCAGGCTCCTTCTTTAGAGTATTTTAACCTTTTGCAACTTTAAAATTACCATAAGATTTCACATTCAAGATTCCCTTTCTAAGCCGCTTACTCTAGGGGAAAAAAAAATTTAGGCATAAATTTTTTTTTTATATATATATATTTACGTTTAACTTCAAGCCATCATCTTTGCTAATTTATATACTTTTTTTGAAGGATAAAAGTATTGATACTGTGATTTTTAAATTATTGACATGTAAAAAAAAGTAGATTTGATTTTTGGTACTGTCTTTGTCATTTTGAGGTAAGATTCAAAGAACTCATCAAGCAGTAGGTACATGAGTTCACTCTTTAGCTTTCCATATGAGATGACAGATACAATGGCAGATAGTTGAGTAATATGTCTGTAAAAACAACTGAGATACAAAATGCAGAATAGAAAGGTATTTTGGCGTGCCATTTTTTTTTTTTTAAGGGAAGGGGGATTAAACCATTGAATATATTTAATGTTTTACTTGCACATTCTAAATGCCATGAACACTAAACACTCTCCCATCCAACTAAGTGCAGTGTGTTCAGCTATACAGATACGTTTGTTTCTTACGATTTTTAAGGTGGTGTTATAGAGCGGATTCAATAGTTTGTGCAAACCAATATCCAGTTGCCAAATCTGGCTTTTTTTTTTGTACTGTACATAGACCATTAAAATGCCAAAACTGACTGATTAGGTTCCAGCTGCATCTGATGCCTGCCAAATAAGCCATTTCACTTCATACAGTAGGTATTTTAATTCCTAGTATTCCATTATACTTGCCAAACAATCCGTGCATGCATTACCTACGCAGGTAGCCTTGTATTTTAAAGATGTGTTTGGTGCCCTGTATGTTAAGGTGAGGTGCCATACGGATTTCTCTTTTCCAATGAAGCTCGTAGTATGAGCCTTGACGGACCTGCAACACAGTATAAGTGCACTCATTTGCTAATCTTTGTGTTGATAAGAACAGTTACAAGTAGAATAATCCAAGAACTTTTTTTTTATAACTTGTTCAGATCTGCTGTTATATGATTTCTATGAGAAAGAACATTAAAAAAAAGAAAAAAAAAGAAATCAAAGTATTAGTCCCTTAATGATTACAAAATGCACAGAATAATGTCTTTCCACGGTTCCCTTTCCACAGCTTTGCAGTTTTCTACAATTTTTTTGTTGTTACAATTTCCAGTTTGTGGAGTTTTTGCAAGATGTTCAAGTGGAGGGGGTGTTCAGCTGTGCCATTTGTTTCATTGCTATGCAGCATGTGGGGGGTGGAAGAGAGGGTCATGAATGCTGAAGCCACTGCCTCAGGGATGCAGAGATGAGCTGAAAATGAAGAAACACTGAATATAGAATGTTTACATTTAACCCATTCGGTCCTGACAAATTTCTTAATGTTGGCGGCTTGAAGGATTAAATGGATGATGATACTACTCTCCATCCAAAAAATCCCTCCATAACCTTTTTTTCTTCTGCTCCCAAGAATATACATGTAATTTAACAAGTATAGTTAAAGAAAAAAAATACTGTTTGTAGGTATAGTGCAATTATAAATGCTATAATCATTGTACATACATCTCTCTATTTCTATATATATATATATGGCAGCATCCATATTGGCTTTGTAATCATTAGTTTTTGGCAAACTGAATGTGCTGTATTGATAAATATGTATCTATGTAATTGTATTGTATGTCTTATAGCTTATTCACATTTCGAATATTGTTATGTTTCCTTTTGTGTTTTTTTTTTTTTTTAAAGGAGAATGTACATTTTATTAGTTTACTATCGTCAGAATTCTTTTTTTTTTTCTTTCTCACAATTTAAATATTGACTATAAACAATTTATTCTGGTACCCAGGTAACAGATGTCATTTGAACTATTCCTAAAAATGGGTACAATTTATAATGGATGTCTAAAAAAAACAAAAACAGATAAAGTGTTCATTGATTGCCAACACCGATGAGCTTTCTTTTTGAGGACTCTATTAATGTGCAAAATGTTGATGGATTCCACTTCAGGATTTGTGTCCCATAATACAATTGTTACTCATTTAGCTTATCAGCACAAGCTTTGGGATTCAACATTTTTTACAGCCGTGGGTGGTTCTGAAACTTGTCACAATCCATTGGAAGGACCTGTTTTGGAGGGTTATAAATCTCCTCATGGAAAAAAAAAAAATCGATTTGTTCATGGTCCTAATTGGACACTTATTGCTTTTGCAACAATGTTTTCATAAACATTTATTCTGTCACGTACAGTATATATTCTACAACGTGTTAGCACACATCTAATGTATATAATTGTCACCTATGTTTCTAGTCAGTGAAAATATGAATATATATATTTGTTTTATTTTATTTTTCAATGATGCTGTGACAAATGAAAATTGACACTGAAGCTTCACAAGATTTAGTAGTAGTTGTTTTGTTTCGGGCCGGGGGGGGGTGTTATCTTCAGATTATTTCTATGCACCAATATCTCTACAGTTACCTTTCTTGAAGTTACGGACACCATGCCATTCTGTAAGTGGTATCTGTGGGGACATTTACAAACACTTGCATAGAGATGTCTTAAATTCTGAGATTTGTTGCATATGTTGTACTTTCTCAATTGCATATATCAGTAATACACTGATTTTTCTAGGTGTTCTTGGGGCTAAAATGATTTCATAAAGCGAACAAATTTGTAAGAAACCCATGCATTTTTTTTAAAGACACCCCACCCCCACCACCACTTCAGCTTTTTTTTTTTTTTTTTTTTAATTTATGTAGCCCACTCTTGCACAATATATAAATATTAATGCACAGGGGTTCCCACTAAGAATGTATGAGTGTTTCCAGATCTAACTGTCATGCCTTATGGAGCTCCAGATCAGAAATTTGTGCCTCAGACCTAAAACGTAGGCAAAAAGTGTTTTGGTTTTCTTTTTCCTTATGTTTGCCAAATCAGGTTTTTTTTTTTTTTTGTTTTTTTAATGTCCTGCATGGGAACCTTGACCATTGCTAGCACAAGGAAACTGTAATATGTGTGCTTTTGAAATAAATTACCTTGAACTTGACTTTTTTTATTTTAAACTTATAACCAACTGCTAATGCGCTGTACTGCTGTGGTGAGGGTGAGTTACTGTACATATTTTAAGGTCAGGCTATTGTGTTCAAGTGTTGTTTTTATTTTTAGTTATTATTTTTTTTTTTTTTTTTTTTTGACACCTAAATAACCTCAGTCCGAGGCAGAAACTTAATGTGTTTGGGGAGGGGCACAAATGCATTGCTGGTCAGAACATATGTATGTTTCTCTTAATGTGCAAAAATGTTTTATTTTTGGGGAGAAAGAGTGGGGTATTTGAGTAAAATGTGGAAAATGGGATGCAAGGGCTGCAGGCTGTGGCTTTGCTCATTTTTACTATCCTACTGTGGTACATTGTGCACAACTTAAGCTCTTCCTTCCCTTCTGATAAACCTTTACTAATGGCATCTTACCACTCATAATAAAATTGAATTCAGCCATTTACATTGTATTATATTTTTGACTTTTAAATACAGTGGTCTGAAATTCTACTTTTTGGTAACACAACTGTTATTTTATAAATATAGTCTAACTATACATCCAACCAAAGATCCACAAATTGTGCTTCTGGGTGTATGTGTAAATTTCTGCCACATACACAGATGTGTATGTGTGTTTCATTGTTTGGTATGCTTTCAGTATGTTACTTTGGGATGTCATCATTTTGCCATGACTAAAGCTAGACAAGACAGATGTTGAAATATGGTAAACATTTCAGGCTGAAAAAGAAGCATCTGTTTAATTTTCTTTAGAAATTTTGGTTAATTTGGCTGAATTTTTTATTTTTCTTGTTTAGTATCATATTAAACAGTGATGCATTATGCCTTTTTGTGTCATAAGTTTCCATTTTTACATAATTATTCAACATCAATTCTCAATTGTATAAATTAACACTTTTTTTTTTTTTTTTTTTGTCCAATAGAAAACGCGTGTCTGACCTAATCGCAAAATGAGTCAACAATGTTTAGGGGCTAAAATCCTTTTCCATTGCATCACAAAATATACATGGAGAATTTAATACATGCAAAAATATTTGCCTAAAAGCATATGTGTTTTTGTCAGTTAATAGGAATGAGAGTTCCTGGACACAGACTAAACTGCTTTTTGAGAAATCCTCTGCTTTGGACTAGCCGTGTTCTAGGTTGAGATGACAACTAATTAATTGACCAGAAGGGAATGGAAAAATCTGTGTGACATCCGTGTTCAAGTAGTCTAGATTTATCTACTATTAAAACTTGCAGTAGAATGTACAGAACAAGCTTTATTTTTTACGGCTTTCAATGTGTGGTCTAAATGACATGTTCCCTATATTCGTTGTATGAGTACAATCGAGATACCAGATTTATGTTCTGTATTTTTTGGGACTATAATATGCACTTTTTTTTAGCAAGAGAAAGTCTTGCTAAAAATATTTATAGTCTTATTAGCCAACATCAGGAGGATCCTGTACTTCTAGATCCTGCCTGAGAGAGGGTGATATGCTTTATCAGTGTTTCATTCAGAGAGCAGAGTCTCCTGACAAAAACCTGTATAGGACTTTGTGTTACATCATTGGGTCACATGACCCAGAAGAAAAGTCTGCTCTGAAGCTATACTGTGAAGCTGCTGGAAAACTGGAGCGGGCTGTGCAGGAGGAATCAAGGCTGAATATACACAGGGTAAGGAGGCTGTGCAGGAGACATTAAGGCTTGTAATACAGAGGGGAGGAGGAGCTGGAGCAGGCTGTGCATATGAAGTGGAGGATAGTAATACAGAGGGGATGAGGAGCTGGAGGAGGTTCAGCAGGAGAAGTAGAGATTGGAAGTACAGAAGGGATAGGGAGGAGAAGTTGAGGCTGGTAACAGATGAGGGGATGTTTTGGAGAAGTGGAGGCTGGTAATCTAGAGGTTGTACAGGAGAAGTAAAGGCTGGTTATACAGCGGGAATGAGGAGCTGGAAGAGGCTGGTTATAAAGAGGGTATAATGAGTTGGAGGAGGCTGGTTATGCTACCAGTTTTGTCTGTGTGTATGTAGAATAGAGTCCGGGGCCGATAAGGACTGCCATGGGTGCTGGGCTGTATTAATATTATACTCCTTCAAGTCTGGTAATCACTTCCTATATATGGTACTAGAATCAAGCTTCTTGTGGAATAGAAGATGCATCCCTTCTATCTGCTCTTATAGGTCCTTTTGGGGGACCTTTTAAAGATCCTGTAATGAATCTTGAGTACATGTATATTGGGAGCATGAACAGATCTATGAGGATTCTATGGATAAAGATCCTTAATTTAAAATTTATTGGGTGGCCATAGGTCCCTTAGAAAGCATTGGACTACTGTCCTATATTATAATCCAGTACTACAGAGGAAATATTGCAGAAATGTCTGTGACCACCAGGAAATTTTGAATGTGTATCAAATATATTCTAACATTTTTATATGTCCAAATATGCAGTGCTTCTTATAGTAAATTGTATTATCTAAAAAATATGCTAGTTTTATGTGTTAGTGTACATATACCAAAGTATTCTCGCCTAGCCATAGCCAGGCAGGCATCGCACTGGAGAGGAGGAGAGATGAGTACTGATCACCCCTCCCTCTCCGCAGGAAACACTACACTGCTGTACACACGGGGAAAGAGAAAATGCTCTATGTTTTCCATATGAACTGTGCGAGCAGGTTTGTGGCACAGTTACACCGCTGGATTGCCATAGCTGTCTATGGGGACGTATATCCAGATATATGAACCCGCGATGGCAATGAATGGGTCTTTAATATGTATCCCAATGTTCTGACACCCTAAACTGCACAGACCTGGTTAAGTGGTAACTTTTGCTTATTTTCCTTGAGACCTTTTGGGGAAATGTACAATTTTTTTGATCATTTTTATCGAAACTTTTGTGCTTTGCAATTGGTACAATAAGATGTTACTTTCAAATTTATATTTCAAATACAAACCAGGAAGGGAGATGGAGAGAGCAGGGAGAAATTCCACATTGGATCCAGTGGATCTTGCATTGAACTCTAACCCGTTGCAGTTTTGTGAAGCATACATTTGTTTTTCCATGTATGCATGCTCTAATTTTGCAAGTGACGCAGTGGAAACGCCCTATACAAGTCTATGGAGACACATAATAAAACACATTGCACTCTCTGAGTTAAATGCACATGTAATGCATATTTCCCTTAAAGATACATGCCATGAATTTACCCAATTATTCTCTAAAGATCTCATAATAAATGCTTACAAGATAGCAGGGGGATTGCACAAACCAAAAGGCATGAGAAGATATTCAAAATGTCCCTCTACCATGCTAAAGGCAGTTAACCGAACACCTCTGGAGTACAAGGAGCTAAAGAAAATGCCCACTCTTGGGGGACTTTCACACAAAATACAAATAAATATACCCACAGCTTAGACATTATCTTAGGACTTGAATCTTAACCCCTCCTCGCACGGGGACGTTTTATTACGTTCCGCTTTTGGCACGGGCTCTCGAATGGAGCCGGCCCAGAGGCAGCGGCTGTCAGCGCTTAAACACTCAATCGGAGCTGGCTCCGATACCGAGTGTTAACCCCTTACACTCTGCATTGTGTAAGGGTCTTGCCCCTAAGGATCGTATCCTCTTCTTGGCAGCCCCAAGGTCCTGGGCAGTCAGATCCCTTCTGGCTCTGACTGTAAACTACCTGAGCATGCCAGACAGTTTACACTTCTTTATAATTAATTTGTATTATAGAGCAGTGTATTGGACTTGAGCATTGCTGGTTCAAGTTTGTATAAGTAAAAAAGGTTAAGAAAACATGTAGAAAAAAAAAAGTTTAAAACCTTAAAATAAAAACTTTCCCATATAAACAATAAAGTATAAAAAATACAAATACACAAAAAAACCACATATATGGTACTGCGTCCGTAACAATCTTAATAATAAAACAGAATTATTACTGGACCTGCACAGTCAACGCCTAAAAAAAAAAAAAAGATTCCAAAAATAGATCATTTTTAATTAATACCCTTGAAAAATGCTCTAAAAAGTGATTTAAAAAATTTTACACACACTAAAATAAGACCACTAAAAAGAACATCTCTTCTTCAGAAAAAATAAGCCCTTAACCAGATTCGTCAGACGAAAAATAAAAAAGTTGTGCAAAAGATGGTGATGCTAAAATTATTTAGATTTTCTCAAAATTAGATTTTATTCAGTAAAATTGGTGAAAAAATTAAAATCTATATAAATTAGGTATTACTTGAAATTGTGGCCACCCATAGAATAAAAATAATAGATTACTTTTCTGGTGAAAGGCCAAAAAAACAAAAGGATCATGTTCATTTTTTCCACCAATAAAGAGTTAATAAAATTGTATCAATGGCATCTCATGTGGCAAATAATAACCCCCTATGTGTCCACGTTAAAAAAAAAAAAAGAAAAGAATTTAGCCTGTAGAATTTTTGACAATTCTATGCCCGGCAGTGCGCCCATACAGCAGGTTACCACCACATGTGG
Organism: Engystomops pustulosus; assembly: GCF_040894005.1. Lineage (NCBI taxonomy): Eukaryota > Metazoa > Chordata > Amphibia > Anura > Leptodactylidae > Engystomops > Engystomops pustulosus. The sequence goes on from NC_092411.1 coordinate 113,821,482, forward strand.
GATATTGGTACACTCGGGAGAATTTGGGTATCAAACATTGTAGAGCTTTTTTTTTTTTTTTTTTTCTTCATTTAATCCATTGTGAATGTCTAATTTTCTGCCCAAAATTAATGCATTGTCCAAACATATTACAGATTTATAGACTGTACCTCCATTTTGTTTTATCCCCCGTGAAACACCTAAAGAGTCAACAAGCTTCTTAAAAGTGCTTTTTCATACGTTGAGGTATGTACTTTCCATAATGGGGTTATTTACTAGTTTGCCTCTTGCAGTCAATTGAAAGTTTAGCAGGTCCCTATAAATACAGGTTTTGGTAATTTGCCAAAAAATGTGAAAAATGGCACCAATATTCTAAGCATTGTAGTAAAATATGTGGAATCTTACAAAATCATGCCATCATAATGCAGACATTTGGGAAATGTAAGTTATTAATTAAATTGGGTGCTATGACTACCTGCTTCAAATGTGGAGAATTTAGAACTTTGAAAATAAAGAATTTTGCCAAATTTTTGCCAAATTTCGTTTTTTTCCCCATAACTAAACATAAAATCATAAATCTAAATTTTAAAACTAATTTGAAGTACAATGTGTCATGATAAAACAATCTCAAAATCCCCTACATATCTTATAGTGTTCCAAAGCTATAATCACTTATAGTGATAGGGGCTCTGTTGTACACGTTTAGCCAGATTCAGCAGATTTTGGCCTCTATACTAAAGTCAAGTTGTTTTGGACTGGTTATTCTGTAAAGACTAGGAAGAATTGTAAGAGCTGAGCCTCTGGTACCTACCTACTTGCTGGCCCCGTGCTAAATCTCAGGCAACTACTGGGCGGCGTTTCCTATCCTGGAAAAATGAGCAGTACAGTACAGTGTACTATCCATGCATCCAGAAGCCCCTCCCACAAGTTGGATTGGTTTGATGGGCACTTTTTCAATACCAAACCTGCCTGTTTGTGCTCTCCTTTGAAAGGAGTAGTGTACATGATTGTGGGAAATTTTCAGTTTCTTAGCAATTTGTCACATGGAATGGCCTTTATTTCTAAGAACAAGAACAGACTGTTGAGTTTCACATAAAAGTAATTTTTTTCTGGTTATTGTCAGAGTTTCATAGAACAAACAAATGAATAAAGATTCTCAACCAGCTCAAAGTATGGCCATTTTTATAGCTTCTCTAATCAGCCAAACTGTTTTCAGCTGTGCTAGCATGCTTGAACAAGGGTTTTCTGAATATCCATTAGCCTTCTTAGACAGTTAACAATTTACCATTAAACCACTGGAGTGGTGGTTGTTGGAAATTGGTCTATATACACCTGTGTAGGTAGATAGTGCACATCAATCAGCTGTATATATTAATCAAATATAAATACTCTGCAAAAAAAAATAAAGAGAGCACTCAACTCATCCTAGATCTGAATGATTGAAATATTCATATTGAATACGTTGTTCTGTACAAAGTTTAATGTGCTGACAACATAGTCACAAAAAAATTACCAATGGAAATCAAATTTATTAACCAACGGAGGCCTGGATTTGGAGTCACCCACAAAATTAAAGTGAAACAACACACTACAAGCGGATCCAACTTTGTTGTAATGTCCATAAAAAAAGACAAAATGAGGCTGAGTATTGTGTGTGGCTTCCACATGCCTCGCTACAACGCCTTGGCCACCCCAGCTAGTGCAGCTTATTGAGGATGGCACATCAATGCAAGCTGTGGCAAGAAGGTTTGCGGTATCTGTCAGCATAGTGTCCAGTACAACACGAGACGTGGAGGGGGTTGTAGGAGGGCAACAACCCAGCAGCAGGACCGCTACCTCCATATTTGTGCAAGGAGGAACAAGAGGGGCACTGCCAGAGCCTTGCAAAATGACCCCAGCACTGCCACAAATGTGCATATGTCTGACTCCATGAGTTTGGCATGAGGACTCAATGTCCACAGATGGGGGTTGTGCTCACAGCCCAATACAGTGCAGGACACCAGGATTGGCAAATTCACCAATGGTGCCCTTTACTCTTCACAGATGAAAGCAGGTTCACACTGAGCACATCTTACAGACAAGTCTGGAGACGCCATGGAAAGTGATCTGCTGCCTGCAACATCCTTCAGCATGACCGGTTTGGCAGGGGGTTAGTAATGGTGTGGGGTGGCATTTCTTTGGAGGGCCACACAGCCCTACAAGTGCTCACCAAATGTAGCCTGACTGCCATTAGGTACCAAGATTAGATCTTCAAACCCCTTGCGAGACCATATGCCGGTGCGGATGGCCCTGGGTTCCTCCTAATTCAGACCGATGCTAGACCTCATGTGGCTGGAGTTTGTCTGCAGTTCCTGCAAGATGTAGGCATGGAAACTATGGACTGGCCCACTCGTTCCTCAGACCTGAATCCAATTGAGCACATCTGGGACATCATGTCTTGCTCCGTCCACCAATGTCACGTTGCACCACAGACTGTTCAGAAGTTGGCGGATGCTGTAGTCCAGGTCTGGGAGGAGATCCAAGGCAATCCACAACCTCATCAGGAGCATGCCAGGTGTTTTAGGGAGGTCATACAGGCACGTGGAGGCCACACAGAATACTGAGCTTCATTTTGTCTTGTTTTACAGACATTACATCAAAGTTGGATCAGCCTGTAGTGCGTTTTTCCACTTTAATTTTGTAGGTGACTCTAAATTCAGGCCTCCATTGGTTAATAAATTTGATTTCCATTGATGATTTTTTGTGATTTTGTTGTCGGCACATTCAAATTTGTACAGAACAAAGTATTCAATGAGAATATTTAATTCATTCGGATCTAAGATGTGTCATTTGAGTAGTGTATATATATTGCATATATATCCCCCATCTATCAACCTTATCTATCTTAGGGCTGCAACACACTTGCCATAATCAATCTAGCAGGGATGACACTTATATTACAGTGTTGCCTGTGCTACATATTGTGAACAGAAATCACGTTCATCATATATTGTTCTGTCTCTAGCAACACACTAAAGCATCTGAAAATATTTCTCTATGTATCTTATATCTGTCATCTTTATATCTACTTATCGCTATCTTTCTTAAATCTATAGATCTATATATGCAATTGTCATACGAGCGAATCTATCTTTCTCATCAGTGGCATGACAAGACTCTATTGGGCCCTAGTGCAAACTTTGGATAGGGGTCCCCATATACCTAAACTGTCATTGCCTCCCCTGTCCCACACATTACACTTGAGAGAATACACATACCATATATACTCGTGTATAAGCCGAGTTTTTCAGCACAAAAAATGTGTTGAAAACGTCTCCTTGGTTTATACACAAGTCAATACGAGTAAAAAATGGACTTAAAAAAATAAACTTATATACTCACCCTCCAGTGGCCCCGATGCGCAGCGCTGCTCCCCTGGCTCCTCTTCTGGCTTCCCGGCTCCTCTTCTTGCTTCAGCGCTCGTCTTCTTTAACATCGTGCTGGGCGCCGCCATGTTTTTCTCCCGGACGGCGCCTAGTATGACGTCAGCAGCGGCGCGTCATACTAGGCGCCGCACGGGAGAGAACAATGGTGGCGCCCAGCACAATGTTAAAGAAGACAGAAGACGGGCGCTGAAGCAAGAAGAGGAGCCGCAATGACATCAGGGCAGCAGCGCTGCGCATCGGGGCCACCAGAGGGTGAGTATATAAGGTTTTTTTTTTTTTTTTTTAAATTCTGGGCTGACTATACTGCTGGGGGCACGCTGTATACTACTGGGGGCAGGCTGGGGTGGCTGTATACTACTGGAGGCAGGTTGTATACTACTGGGGGCAGGCTGGGGAAGGCTGCATACTACTGGAGGCAGGTTGTATACCTGGGGGCACGCTGTATACTACTGGGGGCAGACTGGGGTGGCTGTATACTACTGGGGGTAGGCTGGGGAAGGCTATATTCTACTGGAGGCAGGTTGTATACTACTGGGGGCTGGCTGTATACTACTGGGGGCAGGCTAGAGAAGGCTGTATATTATAGGGGGCTGGCTATTTACTGGGGGGGGGGGGTCTGTGACCAGTGCATTTCCCACCCTCGGCTTATACTCGAGTCAATAGGTTTTCACAGTTTTTGGTGGTAAAATTAGGGGTCTTGGCTTATACTCGAGTATATATGCTACGCAGAATTATACTTCTAGAACCAGACTTAGAACTGCCCCCTTAATGAAACAAAAACAATCAACTCCATACTCAACTCACCCAGCGATCCCACGGCTTCCTCTTGCATTGTAGGCAGATCCGCGCATACTGTATGACACGGTGGTAGGACCGCTGATGATATAATCAGTGTGCACTGGCATGGCACATATACAATTGATTTTCCTCACCTCTCACAGAACCCGGAGAATGTCGGCAGGCATGCTGGGAGAGCAAGGTGACGTCTCACATGACGTAAACTCCCTCTCCCATGCTCCCAGGTTCAGGGGCATGCATAATTAGGTCTTATGTCTTGACAGAGTTAAAGGCTCAGCAGAAAGTATTCAGACTCCTTCATTGGAGTCCAGCTGTGTTTATTTAAACTTATTGACTTGATTAGAAAAGGCACACACCTATCTATATAAGACTTTACAGCTCATAGTACATGTCAGAATACATGAGAATCAAAGGTCTAAGGAATTTCCCAAGGAGCTCCTAATTTTACCACAAAAAAAAAAAAACTGGAAAAAGTTATAGACTGGAGTATAACCTCTTGGGTAGGAATGTTCAGCAGCAGCCGCACCTCATTACTGAAAAGACCACAGCAGATCCTAAATTTCTACGGCGGGGCCCCCCTTTAATGAGATGTCCACAGCAAATGCCTGTTGAATGAAATGTCTACAGCAGATGCCCCTTTTAATGAAATGTCCACCTGAGATTGCCCCATTTAATGAAATGTCCACCGCAGATGCCCCCCTTTAATAAAATGTCCACCGCAGATGCCCCTCTTTAATGAAATGTCCGAAGCCAATGACCCTTTTAATGAAATGTCCATCCCAGATACCCCCTTTTAATGTAAAGCCCCCGGCAGGGCCCACTTGAAAGAAAAAAATCTTTAATCACCTTCTGGCTTCTTCTCCCTGGCCCCGACTCTTGATCTTCTCCTTGCAGCTCTGTCTTCTTCTTCTGGCTCAGGCGCATATACCATGTGTATCCCGACCTTGTGACGTCATAGTGTAAGGGCCTGTGCAGCGTATACACTATGATGTCACGCGCCGCGTCATAGTGATGCGCCCGGGCCATAAGAGCAGAAGACGGAGAAGCTGCAAGGTGAGTATAGATTTTTTTTTTTAAGACTGATGACAGATCTTCATATAGGCCCTGGACACTCGAGTATGGCCCCGGACGCCCGCTCATACTGCCTATATGAAGATCCGCCATTGGCAACCACAACTCACCAGATCACTGTGGAAAAGCTCCTAAAATGCAGTAGGGAGATGGGAGAAAGTTCTACAAAGTAAACTATTACTGGAAGCCTCTCTTCACTTCAAGACATATGAAAGCCCGCATACACACATAAAGAACTTCCATACCATGAGAAAAAACATTCTCTGGTCTGATGACACAAAGATTAAATTTTTTGGTGTTAATTCTAAGCCGGGAGGTCCGATGGGGTCCCACATACCTTCGTTGGACCCCTCAATGCTCTGTCAGATTAATGGAGCAGACAGCCACGCATGACCGTTCTGCTCAATTAATCTCTATGGAGTTGATGGAAATCGCTGACCACTCCGATCTTCGTCAGCTCCATAGAGCAGAAGAGAACGGTCGTGCGCGGCTGTCTGCTCCATTAATCTGACAGAGATCTGTTTTCGTTATCTGTCGGGGTCTCAGCACTGAACAGACCCCGACTGAACAGCAAGTTAGGCCCTATCCCGTGGATAGGGCCTAAGTTTTCTTCATGTGAAAACCCCTTTAACACCTCTATGACACAGCCCGACGCCCCAAATCTGCCCTGTGTCAATATAAGTGGTTAAGTGTTAAGTTACAAAAAAATTAACATTCTATATAGCCTGTAAAATGTGACAATGCAGATCTGCTCTGGATTGTGCTGCTTCCCATATAGCATTTTACCACCACATATGGGGCATCCTCATTGGTTATCAACAATTGGTTATTTACACCTTGTAAATTATACCTATATTTTGTTTTAACCTCTGTGAAACATCTAAAGGATTAACACACATCTAAAGGATTAACACACATCTTAAAGTAAATTTTTCACATATTGTAGGGTGCAGGTTCTAAATTGACATAATTTACAGTCTTTTACCGCTATTTAGGCCTCTCAAAGTCACTTACACCTTAGCAGGTGCCTCTAAATAAGGGTTTTTGCAATTTTCATAAAATGAGAAAAATTGTACAATTGTAAAATTCTGAACCTCCTAACAACCTAAAAAAGAGAGGGGATGCATAGAAACCCTATGCCGATATAAAGCAGACATTTGTGAAATGCTAGTTATAAAGTTACTTGGGTGCTATGACTATCTGCCTAAAAAGCAGAACATTTTGAACTTTGAAAATGAATAATTTTTAGAAGATTTAGCAGAATTTCCATTTTTTTCATAACTAAACACAAAAGATATCATCAAAATCTTTCCATTACTTTGAAGTACAATGTGTGACGAGAAATCAATCTCAAAATCCCCTGGATATAACCTCCTATAATAACACAGGGCAAATTTTTAAAATTCATGCCTGGTCCTAAGGCCCTAAAATGGCTTAGGCCAGAAGGGGTTGATTTGTAAATAGTGAAGTATCCTATTTCGGTTGTTCCATTAGTTAGCAGTAGATGGCAGTGTAGTACTGACTGACTATTGTCTGATGACTGATCACGCATCTAACAGCGATGCAGGTTATTCCAGAGATTAAAGCACATTCACTCTATAAGAAGATATGCAAACTAAGAGCTGTCTCCTATAGAAGTCAATCTTTTAGAAGCGGCGTGCCCCAAACTACAGCCAAAAACCAACTTATTTACCACAAAGTGCTGATATGGCAATTTAATCAGTAATTCAGGTTCGGCCAAGTAACCGGGACATGTTAACAGATTGGCTGCCGAAAAGCCAATCTGGCAAACCGACACCCAGGGCAATGTCTGGCCATGGGGACAATCAACAATAAGTTTCTGATAGAGATGAGTGGACCCAGGAACGTCAGGTCCTCTCATCTCTATCAAGAACTTATTGCTCCATTCTTTGCCACAGCTTTCAGTCTCATTGCCGTTTTTTTGGACAATGATAATGTTGAAAGAAGGAGGGAATATTCTGATAATCATTGTAGCTTTCTTCCAGGGTCTACTTAAAGAGGAGGAATCACAGGATGTGAGCTCCAATGATAATACAATTCTGTCCACACCTCCATGATCCTCCTGCGGTCCCAGGAAGTGTTATGTTAAAACAGCACTGAACGCAGCACCTCTTGGGTTACCCAGGACTGTAGGAGACCTTTAGTCGCTCGACTTGTCTGGAAAACTCTGTGCTGGGGTGATGAACTGGGTGTCAACAGAGATGGCTCTGAGTGCCACCTCTGGCACCTGTGCCATAGGTGTGCCACCGCTGTCCTATAGGGTATTCTTGGAAAAGCCACTACTACATCACCCTACATTAGTATTTACAGATTGCTATTAACCCCTAGGCGTACCAGGACGTTATACTACGTCCCTGCGGCTAGATGCTAAGCGCACTGGGACATAGTATAATGTCCAGCTTCTGGGACCACCTCACGAACGGAGCCGGCACCAGAAGCAGCGGCTGTCAGCTGTCTGTCACAGCTGTAACACCCGCATTCGGAGTAGGCTCAAGCATGACTGCGGCGTGTAAGGCGGTTCCTGCTATTGATCGGATCCCTCGCTTCCCAGGGGATCCGATCCATTTCTGGGCAGCCCCGAAGTCTGCCTAGTGCTTCGGGGCTGCCCGATCTCCGAGGTTTGACTGTAAACAGTCTGCGCATGCTTTGCATGCTCAGACAGTTTACACTTCTCTACAATGAAAAAGTATTGTAGAGCAGTGTATTGAACTTGAACCAGCGATAAGAGCATCGCTGGTTCAAGTATGTATAAGTAAAAACATGTCAAAGCACAAAATTTTACACATTAGAATAAATTAAAAAAAACTACATAAAAATATAAACCCCTAAAATATCACTTTCCCATAAAAACAATGAATAAAGTATAAAAAACACAAACACACAAAAAACCGTCACATATTTGGTATTGCCGCGTCCGTAACCTCTGTATAATAAAACAGAATCGTTACTGGACCTGCACGGTAAACGCCGGGGGAAAAAAATTATAAAAAACATTCCGAAAAAAGATATTTTTTAATTAACACCTTTAAAAAAATGCTCTAAAAAGTGAATAAAAAAATGTTACGCACTCTCAAATAAGACCACTAAAAAGAACAACTCTTCTCGCAAAAAATAAGCTCTTAACCAGATTTGTCAGCTGAAAAATAAAAAAGTTCTGCATATGAAAAGATGGTGATGCTAAAATGAACAAAATTTTCTCCAAATTTGTTTTTATGAAGTAAAATTGAATAAAATACACAAAACCCCCACATATTTGGTATCGCTACGTCTGTGACAATCTGCATAATAAAAAAGAATCATTATTGGACCTGCAAAGTGAACCCCGTAAAAAACAACCTCAAAAACCTCTCCGAAAAAAAGATGATTTTTAATTAATACCCTTTAAAAAATGCTCTAAAAAGTTATTTAAAAAAGTTACGCACTCTAAAATAAGACCATTAAAAAGAACAATCCTTCTCGCAAAAAATAAGCCATTAAACAGATTTGTAAACGGAAAAATTAAAAAAGCTATGCATATGAAAGTCAGTGATGCTAAAATGTACATTTTTGCCAAATTACTTTTTATTCAGTAAAATGGGAATTTTTTTTTTAAAAACTATATATATAACTGTATGGTAAACGGCCAAAAAAACCCCTAAAACACAAAAAAGTTCCTAAAAATTGATGAATTTCATTTCCTCCACCAATAAAGAGTTAATAAAATCTTACCAATTAGCTATAGATGCCCCAAAATTATGTACCAGAAAAGTGCATCTCATGTGGCAAAAAATTAAGTCCACAATAAAAATTTTTTATAGTCTGTACAATGTGATATAGCAAATCTGATCTGCATGGCGCCTCCTTCCCTTCTATGCCAGTCTGTGCGCCCATACAGCAGGTTACCACCACATATAGGGTATAAGGGTACTCAGGAGGAATTGGGTATCACACTTTGTGGAGCCTTTTTTCATTTAATCCATTACAAATGTTTAATTTTACACCCAAAATTTATGTATTGTCAAAAAATATGTTTGAGATCCTTTTCTTGTTGGTAGATAAAGTCTTTGGTCTTTTGTAGACTCCAACAGGTTTTCTTCCAAGATGGTCCTATATTAGGCTCCATCCATCTTCCCATCAATTTGAACCATCTACCCTGTCTCTGCTGAAGAAAAGCAGGTCCAAACAATGATGCTGCCACCACCGTGTTTGATAGTGGGGATGGTGTGTTCAGGGTGATAGGCTGTGTGGCTTTTAAGCATTGTGGCCAAAAAGTTTGACTTTAGTTTCATTTGACCAGAGCACCTTTTTCCTCATGTTTTTCTCCCAGGTGCCTTGTGGCAAACATTAAACAAAACTTTTTTGGATATCTTTGAGAAATAACTTTCATTTTGCCACACTTCCATAGAGGCCAGATTTGTGCAGTGTATGACTGATTGCTGTCCTATGGACAGACTCTCCCACCTCAGCTGTAGATCTCTGTAGTTCATCCAGGGTGATCATGGGCATTTTGGCTGTATTTCTGATCAGTCTTCTCCTTGTTTGAGATGAAAGTTTAGAGGGACGTCCGGATCTTGGTAGATTTGCAGTGGTCTGATACTCCTTCCATTACAATATGATTGCTTGCGCAGTGCTGCTTGGTATGTTCATAGGACATCTACCACCACATTTAGGGGTGGTATATTGTCACCAAATGCAAGCTCATTACCTCAGAGGTGGAGGGGGAGTCTTCCTGCCACGTTCCGACACAACTGCTACACCGGACTTTTTAACTTTATGCAAATGAACCGGGGGTGCTCGCCTTCTTGTTCCGTCTATAGATAAAATAACACATGCAAGCGTTAACATTTGCGCTTTGTAAACGCAAGTGTTAACAGCTGTTTAATTAGGCAAATCTCTCTTCAGCTGTTACAATGTGTTTTTAAACATGACCTGTGACCGCACCCTGAGACAGAGCAGGTGTATTTATACAGAGACTTGATTACACACAGGTGAATTATATTTATTATCTTTAGTCATTTAGGACAACATTGGATCATTCAGAGATCCTCATCGAACTTCTGGAGTGAGTTTGATGCACTAAAAGGGCCGAATAATATTGCTCAACCCACTTTTCAGTTTATTATTTTTTTTAAAAAGTTAGCAATCCATTAATTTTCGTTCCACTTCACATGTGTCTCACATGTTGTTGATTATTCACCAAAAAAATTACAATAATATTTCTTCATGTTTGATGCTTGAAATATGGCAAAAGGTAGAAAAGTTCAAGGGGGGCGAATACTTTTGCAAGGCACTGTAGGCCTGATAAGACACAGGTAGAAGTGACATGTAGAAATGTACAGGTGATCAACTTCTCCTACAAGTACAGAACTTCATGGCGACTTCTCCCAACTATGACTTGTCTTGGGGCCGGCAGGCTATACAGTTAGGGCCAGAAAAATTTGGACAGGGACACAAGTTTTGTTATTTTAGCTGTCTACAAAAACATGTTGAGAAATACAATTATATATATAATATATATAATACGGGCTGAAAGTGCACACTCCCACCTGCAATATTAGAGTTTCCACATCCAAATCGGATAAATGGTTTAGGAATCATAGCTCTGTAATGCATAGCCTCCTCTTTTTCAAGGGACCAAAAGTCTCCCTCGTTAACCTGTAATCAATGAAGTAGTTAAAAGGTATGGGGTTGATTCCAGGTGTGTGGTTTTGCATTTGGAAGCTGTTGCTGTGACCAGACAACATGCGGTCAAAGGAACTCTCAATTGAGGTGAAGCAGAACATCCTGAGGCTGAAAAAAAAGAAAAAATCCATCAGACATAGAGATAGCAGACATGCTTGGAGTAGCAAAATCAACAGTCGGGTACATTCTGAGAAAAAAGGAATTGACTGGGGAGCTTGGGAACTCAAAAAGGCCTGGGCGTCCACAGATGACAACAGTGGTGGATGATCGCCGCATACTTGCTTTGGTGAAGAAGAAACCGTTCACAACATCAACCTAAGTCCAGAACACTCTCAGTGAAGTAAGTGCATCTGTCTCTAAGTCAACAGTAAAGAGAAGACTCCATGAAAGTAAATACAAAGGGTTCACATCTAGATGCAAACCATTCATCAATTCCAAAAATAGACAGGCCAGAGTTAAATTTGCCGAAAAACGCCTCAAGAAGCCAACTCAGTTCTGGAAAAGTATTCTATGGACAGATGAGACAAAGATCAACCTGTACCAGAATGATGGGAAGAAAAAAGTTTGGAGAAGAAAGGGATCGGCACATGATCCAAGGCACACCACATCCTCTGTAAAACATGGTGGAGGCAACGTGATGGCATGGGCATGCATGGCTTTCAATGGCACTGGGTCACTTGTGTTTATTGATGACATAACAGCAGACAAGAGTAGCCGGATGAATTCTGAAGTGTACCAGGATATACTTTCAGCCCAGATTCAGCCAAATGCTGCAAAGTTGATCGGACGGCGCTTCATAGTACAGATGGACAATGACCCCAAGCATACAGGCAAAGCTACCCAGGAGTTCTTGAGTGCAAAAAAGTGGAACATTCTGCAATGGCCAAGTCAATCACCAGATCTTAACCCAATTGAGCATGCATTTCACTTGCTCAAATCCAGACTTAAGACGGAAAGACCCACAAACAAGCAAGACCTGAAGGCTGCGGCTGTAAAGGCCTGGCAAAGCATTAAGAAGGAGGAAACCCAGCGTTTGGTGATGTAAGTAGGTTCCAGACTTAAGGCAGTGATTGCCTCCAAAGGATTCGCAACAAAATATTGAAAATAAAAATATTTTGTTTAGATTATGTTTATTTGTCCAATTACTTTTGAGCTCCTAAAATGTGGAGTGTTTGTAAAGAAATGTGTACAATTCCTACATTTTCTATCAGATATTTTTGTTCAACCCTTCAAATTAAATGTTACAATCTGCACTTGAATTCTGTTGTAGAGGTTTCATTTCAAATCCAATGTGCATGCAGAGCCCAACTCGCGAAAATTGTGTCACTCTCCCAGCAGATAGCTTCCTTGGATACGGCCACCTCTGCTGGAGGGATTGCACAAATAAACAAAAGGTTTTGTATATGAAATGTCTGGGAGTTGCTGCATGTCCCACAGCCGTCCTGTGGTAATGAACGCTGAATCCAGGAAGTCAGGCAGGACTCTATAGCCCAAGTCTGGCCACCGCTGCCAGAGTGTGACGTGGTCGTATCCGAAGAAGCTATCTGGTTTCTAAGTGACAACATGACTACATTTATGAGAAATTATCTTCACACAGGAACATTTTTTTTAATAACATCCAATTGAAGAAATGTTTATATATGGAAGATTAGTAAAACTGAATGTGAGTGCCCAGACGAGAATACCCCTTTAAATACCACGCTCAGTCCGAATCAGTTGGACCATCCCCTAATTTGTGTTGCATGGAAGCCAGTGCAGCTGCGCCATAAAAAGGGGCACGTTCGCCATAATCTCAACGTTCACACTTCTTAAATACCTGTGCAAGCCATTTTAGCCCCGAAAAAGGTGCACAGTCCAACAAAAAAGCATGCACGACCCTTAGTAAATGAGTCTCTAAAAGGCTCACCATTATTGTCCTAAAACAGTGGTGGTAAACATATGGCACAGATGCCAGAGGTGGCACTCAGAGCCCTCTGTGTTGGCACTCAGGTCCTCAGCATAGAGTTCATAAGACAGGAACATAAGACAGGACGCATGGCCATTCTGTACTATTTTAAAGAAAAATCTCCTTGGCTGCCTGAGATTGCAGGAGGAGTGAGAAGATGTGGACAGAGCTAAATTATAATTTGAGCTCCTTCCACGGGCCCTGCAAGCTGTGACAAAGCAGTAAGCAATAAGTTATTGCTAAAATTGCCATGTTGGCACTTTAAAATAAATAAGTGAGTTTTTGTTGTAGTTTGGGCACTCGCTCTCCTAAAGTTTGCCATCACTGTCCTAGAACATCTGGAACAGTTAGAGGTGTTATCCTAGCAACAGGAACCAGAACTTACAGCCCACATACCGTCTTTACCACCACATGAGGACCAAGATCAAGAGTGTCATACTCAACCAAGATCTCCAGACTCTGGCTGTAGTAGCCCTAGAAGGTGCAGATGTGGATACTGTCCCTGGTTCGGGCATCAGGAGGACACTTGTCGGCAGCTGAGACGCCAAAGATTGAGAACTGAGGATTGCTCTTCAGAGAAAGAACCACCAAATCCCAGAGACTGCACCTGGATGCTGAGGTTTGTAGGTGCTCCCCACATGGTTCAGGTCATCAATGGGGAGACTTACTTCTCCCTGGTGTTGGGTGCCAATGTCCTCTGCCACTGCTACCCAGAAGTGCTGAAGGCTCTCCATAACTCCTTACTACCCACACCCAGTGACTCCAGGAAGGTGATTCAAGAGATAATGCAAGTACTGGTTGCGCAGCAGAAGTTTTGCTGGCCCTGATGGATCAAAGTACAAGGTGTACTGGAAGTTGTCAGGCAGCACTAGCAGGCCTTCTGCCAACACCCATTGGACTTTGGAAAGACCATACCATTTGCATACCATCCCACTGGCTCTCATCCTCCTTTCAATAAGAGGTATCGGCCCATTCCTCCGGCCCGCTATCAGGAGATGAAGAAGCTGGTACAAGAGATGAATGCCAATGTCATCCAGGAGGGCTACAGTTCATGGGCTGCCGCTCTGGTCTTTGTGAAAAAGGATGGAACCCTTAGTTTCTGCGTTGACTATAGAAGGATCAACAATATCACCCACTCCATGCCCTCCAAGGTGACCCCCACTCCGCAACCAGGAGAGGCTGTGCCACCAGCAGAGAAGGACGTCTTGTTGAGTCTCCAGGCCGAAAGCCAAGTAATCAGAGAAGTAATGGACCATCTTTCCAGTTGGCAAGTGCCTGAAAGGATCCTTTGGCGCTGGGCTGACGGAGAGTTGTCCGAACTGTGGAGGCAGAAGAAGACTCTAAGCATGCATGGGGGCCTATTGCAAAGAAGAACTCTAGATCCTATTACCTTTGACCAACTGTACCAAAGTGAGATCCCCAAGTGGGATGCCAAGATAGTGCTGGAAATGAATCATGATCAGTCCAGACACTTTGGCACTCAGAAGACTGAGACTACCCTTCAAAGGAGGTTCTACTGGTTGAACATGAAGCACAACATCAAAGCCTGTGTCCGGAATGTCCATCCTGTGCCACTGGTCACAGAGAGCAAAGGCCGACTGGCTAAAGCTTTTACTGGAGTTGGTGTACCTCTACAATAACACCACACTACTGGATAAACCCCATACTACTTAATGTTCGGGAGGAATGGCCATCTACCAGCAGACATTGCCCTGGACATGGAAGCCCCTGACTCACAATCTCTACTTCACCAGACTGACTGGGTTCAAGAGCATCAGAGATCTAGGGAAATCATAGACTTAAGGGTAGGGAATGTTCGTCACTTCTGTGTGCTTGTTACTTCCATTGCAGTCCCCTGTGTTGCTGCCCTTGGAGGATGATGCCATGCCCAAGCCTGCTGCCATCACTGATTCAGAGGTACCTGAATCCTTGGTTCATGTTCCAGACAGTGAGGACGACAGTGAAGAACCAGCGGTATCCACGCAGCAGGTTCTCCACAGATCTCAGAGGGTGAACAAAGGAAAGGCTCCTGCATACCTGCAGAAGTACCAGCTTTCCCAGCGTAAGGGTAGTAGCCCTAAACAGGTACACTTTGATGTTCCAGATAAGGAATATGGGCTGAAGCCCACTATCAGGTACTACTTCGTATATATTTTGATATTTCCTCCCAGTTTGGCCCACATATTCCTTGCTGTTAAGCCAGAGACCTACTGGACTTATCCCCTGTTGTGCTAGTATGCACCGATTTCTGTGGGAAGCAGATCCTCACTACCTCATTTACAAAGGACTGTGCCCCTCAGCACATGAGGAGATTCTTTACCTTTTTCCCTTCATCAAGGACTGTGCCCAGAGTTTGGACTCTAATGTAGCTGAGCCCTCTAAGAGACTCTTAGTCACCATCTTCTTTCACTCATTATTGATGTTAAATATTATGCCTTTCTTTTCAGGAAATGGCCATTATTATTGCTACTACTATAGGTAGCGACATTGTAACGTTATGTATCGATTGCCAAGTCACATAACCATTGGGCTGATTAACCCAATGCGAGTTTACAAATATAGTAACAAATACTATACATAGGTTACACTAACCTTTAATAGGCTTTGCAGCTTAGTCAAGACCGCCAGGACCGTCTTTTCATCTATATGTGTCTCTGATTACGGCTTCTTGGTTGATGTGTCCCCCCCACCAACCCCGGTTCCAATAGCCAGGACCGTGGGTGGCTTGTCTTCTACACACTATAGGGGACATTTACTTAACAGGTCAAACGTGTTAACTGAAAGTGCTTTGTCGATCTATAATGCAGCGCGCGGCTATTCACTAAAATCGTGCGCCTGAAATCATGAATGTGTCCTGAACGGAGCCGGCTCCAGAAGCTGCAGGTGTCAGCTATATATTATAGCCGACACCTGCCTCTAACACCCACGATCGGAGATTTCTCCGATCGCGGGTGTTAACCCCTGACACGCTGACCGCGGCGTGCAAGGGGCATTTGAGAAGAATCAGACCCCCCGCGGCGCCTACCGGGGGGGTCCGCTGCTCTGATCGCAGCCCCGGGACTGCCGGTGCCCGGGGCTGCCGGTGCCCGGGGCTGCGCGATCCTCCTCCGGCTGCCGGGTCCTGCCTTCTGACAGGACCCGGCTGTAACATTACACAGTGTAATACATCTGTATTACACTGTGTAATGTGAAGAAGAGCTTGAACAAGTGATCAGTGGATCACTTGTTCAAGCTAACCTGTAAAAGTTAATAAAAAATGTAAAAAACATTACATAAAATAATTTTTTAATAAAAATAATTAATTAAATAAAGTTAAAGTCCCCTAAACACAAATATTCAGTATACACATGCAATAAAGTGAAAAAAACACAAAATCGCCCAAAAAACCCCCACATATTTGGTATCGCCGCCTCCGTAACAATCCGTACAATAACACAGAAACATTATTGGAGCCGCTCGGTGAACGCCGTAAAAACAAAACCCGAAAAACACGCCAAAAATGTACATTTTTCATAAAGTCTCTACACAAAAATGTTCTAAAAAGTGATCAAAAAAAGTTATGTGCGCAAAAATGGTACCACTGAAAAGAACAACTCAACACGTAAAAAATAAGTCCTAAACTAGCTCTGTCAACCAAAAAATATTAAAGTTACGTCTCCGAAAAGATGGCAATGCAAAAACAAATGAGATTTCCTGTATATTAGTTTTATCCAGTAAAATTGTAAAAATAAATGAAAAACTATATAAATGAGGTATCACCGTAATCGTAGTGTCCTATAGAATGAAGATAATATAGTATTTTTAGTGTACAGTGTACGACCCCCAAAAAATACGAAAAGAAAGTCAACCAAAATTGACAATTTTCTTTTCACCCATACATTCAAGAGTTAATAAAATCTCATCAATAAGCTAATGACCCACTAAAATGAAGTATTTGTAAAGTGCATCTCATGTCGCAAAAAATAAGCCCTTACATGTCCAAATTGCCAAAAAAAATAAAGATTGTATAGCCAATAAAAAGTGACAATGCATAATCTGCTCTGAATGGCGCAGCTTCCCTTCGATGCCCTGGCGTGTGCCCATACAGCAGGTTACCACCACATATGGGGGATTATTAAACACGGGAGGGATTGGGTATCAAATTTTGTGGAGCGTTTTGGTATTTTATCCACTGAGAATTTGTACATTTTTCGAAAAACACATTAACTTAGCCAAAAAAATTTTACTTTCAAAATTGCATCCGATTTTGTTTTAACCCCTGTAAAACAATTAAAGGGTTAACAAACTTCATAAAAGTTGTTTTACGTACGTTGAGGGGTGTAGTTTCTATAATGGGGTAATTTATGGGGTTTTCTTTTATTTAGGCCTCTCAAAGTGACCTGAAACCTGAGCAGGTCCCTCAATAGCAGGATTTAGCGTTTTTTATGAAAATGTGAAAAATCGCACCTAACGTTCAAAGGTCCATAACATCCTACAAAAATAAGAGTATGCATAAAAAACCATGTCCACATAAATTAGACATTTAGTGAATGTTAGTTATTACATTTTTTTGCGGTTATGACTTATGTATGGAAATAGTAGAACATTCTGAAGTTCGAAAATCAAGAATTTTTCCAAATTTTCACCAAATATCTGATTTTCTCATAAATAAATGCAAAACATACCACCAAAATTTTTCAACTAACCTGAAGTACAATGTGTCACGAGAAAACAATTTTAAAATCACTTGGATATGTTAAAGCGTTCCGAAGTTATAACCACTTGTAGTGACACAGGGCAGATTTGAAAAAATGGGCCGTGTCAGGAAGGTGAAAAGTGGCTTCAGCGTTAAGGGGTTAAGCAAGCTGGAAGCTGGTTGGAGGGTCCCAACCAGGGGAGTATAAAAACCCCTGGTGGACGGGAGCACATGGTGAGGGCGAGGGGGGATGTTGCATATTGACTGATTTGGCAAGCTCCGTGTAATCTGTGTGTGCTATATAAATAAAGGAATTATTAAAATGCCTTGAAAATTTTTTGCAGCTTTTACCAATGAGTTCCACAAGAGGGAGCACCAGTCCAAATTCCAATCATTCATTTGTGGTTTCAAGAAATTACTATTATTGAAAAACTGGGATAGAATGGTGCTTTTTAACTGCATTGTTTGATGCTATGGTTTTCCTTTATATGACAATATATAATTATTTTACAACATTATTGTTATCGTCATTTATATCTCTTTGTCATCTTTTGTTGCAAATTACAATTGCAAATCAATTGCAATGATTTGACATTATTATAAATTTACAACAGAGAAAAATGCAGCACACAAAAAACATTAATAGTTATACAGAATATAATGTGTCCTTACATTACTAAATACATAGACTAAAAAGATAGATTATTTTTCCCACTTTTATTTACATGGAGTAAATTTCTCTTCTGGAGCCTTTTTTGAGACTTTTTTTTGTGGAATTAGCAGTAAACAAAGCTTCTTCCTTTTTCTTCCAAACTTACCAATGTTAAATTTTAATTTCATCAGACCACAGGAATTTTCTGCAAAAATGAAAGTTTTTGTTCCTGTGTGCATTTGCAAAAATTATCCTGGGTTTTTTATGTTTCTGTATTGGCTTCTTCTTTAAAGATAGGCCAGTGATGGCCAACCTTTTAGCGGCCGAGTATTGGCTTCTTCCTTAAAGATAGGCCAGTGATGGCCAACCTTTTAGCGGCCGAGTGCCCAAACTGCAACCCAAAACCCCCCTTATTTATAGCGAGGTGCCAACCAAAAATTAAAGCACTAACTTATTGCTCCCCGTTTTTCAACAACTTTCTGAGTTAATCTGAGTGTCTGTATGTGCCTTTGTGTCTGAGTGCCTTTGTTTCTAAGTAATTGTCACGGGTGCTACCTGTCCACGTTCCCTCGATGTCCCCGACCGCCCAGCGCGTGCCTCCCCGTCCTCTGGGGCGAGTGCACTCCAGCTTTCTGTCTCTTAAAGGACCAGCGTGTTGCTTATTGCCGCAGGTCATTTCCTTATTTTAATAAATAGCCGGCCCCTTCCAACATACCCCGCCAGATCTTTGTGCCTCATAGCCATTGAGAAAGCTTGTTATTACTACCCTGTGCCTGTACTGCGATTTCCTGTTGTGACTCCAGTTCTGTTATTCACTTCGATCCTGTGCTGCCTGCCCTGACCTACCACTACGTCCCCCAACTCTGATCCTGTGCTGCCTCTCTTGACCTCCTGCCTGTCCCTGACCACGGTTTTGCCTTATGATTCTGTACTACGTATTGGCTGCCACTGAGGACAAAGTTGCGCTGGGGGAGCGACCTGGTGGTACCACGGTGTTCGGTTCCGTACCCTGGCCTCATAGCTAGCCTGGAACAAAGCAGCCCTGGTTGCAACCTGTAAAAAGGGACTTTCTGGACAGAAAGAGCTTTTCTCATCTCTTTGGCCACTCAAATTGACATCCGGTCTGAGGAACAATGTCTTGAAAAGTGCATGGCCCGATGTGTGCACCGCCTGCAGCAGTGGTTGCAGCACCATGCACTGTTGCTCAACTGGCAGACGGGTGAAGTTCAGAGACTTGCTATATACTTGTGTCATGGTCTATCTCGATGACATCCTGGTGTTCTCTATGGACCTTGAGTCCCACCATTCCCACCTGCGGAAAGTCCTTGGACGTCTAAGGGCTAATCTCCTTTATACCAAACTCGAGAAGTGCCAGTTCCACAAGAAGAGCCTTCCATTCCTCGGGTATATCATCTCTGACAAGGGCCTACAGATCCCACTTAGTTGTCTATGGTTCTCCAGTGGCCTACCGGCAGTTTGTACCACACTTCTACTCCCTTGTATCTCCGATTGTGGCGCTGACCAAGAAGGATGCCAATTCTAAACTCTGGCCTCAGACGGCTGAAGAAGCTTTCTCTAAGCTGAAGTCTGCCTTTGCTTCAGCCCCAGTTCTCACATGACCTGATACGGAGAAGCCATTCCAGCAGAAGGTTGACGCCCCCTCAGTAGGAGCTGGAGCAGTACTCACCCAGAAAAAGCCCAAGGGCCAAACTATGTTCTGGAAGGAGCTCACTTTTCAGTCTGCATATACACAGATCACAAGAACTTTCTTTATCTTCAGACTGCTCAGTGGCTCAAGCCACGACAAGCTCGCTGGTCACTGTTCTTTTCCTGTTTCAATTTCGGCAGAAAAGAATGTCAAGGCTGATGCTCTCTCTCCTGCTTCTGATGTTATTGGGTAAGAATCGGCTCCTCGTCATGTCATTCCTCCTGAGTGACTGGTTGTTGCCGCTCCATTGGACCTTCTGCAGCTTCCTTCTGGCAAGACTTACGTCCGACCTGCTCTTCAGAAGAGGATAATGACTTGGAGACATAGCTCACATGTGGCTGGCCCCCTGGGATGCAATGCTCTGTCACCCTCATTTCCTGTTTCTATTGGTGGCCTGATCTGGTTAAAGATGTATGGGATTTTGTGGATTCCTGCGTTTTTTGTGCTCATTGCCGATACGGTTTTCCAAAATGTCCCACTTTGTTCCTCTGTTCCTTTGTCTGCCATCTGCTCCACGCCTTGCCAGTCTGTTCTTCCTTCACATCTTTCGGCTTCATGGACTTCCTCAGCACATCATTTCAGACCGGGTTGTTCAGTTTGTTTCCAAGTTCTGGCGATCTCTGTGCAGCCAACTTCAAGTGAAATTGGACTTTTCCTCTGTGTACCATCTGTGGTCAAATGGACAAGTGGAAAGAGTTAATCAGACTCTGGGATCCTCAGAGCCCGTCAGGACGACTGGTTCACTCTGTTGCCGTGGGCGTAGTTTTCGTACAACTCCCCGGACCCAGAATCCGCCGGCTCCCCTCCCGTTTTCATTGTGTATGGACAACATCCTTGTCCACCTCTCCCTCTTGCCGAGAGCTCTGATGTTCCTGCCATGGAAGAATTGGTCCGAGATCTCAGGGCCATCTGGGAGAAAACACGTCAATCTTAATTCCAGGCGGACAAGAAGCTCAGGTCTCCTCCAGTCTTCTCCCCAGGTGACAAAGTATGGCTGTCTTCTAGGTATGTCCATTTGAAGATCCCCAGCTATAAACTTGGTCCTCGATCCCTGGATCCATTTGAAGTACTGCCACGCATCAACCCTGTAGTGTATAAGCTTCCACTTTCTCCCACCATGCGCATCCCGAACTCCTTCCTCATCTCTTTTTTTAAGCCAGTCATTCAGAAACATTTCTCTCAGGAGGATGATTCCACCAATGTTTTCGAAGTAAAGGAGGTCCTGGATATGAAGACGGTTAGAGGGAAGTGGTTCTTCCTTGTCAACTGGAAGGGGTTTGGGCTAGAGGAGAGATCCTGGGAGCCCGAGGATAACATCTTGGACTGCGACCTTCTACAGAAGTTCCTCCAGACCAAGAAGAGGGGGAGGCCGAAGGGGGGTGCTGTCATGGGTGCTCCTGCAACCCAGGTCCCTGTACCCTCTTCCCACTGAGCACGTCAGCAGCGGTTACCTGTCCATGTTCCCTTGTTGTCTCCAGCCGCTGATTGGTGCCTTAATTTAATAAATAGCCGGCCCCTCCCAACATACCCCGCCGAATCTTTGTGCCTTATAGCCATTGAGAAAGCTTGCTATCCATGCCCTCCACCTATACTGCAATTTCCTGTTATGACCCCGTTTTCATTACCGACTTCAGTCCCGCACTGCCTGCCCTGACCTACTGTTATATTCCTGACTCTGATCCTATGCTGCCTGTCTTGACCTTCTGCCTGTCCCTAACCATGGCATGACAGCTATATTTGATTCTGCCACCAAGGTTTTAATGGAATCCAACTGAATAAGGTGTAGGCACCAAATAATTGCTCATGTTCTCTACTACAAAAAGTGTTTTCCACCAGATTAGTCGAAGACATTGATGAAGACATTCTCTGAGTTCATTGTTGGGATTCCAGATACCATAAATGGCACTGGTGATTAACGTAGGGCCAGCTACCTGTATTGCTACTTTTTCCTTTGACCTTTTTTCCTGGCAGAGCAGATACTACACCTTGTTGGATAAATATTTTCTCCTTCACTCATAATCACTCATTTCTATTTTTCTCAACTCTATTTTTACCTGTTTTTGTCCCATTCTTTCACTCTACACATCTTTCTTATATTTCTCTCTTATATTTCTTTCTTTTCTGTGTCTAAATGATGTCTGCACTCAAGATTGTTTCTTTCAACATTAAGGCAACGAATGCTGCAGAATACTCTCAGGACTAGGGACACTTGTCATCCAGCTCAGGTTGATTAGTCCTGTCTGGACAGTTCAGGAAGCTCCGTGAATGGCAGCCAGCATGCAACCCAGCTTTCCCAAGTTCCTGAATTTTATAATTGTCTTTTGAGCAAAACCACTTGGATCAGGGATTAAACAAGATATGTTTCTGGATCTTTGTTGCTACAGCATTCTCAAGGTATATTTTGTTCACAATGCATGAAAACAAATGGTAAATCTCCTTTAAATTGCACCATGACAAACAAGTAGAGAGTAAGTAGAGTTACCAAGCATTGACATTACACTTGATGACTATAAATGCTTCAACTCCAGGCAGTGTTGAGAATTATGGGTAGCATATAGCCTGTATTTCTAAAGCAAAAAAGCATAATTCTGCTCCAGGTGTCCCTGGGAATCATTCCTCAAAGTATTTTGCCTCTCAGTCCCCATTTAGTAATGAGCCCATAGCCTGTGCATCTTAGACACACCCACACAGGCAAGTATCAAGTGGGTAGCCAAGAGGCTGAATAATATACATAACTGTAAAGGTTTATACATGTGAAGGTTTATTCAATGACAAGAAAGGTTTCAATATTATAACTTTTGCAAATAGAGAAGAATGAACACTGATACAAGTAACAGGGAGCACGGACACAATGTACCCCCACTAGAATAAATAGATTGTTCCCAAAATCAAATAATACCACAAAAAAATGAAACAAAAAACTAAATATCGAAAGCATAAATTAATACTTTATTACACAATTAAAACAAATCAATTTAAAAAGTGTCTGGCTCAGGGGTAGTGGACCCAATGAACCACTGCGAAAGATGACAGAATCCACTCCCAGGTGTCGGATTACAAGTGGGACCCGGTTTTCACAGAGCCCTCTGCAAAGCGGGCTGACTTGCTGTGGCGTGATATCACCAGGTTGTTCCACAGGCACGACTTTGCGCACGGTGCTGGCCAAGGCGAGGTGCAGGATCGTAAGGTAGAAATAGAGTCCTGAACAGGTAGGAGGTCAGCCCTGCCAGCACGGGATCAGAGTCGGGGACGTAGCGGAAGATCAGGACAGGCGGCAAAGGATCGAAGTCAGGAACATAGCAGAAGGTCAAAATGTAAATCACTCATGCAGCAGGAATAGAGGCATAGAGCACAAACAAGAAGAGGCTGGCTATTTATAAAAACAAGGGACAACCTGCACCAATCAGCGGCACACTAACTCTTTAAATCGCAGAAAGCCGGCGCACGTATCCGAGGAGGCAGGGATGCGCATGCCAGACCATGGGAGACATCACTGGAATGCAGTCAGGTATGTTATCCTGCCACGGACTAGTTGGGTGACAGAGGGGTGCACGGGTGCGCCTGCGATCCAGGACATGGGTCGCAGGACCACCCGTTACAGACAAGATATACAGAAAAAGTCCACCAGTGGTTAAATAACCAAATATACATGCTAAATAGTTCACAATAAGGCTACATTCACACGGTATGGTGAAGCACCTGTGGGGTTTGCGCGTAAAAAAAAGGTTTTGGGCAATATGTGTTGTAGCATAGAGATCACAGTTGACCTGTATAGAAGGTATAGTCCTCTGAACAAGTGCAGGTATTTGCTAACAAAGTATTGCACCTTACCCAGAAGAATAACAGTGGAGAAGGGACACATACACGGGTCTACATACAGACATATCCCTGATGAAGCAAGTGTCGGGTGGTGTCCACACTTGGTCTGTAAATACCTGTGTATGTGTTTTTAAGCAAATATCTTTACTTGTTCTGAGCACTATACCTTCTATACAAATCAACTGTGATCTCTATGCTACCACACATATTGCCCAAAACCATACTTTTTTATGCACAACCCCACAGGTGGACCACTGTCACTACAGCATAGATGGAGAAATATTGGGGCATAGTACTGCGTATGGGACTGGTAAAAAAGCCCACAATTTAGGGACTATTGGAGCACAGACATTTTGTACTATACCCCGATGTTCCACATGGTGAAGAACAGGATACGCTTTGAAGCCAGCCACAAATTTTTCCATTATGTTGATAATACACAGTGCCCATCTATATGACCCCAGATATGATCGTTAAAGGACACCTGTCATCAGGTTGGAGCAGCTCACAAGGATTCCATCCCAGCCTTTATCTAGTTATTTCATACATTAATCATTATAAAATCATCTATTCTTTATTATGTAAATGTGGTGGGTCACATGGTCAGAGGCAGTGATGTCACCCCTGTTACCCCTCCCCTCTCCTTCCCCTGCTCATGTCTGTGTGTAATGTATAGTAAAGCATTGCTAGTGTGTGTGCTGCATCTGCTGACATGCTGCATCCTCATATGCTGACATTCTGCTATAACATGTTCTGCTGTAACATGGCTGCCTGGAGCTGCTGTATCTCTCCTATACACAAACACATGCACACACAGGCTGCAGGGGGCGTGGCCACCAGCAAGCACATGGAGCAGCCATCACATCATTATACAGCCTCACATCATTACACAGGCTGTCAGTCAAACACTGGGGGTGTGGCTGTGCCTCCCACTCATGAATTAGCTGGACAGCTTGAATATGCTAATGACTCATTGGACATTTCACCGGTCATTTGCATCCAGCTTTAGGACCTCATTGCTTAAGTTTACAGGCATGTAGAGGGACAATGAAGGGATAGAGGCAATGCTCTCTAATGGCAGTTTATGAAAATATATTTAGATTAGGGGGGTTATTTTGCATGACGGGTCTTGCCCATCGTAGACCATTTTAGTGGCAAATTTGTGGGAGCATATACACCTGAGAAGCACCTATCTATCGACAAGTCATTGGTATATTTTAAGGGAGACTTCATTTCTACCAGTACCTACCAAATAAAAGGGCATAGTACAGCGTGAAAATGTATAAGTTGTGTGAAAGTCCATAGAGTATACTGTACATACAAGTTCAGAGTGTATGAAGAGAAGGACTCCAGACTACTGCCCCCTTTATGCCCCCCTTCCTGGGAATTGCTGGAGTTTGGGATTTGGTGCACCCACTACTGGAGAGGGGCTACCCCCTCTACCTAGACAATTTTTATACCTACACTACAATTTTTAAGTGCGTCACTTCCAGAAATACTGCAGCATGCGGCACTGTATGAACAAAATCAAAGAGGTTCTCTCGAAGTCACTGCTTGGGGAAAAACTTAGAAGGCACGAGAGCAGGGCACTATTGTGTGCTAAGTTCAAGGACAAGTGAGAGGTGCTTGCATTAACAACAATACATGTGCACAACAGCACCCCTTACCTTGTATGAGATACCAGTAGAAAACCCCCAAACATGACTGTATGTTGGATTGTAATAAGTACATGGGAGGGGCTGACTTGTACCATGTGGTTCAGCCATATAACGCCATGCGGAAATCGAGGGTGTGGTACAAGAAGTTGGCCGTGCATATCATGCAGATGGCACTGTGTAATGCATACATGTTACATCGCTGTGCAGGCCAGAGGGGAACTTTACTGAAATTTCAAGAGGTGGTAATCAAGCATTTTTATTTTGGAGACCAGGAAGGGGGAGTG
Source organism: Engystomops pustulosus (assembly GCF_040894005.1). Taxonomy (NCBI): domain Eukaryota; kingdom Metazoa; phylum Chordata; class Amphibia; order Anura; family Leptodactylidae; genus Engystomops; species Engystomops pustulosus. Next base: position 113,847,178 of record NC_092411.1, read on the forward strand.
ATAGTACTTCTGGAAGCAAGGCCACATGTATTTTACCAGGGCAGCACTTTCCAGGAGAAGTTTCACAAACTGCTAACAAGGTAATGAATCAAAAAGGGTGTGCTACAAAATACTATAGGTATAAGGCGGGAATCCATTTACCAGAGTGGCACGTGTCCCGATAAACCTGGACTATGCATAAGGGAATGTTTTAGAATATATCACAACTCCATGGATATGTAAACATTTTTTTATTTTCTGCATGATTTACCCTGATGTACTCCTAACAGCTTATACATAATGGCGCATGCCGCACCTGTCTTTATGTGCCCTGCCATGTTCCCAGCCTGTGGATTTTTGCCACATATGGGCAATTGCTGTGGGTTGTATGTCTCCAGTGGCATGAGCTGGGCACAAGATGCCATAATGGAGGGTATAGCATTATCTTTGGGGTCCACATGTTGGGTCAAAATGCTTACAACACCTCTAGATAAATTCATTGAGGTGTGGTGTTTCCAAAATAGAGTAAATTCTCAGGGGTTTCTACTGTACTGGTCACTAAGGGAATGTACAAATGCTTCATGATGCCAAAACAAACATGTAAAATGTCTTTGCTCCAAATGCCAGTTCTTCCCTTATAAGCCCTGCTGTGTGCCCAGCCTGTAAATTATTTCCACATATGAGGTATTTCTGTACCCAGGATAACCTGCATAATAATTTTGGGGTGTTTCTATTGTGTGGAATGAGTTGGGCAAAAAACATTTAGCACTAAAACAGCACTTTTGAGAAAAAAATTTGATTTTTACCCTGCACCATTCACTTTGTATTACACTTCTCGGGGGTTTCTATTGTACAGGTACCTTAGGGAGGGAACTGCCTTTAGTAGCCAAAATTAGGTTGGTGCGGCACACGAACACTAAGCCAACAGTCTAGGAACACATGGAGAGATTGGATCCAGTATCCAGGCACAGGAAAAACATGAGCAAAAGTTAAAACGTCTTTTTATTTCTTCTGTACTAAAAACATTGTAAGGGTACCATAGAAAAAAAGACATGTTTGATGCATTTCTTAATCATAGCCTAAACACGCTAAGGTACATGGCATGTTATATATATATCTTAGAACAGAATTAGACAGAGTATATGTCCTCAATTACTTAAACAATGAGCAATGGTATTCAAACATTTAGAAAAAAATACACCATTTTTAAAATTCATTATTTTACACTTTTTATAAACTTACCCTGTGTGGATATGGTTCAGTTTTAATGCCATTTTTTAACTGTATGAATTAACCACTTAATGCATCTTCACATAACTGTATGTCATGATGCCCCTACGGATGTATGAGAGGAGGGCTCTTGGGCAGTATGCAGCAAACACCGCCATTGTCTACATTAAAATTACAGCAGTGCCACCATCTTTGATGGGACTCAACAATCCCTTGCCATGACAGCTTGGAAAAACTGAAGCTCTCTATGAGACTGCAGGACCTTTGATTCAGAACAATCTGTAACATTGTGCCTAGGAAACATTGTTACAGATCTTGTGCAAAATCTCCATATACTGCAACATAGCTATATTGTTGTATATGGTAGCTACAATCAGACACCCTAGGGCAGTGATGGCGAATGTTTTGGGGACAGAGTGCCCAAGCTACAACCAAAACCCACTTGTATCCTGCAAAGTGCCCACATGACAATTAAAGCAGTAACTTATTGATTCCTGCTGTATCACAGGTTTTAAACGTATCAGTGTCCTGAGTTCACCAATACAATAGAAAGATGGAGAAATTTGGATTGTAGCCTCCCCCACAGGGTCCCCTGAAGAGGAAGAATCAGGGGACCCAGAGCAGGAGCTCAAATGACAATCCATCTCTATCCACACCTTCTGGCTCCTCCTGTAGTCCTGGCAGCAGAGGATGTTGCTTTAAAATACTGCAGAGCACGGTACATCCTGGGCTGTAATGGACCACAGGAGAAAGCCTTGAGTCGTATCTGGCAAACTTTGTGTTGGGGTGAGGGCTTGGGTGCCCACAGAAAGGGCTCTGAGTGCCACCTCTGGCACCCGTGCCATAGGTTCGCCACCACTGCCCTAGGGTTTAAGTACCAAAAAGGGGTTTAAAAATACAGTAAAATTATTTTTTAAGTTTTAAATGTTTAAACTACCCCCTTTCCCAAGTCCTCACATAATAATAAGAAAATAAAATCATAACATTTTAGGTATCCAAATATCCACATTCCAAATATCCAGATTTATCGTGACATTTGGGAGGGGAACACCATAATGGAAAACAGCGCCGAAATGTTCGAAACACCAGAATGTTACCATTTTGCACATAACACAATAAAAAATAAGTCAATGTAAAAAAAAATAAGTAAAGGAAAATTAAGTCAAATTAATTCAACATATTTTAGATTTTCCCAGTGTTGGGGGGAAATTTATTAAAGGGAACCTGTCACCAGGAGACCCAGTTTTAGCACTCCCCTAGTCCCCACAGAACATAGTAGATACACTGCCAAAGTGTTTTTGTATAAAAAAAATTGGGGAATAGCTCCTCCATGTGACCTTTTCAATTATATGAAAACACCCATCACTGGGCTTAGCGACGCCCCCTGCTCCTCTACAGCCAATCCCGAATGTGGTGAGTTATTCATATATTTGAAAAGGTCACATGTTTCCCAAGGGTGGGGGGGGAACTGCTCCTTTCCAGCTCCTCCCAAAAGGCAACTGCCTAGTCACCCAGCAGATGCTAATGAAAGGTACAATATAACATATCTTTTTTTCTGTAAAACCAATTTTTAATACAAAAACACTTTGGCAGTGTATGTACTATGCTCTGTGGGGACTGGTGGAGTGCTAAAAATGGGTCTCCTGGTGACAGGTTCCCTTTAAGGCATCATACCCCACCAGTGCACGACATGCCAAAAATATTAAGAGGCTCCAGTAACCTGGAGGAATACTATGGCAGGTCCTGCAGGTCAGGGACTGTGCGCACCCTGGACCATCTTACTCCCCACCCCTCGAAGCCCACTTTTCAAAAAATGACACACAGGTCACAGGCAATGAGAATTTAAACTTTTTCCATGTTTGTACATTAGAAAACTGGCATATTAGGCATGATAAACTACCATTTTCAGTCTTCCTGGCTAAATTAAGCAGGGCTGTGAGCGTTTGTCATATTTGAACTGGCAATTAGATTAACAGAAGGGGGGTGGGGCAGGGAGCTGAAAGGAGGGCTTTACCATGAAGACTCTGTGACTGGAATGGTTAAAAAATAAAAACACATGACCCAGATGAGAGAACTGGCACATAGCCTGGTATATTTTCAAAGTTAGCTTTCTGCTAAACGAAGCTGAGACTTTTTAGGAAAATACAAGACTGAATTATGTGTCCTATAAAGTGGAGACAGTTTACTTTGAAGGATAATTGCCAGTTATTGTTAATACCTTCCTATGTGTGTATACTTCTTGATCTGATGTCTTGACGATTTCTCCTGGTTTTGGGGGGGATTTTGCCATTTTCTGGCGCTAATAACTTTTTCATACTTCATTGTATAGAGCTGTTGGTGGTGTCATTTTTTGCAACTTTTGATGCAGTTTTCAATGCTATCATTTTAAGGAATTTATGACCTTAAGGCCCATACCACACTTGCGAGTGTGATATGATCGCAACGCATGCTGCCCGGATCGCACAGCCCGAACGCTTCATACCTGAACGGAACTCAGCATGTCAGTTAAGCCCCGGTTTGCAGCGTTCGGGCTGTGCGATCCGGGCAGCATGCGTTGCGAGTGTGATGCGAGTTCATCGCATCACACTAGCAAGTGTGGAATGGGCCTAAGATCACTTTTAATTGAATTTTTTATATTCTTCAAAATGGCAAAAAAGTATAATTTTAAACTTTGGCCGCTATTTTCCATTAAGGGGTTAAACGCAGTGAAAAAGCATTACAAGATAGACCCATCTTGCGCCGGAAGTGGCTGCACGTCTCTCTGCTCCTGCTCACCGTCGGGTGCCGTTGCAGTCCGGACGCTGTTGCTGCTCGGACGCCGGCTCCCCGACACCACCGCTCCCTCTCCTCGCCCTCGATGTGACCTGCCTCCGATCTGCTTGGGGGTCGTTTTGCCGGGATTGCCGCAAAAAGGCCGGCGCGGTGCCTGTTCTTTGGGGTCGCTGCGGTCCACGTGCTGCGCGGCCCGTGTCCCTGGCTGTGGAGTGAGGAGACTCGTCTATTCGTTTTGCCCCCCCCCCTCCTGTCTGCCCCTTCCTGTCATTTGTCTTGTCTTCTGTCCTGCCTTGTGAATTTGGATCGCTGGCGATCCCTTACCTGCACTGCTGCTGCCTGGACTGCTGGGGATCCTGGGTCCTGTGTTGCTGCTGCCTGGGGGTCCTCTGTTGCCCTGTCTGGATTGCCTGGGGGCCTCTGTCTCTGCCGCCACTGCTGGGACTGTCGGGGATTGCCTGTGTCTGCTGCTACTACCTGGGTGACTGGAGGTCCCTCTGTGCCCACCGTTCTAACTGCTACCTGTGACTACTAGTGAATACCTACCTCCAAGAGTTGGGACTGCTCCCGTGACCCGCTGTGCCCCGTGCTGGACTGGCCCTGAGGGAAGACATCGGACGTGGGGCTGGAGAAGCCGGAGTATGAACTGGGACCGCCGACGTTTGGACTCAAGGTATGGGGTACCTGGTGGGGGGAGGATGGGCCAATGCCTAGGGATAGGAGAAGGGGATCCCTGTGTCTCAGATTGTCTCCCATTGTGGCCTAACGAATTGAGGAGGGAAATCTCCCAGGGTGATTTGATGGTACCAATTGCTGGTGCAGTCAGCCCTGTAATGGGGTCCGGGGGCATTCGGGAATATGGGGTCTTGCAGGTATTCAGAATGTGGAGTTTTGTTCTGCCTCTGTACTTTGTACTGGGGGTGGGCGGAAGTATCCCGCTCTGTTTATGGTCTCTGCTACTGGACCCAGCCCGCTGTTGCCGAGGTCTACCTGGTGAGATATCTCTGAGGGCTGTGGAGAGTCTGGGCTACCTTGATCAGAGGATGGGGGTTCTCCTGGGCTCCATTCAGGGCAGGTGCCTATCCCGCCCCCCTATGGCCCCGTACCGCGGTCTGAACAAGGAAGCTGCTGCTCAATGCTTGCCTAGATCGGACAGCGAGGATATACCTGTGACTACTGGGGTGACTAACCCCCCCCCCCTATGTCTGCCCCACCGATTTATGTTCAATGGAAGTAGGAAATCCGGTGGAGGACTGAATATGGGTTTGGGATTGAGGAATCCCAACCCCGGGTTCTATAAAATTGGGGTGGAAAAGGAAAATAAATATATGAATTCCAAGGAGAAGGGCAGAATTAGGTTTACACGTCATGTACTCTTAGAGATTAAGAAATCCATACCTAGGAGGAATATGAATTGTAAAGATATACCAAAAGAAATTAGGAGACCGTTTCGAGGAACAAGGGCAGGTTTTAAATGTAAACAGAAGAAGAGGGGATGAGACCGTTTGTCCCTTCGGTGTTAATTGGAAATGTAAGGTCCCTAAGTAACAAAATGGACGAACTACATTCTATGGTTATGAATAACAATGAAATATTGAAGTGCTGTATTATGTGTTTCACTGAGTCGTGGCTGCATGATATTATCCCGGATAGCCTGATTAGTGTACCAGGTTTCTCCCTGTTTAGGGGAGATAGGGATTGTAGAAGTAGTGGGAAGAAAAAAGGAGGAGGTATTATCATTTATGTAAATCAGGGATGGTGTTTAGCCGAACATATTACAGTGAGAATTAAACATTGCTGTGGCGACGTGGAGATTTTAGCATTGGTGATGAGGCCCTTCTATCTTCCGAGGGAGTTCTCGGCTGTAATCTTGGTTGGTATATATATTCCACCATCGGCCAATTATGATACGGCACTTGCAGTAACTCAGGATGTGGTTGGTGAACTGCAAGGTAGATATGGTGATGCTTTACTAATCATAACTGGGGACTTCAACCACGTCAGGAAAGCGGGTATATGGTCAAATTTAACACAGTATGTGACTAGGCCAACTAGAGGAGAACATATACTTGATCTATTCTATGCTAACACTACTGATGCTTACAAATCTGTGACACTGCCGCCTTTGGGAAATTCTGATCATAATTTGATTTTTCTTAAACCGCGATATCGCCGGTCCTAAAAAGACTTTCGTTCAGGGAGATATCGGTGCGTAAATGGTCAGGGTCGGTGGAAGAGGAATTGCAATGCTGCTTTGCAACCACGGACTGGGAGTTGTTATGTGGTGAAGCTCAGGGCGATGTAAACCTGGGTGTTAATTTGGTCACTGACTATATCAGGTTCTGTGTAGACAGTATAGTGCCAGAAAAAAGGGTCAAAATATTTGCGAATAATAAACCTTGGATGACTGGAGAACTTAAGAAATTGTTGGGGTTGAAGAGGCGAGCTTTCTTGGCTGGGGATGAGGACTCCTATAGAAGCCTATTAAAGGATGTTAAACATAAAATCCGGGAGTGCAAAGCTGCATATAAAAAGAGACTAGAAAATAAGCTGTCTGAGCAGAAAACAAAGGTGGTCTGGAAGGGTCTAAAACTAATTACAGGTATACCAACGCGAACTGAAGGGGCAGAAGGGGATATAGAGAAGTCTAACGAATTAAATAACTTCTTTAATCGGTTTGATGATATGAGTAATTCCATAGTGTCGGGAAGTAATGTAAGGGATAGTGTAAATCTAAATGTGGTGGGGGAACACTGCGTGGGAGAAAACCAGGAGATGATGCCGCAGATTAAAGTTGAGGATGTGGTACTAGAATTAGGACGAATAAAATCTAGTAAAGCTGGAGGCCCAGACATGTTAGATAATAGGGTCCTGAAATCGTGCTGTAGGGAGTTGGGGGAGGTTTTTACACATTTATTTAATATGAGCTTACAATGTGGAATAGTGCCAACTTTATGGAAAACTTCAGTTATAGTTCCTGTGAATAAAGTCCCTCGACCGAAAACATTAAACGATTACAGACCAATAGCGCTGACCCCGGTGGTCATGAAAATCTTAGAAAGACTGGTTATGCGGCATTTATCCAGTGTAGTGAAGGATTTTGTAGACCCACTACAATTTGCATATCGGTGTGGGCTGGGGGTAGATGATGCATTAATTAATTTGTTACATAGAGTATGTGCTCATCTAGAATCCCCCAAAACAGAAGTACGCTTGACTTTTTTCGACTTTAGCAGCGCATTTAATACGATCATTCCAGCATTGCTAGAGTCTAAGCTGCAGGTTATGCAGATAGAACCGATCATGATCAAATGGTTGATGGCTTATCTGCGCTGCAGACCACAGAGGGTTAGGTTGGGTGACACATGGTCTGATGAGGTGGTGTGTAGTACGGGGGCCCCCCAGGGCACTGTGTTAGCTCCCTTTTTGTTTATTCTATACACCTCGGATTTTAGGAAAAATGATCCGGCCTGTTTTCTTCAAAAGTACTCGGATGATTCAGTAATGGTGGGCTGTATCACAGAGGGGGACGACAGTGAATACCGAGAATCAGTGAATACATTTACTGAATGGTACAGCTCAAATGGTCTCGTATTAAACGTAAATAAGACGAAAGAATTGGTATAAATACTTAGGTGTAATAATTGATAATAAATTAAGCTGGCATGAGCATATTGATAAGGTCTCTAGACGTGCTAATAGTAATTTATTTTTTTTACGCAGACTAAGAGCATTTGACATCCCGAGGACTATGATGGTCGGTTTTTATAATACGGTTATGGTCAGTGCATTTGCATTTGCCCTAGTGGCTTGGGGCAATTGTATTTCTAGTAGGGATTGTCAAAAGGTGGGTAAAATAATTAAGAAAGCCTCCTCGATAGTAGGTCTGCAATTTGATAGATGGGAGGAACTTGTACAGTGCGGGATATTAAGGAAATTGGAAAAAATTAGAAATAATAGTGACCATCCAATGTATGGTGTGCTGCAGGCACAGCTTAGTGGTTTTAGCTCCCGTTTTATTCTCTTGCGCTGCAGGTCGGAGAGATTTAAAAAGACATTTATACCGGCCGCTCTCGAGCTATCAAATAACTCAATTAGGGGTAAAATAGGAATGTTTTAAAAAGTGCGACTACTGGAAATAGGTATCATTTTGCTATTTTTATAATCTATTTAAGTAACTATTTATTGAATAGTAGGTGAAATTTATTTATATTTATGTGTATTAGTGTTTTTATTCTGTTTTATGGTATATGTGTTCCTATGTGACTATGTTTTTATGTGAGTATATATGTGATGTCTTGTCAATTTGATGTACTGCGGAGGTGACACTTTAAGTTCCCGTTTGGGATAATAAAGTATTATTATTATTATTACTATATTTTGATAGATCAGGCATTTTCGGACATGGTAATACCAAGTGTGTTTATGATTTTTACTGTTTATTTATATGACTTCTAAGGAAAGGGGGGTGATTTGAATTTTTTATATTTTTTATTATTTTCTTCTGAAGACCCAAGGCTGTCATAGCAACATATCGCCGCTCCCCAATGATATCACGGGGAGCGACGATTTTCAGCAAGATGGTGGCACCCATGAGCCACCATCTTTTTAAAGTCGCCGGCAGCTTTGTCAGGGGCGATTGGCGGGATAACACCCGCGATCGGTGCATGGAGCCCTCTCCATGCACCTGCACCTCAGTATTATTACGGCACGCGTTGGGAAGGGAACTTACCCTTGCATCGGCAGGGGTGTTGCATATCCTTCACCTGACTTAGTGAAGGGAACGTTTACCAGTTGGGGTTCGTAATTTTAGGCAGTCTCAAACAGGTATGGGCAGTTTAGTATCAGAGCTCATTCCTCCTTTATATCATGGGTTAATTTAGCTGTCCTGAAGGACAAAAGAAACCTGTGAAAAGTTGCTATTATTCCTGTTTTGTTAGCTACACTGATATTTCTGTTTACAAGTGTGGTAGGATAAGCCAGTGATATGAAGGGGAAGCGAACAGGAAAATACTTCCTTCCTTATCTTACATTATAAAGTACACAAGGTTCTTTGTTTTTATTTCTATGAGAAATTAAAATAAGGGACATGTCACGGGTGCTCCTGAGACCCGCGATCCGAGTTGCAGGCGCACCCACGCTCCTGTCTGTGCCCCTGGACCCCTGTCTGTACTCTCACCTCTCCGCGATCCCACACTGATGCCCCAGCGCGAGTTCCCAACTCATAGGGTGCCCGGAGTTTTAACCCCTACGGGACACAGCATCTTTTGGCCTAAAGGACGCAGCCCCATTTTTCAAATCTGGCCTGTGTCACTATAAGTGGTTATAGCGTGGGAACGCTGTGAGATATCCAGGGGATTTTGAGATTGTTTTCTCGTGACACATTGTACTTCAAATTAGTTTAAAAATTTGGATGAAATCTTTTGCGTTTAGTTATGAAAAAAAACAAAATTTGGCAAAAATTTTGAAAAATTCTTTATTTTCAACGTTCTAAATTCTCTACTTTTGATTCAGAAAGTCATAGCACCCAAATAAATTCATAACTTACATATCCCAAATGTCTGCTTTATGTTGGCATGGTTTTTTAAGATTCCACATATTTTACTAGAATGTTATGAGGCTCAGAATTTGGGTGCCATTTTTCACATTTTTTGTAAAATCGCCAAAACCTGTATTTAGATGGACCTGCTCAGTTTCTAATTGACACTGAGAGGCCTAAATAATAGCGAGACTCGTAAATTACCCCATTGTGGAAACTACACCCCTCAACGTATGAAAAACCACTTTTAAGAAGTTTGTTAACCCTTTACGTATTTTATAGGGGTTAAAACAAAATGGAGGTGGAGTCTGCAAATTGTAATATTTTTTCACAATACACTCATTTTGGGTGGAAAATTTTACATTTGTAATGGATAAAATGAAAAAAGGCTCCACAAAGTTTGATACGCAATTTCTCCCGAGTACACCGATACCCTACATGTGGTGGTAACCTGCTGTATGGGCGCACGGCCGGGCATAGAAGGGAAGGAGGCGCCATTCAAATCAGATTTGCTATGTCACATTGTACAGGCTATAATTTTTTTCTTTTTTTTATTGAGGACCTATAGGGGCTTATTTCTTTTGCCACATGAGATGCACTTTTCTAATACATAATTTTGGGGCATCTATAGCTAATTGGTGAGATTTAATTAACTCTTTGTTGGTGGAGGAAATGAAAATCATCAATTTTTAGGAAAATTTTTATGTGTTTTTTTTTTTGGCCGTTAACCATACCATGAAAATAGTATATTATTTTTATTCTTTGGGTCGCCACGTTTATGAAAATACTTCATTTATATATATTTTTTTATTTTTTCCCATTTTTACTGAATAAAAAGTAATTTGGCAAAATTGTTGTTAATTTTAGCATCACCGTCTTTCATATGCATAACTTTTTTATTTTTCACCTCAAAAATCTGTTTAAGGGCTTATTTTTTGCAAGAATGATAGCTCTTTTTAGTGGTCTTATTTTAGATTGCGTAACTTTTTAAAATCACTTTTTTAGAGCATTTTTAAAGGGCATTAATAAAAAATCATCTTTAGCAGAGAGAGTTTTTTTAGGTTGTTTTTTACGGGGTTCACTTTGCGGATCTAATAACGATTCTGTTTTATTATGCAGATTGTTACGGACGCAGGGATACCAAATATGTGGGGGATTTGTGTATTTTATTCAATTGTACTGAATAAAAACTAATTTGGAGAAAATCTTATTCATTTTAGCATCACCATCTTTTTATATGCATAACTTTTTTATTTTTTGGCAGATAAATCTGGTTAGGGGCTTATTTTTTGCGAGAACAGTTGTTCTTTTTAGTGGGCTTATTTTGGAGTGCATAACATTTTTTAAATCACTTTTTAGAGCATTTTTTATAGGGTATTAATTAAAAATTATCTTTTTTCGGAATGTTTTTTGCGTTTTTTTCCTCCGGCGTTTACCGTGCGGGTCCAGTAACAATTCTGTTTTATTATGCAGATTGTTACGGACGCGGCAATACCAAATATGCGGGTTTTTTTTGTGTTTTTATGTTTTTTATACTTTATTAAGTTTTTTTATGGGAAAGTGACATTTTAGGGGCTTATATTTTTATGTATTAATTTTTTATTTATTCTAATGTGTAGTGTTAAGTGTTTTTGCATATTTTTACTTATACATACTTGAACTTAAACCAGTGATGCTCTGATCACTGGTTTAAGTTCAATACACTGCTCTACAATACTATTTTATTGTAGAGCAGTGTAAACTGTCTGAGCAAGCTTGCGCATGCTCAGACAGTTTACAGCCAGACCCGGAAGGGGTCTGGCTGCCATGGAGACCGGGCAGCTCCGGGGCACATGCCAGTCCTCGGAGCTGCCCGGAAGAGGATCGGATCCCCCGGTAAGCGGCACGGGGGATCCGATCCACAGCGCTAACACCGTTACACGCCGCGGTCATGTTTGACCGCGGCGTGTAAGGGGTTAACACCCGCGATCGGAGCCGTCTCCGATCGCGGGTGTTAGCGCAGGCTGTCAGCTGTACTAGACAGCTGACAGCCGCTGCTTCTGGTACCGGCTCCGTTCGTGAGCCGGTGCCAGAAGCAGGACGTTATAGAACGTCCCCGTGCGCTAAGCATCTAGCCCCGGGGACGTACTATAACGTCCAGGTGCGCCTAGGGGTTAAAGGGCCACTGCGCCGATAATTGGCACTGGCCCACTGCCAATTTTGATAAATTCACAGCCCCTTCCTATGTTCCCACTCCGATTCCAGGCTGCCTGTCCTGACCTCCTGCCTGTTCCCGACCACGATTCGGCCTAGCGTCCGTGTACCTCGCCTTGGCTGCCACCGCGGACAAAGTCTCACCTGTGGAACAACCGTGTGGTACCACGCCACATCAAGTCCAACCACCATTGCGGCGGGCTCTGGTGAAAACCGGGTGTCGGCTTGTGTCATCGTCCTCGGTGGTCCATTGTTACCACTACCCCTGGAGCCTAACAGGCACCATTATGTTTTGTAAGACAAGCAAAATTTCAAGCAAATCACACCTATTGTAGCTTGTTATGAACAGTATAATTTAATAATATAGAGTAGGAACCTTGTAAAGGTTTAGAATCATGTATCAATTCATAAGTATTCAAAAGATTTAAAATTACATTCAAATCAAATATATATTTGTTGCATTTTTTAACCTCTCTAAAGGGTTGCCTGTGAACAAAACCATTTTTGTATGGGCCCCACATGGAGTTAATACACTCACCGGCCACTTTATTAGGTACACCATGCTAGCACCGGGTTGGACCCCTTTTTGCCTTCAGAACTGCCTCAATTCTTCGTGGCATAGATTCAACAAGGTGCTGGAAGCATTCCTCAGAGATTTTGGTCCATATTGACATGATAGCATCACACAGTTGCCGGAGATTTGTCGGCTGCACATCCATGATGCGAATCTCCCGTTCCACCACATCCCAAAGATGCTCTATTGGATTGAGATCTAGTGACTGTGGAGGCCATTTGAGTACAGTGAACTCATTGTCATGTTCAAGAAACCAGTCTGAGATGATTCCAGCTTTATGACATGGCGCATTATCCTGCTGAAAGTAGCCATCAGATGTTGGGTACATTGTGGTCATAAAGGGATGGACATGGTCAGCAACAATACTCAGGTAGGCTGTGGTTTTGCAACGATGCTCAAAGAGTGCCAAGAAAATATTCCCCACACCATGACACCACCACCACCAGCCTGAACCGTTGATACAAGGCAGGATGGATCCATTTCATGTTGTCGATGCCAAATTCTTACCCTACCATCCGAATGTCGCAGCAGAAATCGAGACTCATCAGACCAGGCAACGTTTTTCCAATCTTCTACTGTCCAATTTCGATGAGTTTGTGCAAATTGTAGCCTCAGTTTCCTGTTCTTAGCTGAAAGGAGTGGCACCCGGTGTGGTCTTCTGCTGCTGTAGCCCATCTGCCTCAAAGTTCGACGTACTGTGCATTCAGAGATGCTCTTCTGCCTACCTTGGTTGTAATGGGTGGTGATATGAGTCACTGTTGCCTTTCTATCAGTTCGGACCAGTCTGCCCATTCTCCTCAGACCTCTGGCATCAACAAGGCATTTCCGCCCACAGAACTGCCGCTCACTGGATGTTTTTTCTTTTTCGGACCATTCTCTGTAAACCCTAGAGATGGTTGTGCGTGAAAATCCCAGTAGATCAGCAGTTTCTGAAATACTCAGACCAGCCCTTCTGGCACCAACAACCATGCCACGTTCAAAGGCACTCAAATCACCTTTCTTCCCAATACTGATGCTCGGTTTGAACTGCAGGAGATTGTCTTGACCATGTCTACATGCCTAAATGCACTGAGTTGCCGCCATGTGATTGGCTGATTAGAAATTAAGTGTTAACGAGCAGTTGGACAGGTGTACCTAATAAAGTGGCCGGTGAGTGTATATAACAGTTGTTTACCCAGTATGGAGAGGGCTCACAGACTTGGCCCTCTCCATACAGTTGGTGTCTTCTGCATTATACAGCAGTTACCCCCAATTAATGCAAACAATGATCATGGGTGTTATCCGTTTAGGTGCCATTGTCGCACCTGCCAGCAGGACATAGCAGTCTTAGTAGCAAGTTCTTCCATTTTCAAGAGATTTGAAAAACCCTAAATTTTTTATGACCAATTTAGTTTGGAAGTGCCACCATTTTATCAACTGAACATTTCAAACTATTCAACATTTGGGAAGTCTGTTAACGCTTTAACTCTTTCTCAGTGCATCGGTTTTCATTAATGCACTCTGACATCATTGTGGGTGGTGATAGATTGCTATGGTCATTGAACCACAGCATGGAACGCATGCTCCTTATGCAGCAAAGTCACTGATTTTCAAGAACTCTTAATTTCTCGGCAACTGTCTTTCCTGAGCCTGACAGAAACGTAGCTAACTTCTTCGGACACTGCTTCCCCTGCTGCACTCTGTTATGGTGGCCTTTTCTTCACTCACACTCCTGGCCCTGCAATAAACCTGGTGGAGGTGTTGGCATCCTCCTGTCTGACAACTGCTACTTCTGCCCAATCCCACCTTTAACTTATTTCACCTTTCCCTCCTTTGGGGTCCACTCCATCCGCATCTATACTCCCTCTAATTTCCAAGTGGCTGTCATCTACTGACCCCCTGGCCCTGCCACTTCTTTTATTAATCACTTTAATACCTGGCTTCTTCACTTCCTCTCCTCTGACAACCCTTCTATCATCATGGGGGACTTTAACATTCCCATTGATATATCTCATTCTGCTACTTCTAAATTCCTCTTGCTTAACACCTCATTCAGCCTCTCACAGTGGTCCTCCCCAGCCACTCATCAGATATATTTCTGAACTCATCAGCCAATACCGCCCCACACGTAAACTCTGTTCCTGACAGGACCTTCACTTTATCACCTTTGGCTCTTCTCAAAACCGCATCCAGGACTTCTCCTGTGCATCTTCCATACTCTGGAACTCCAAAATTTTCATACTGTCCATCACTTCCCAAACCTTCAAACATAACCTGAAACCCCACCTGTTCAGTTTCGCTTACAATGCACATTAAACCCTTATCACCAACACTAGTTTTGAGATTGTTTTCTCGTGACACATTGTACTTCATGTTAGTTGTAAAATTGAAGTGATAAGTTTTGCGTTTCGTTCTGAAAAAAAGTGAAAATTTGGCAAAAGTTTGTAAAAATTCTTCATTTTCCAAGTTTGAAATGTTCTGCTTTCCAGACAGGAAGTAAAACTACCCAAAAAGCTTGATACTTAACATTTACAGAATGTCTTCGTTATGTTGGGATGATATTTTATGCGTCTTGTCATTTTTCTAGGATGTTATGAGAAGCAGAAATTTAGGTGCGATTTTTCGCATTTTCATGAAAATCCCCAAAATTCACATTTTGAGGGACAACTCATCTTCATAGTGACTTTGAAAGGCCTAAATAATAGTAAAACCCCATAAATTACCCCACTATAAAAAGTTCACCCCTCAACATATATAAAGCAACTTCTATTAAGTCTATCAACCCTTTAAGTGTTTCACATGGGTTAAAACAATATGGACCTGTGATTTAGAAACTTTTGAATTTTTTGGGAAAATACATTAATTTAGCCCAAAACTGACAGTTTCATGATAAATTAAATGATGAAACGCTCTGCAACGTTTGATGCCCAATTTTTCCCGAGTGTACTGATACCCCATATGTGGTGGTAAACTGCTGTATGGGCGCACGGCCGGGCATAGAATGAAAGCAACGCCATTCACAGCAGATTTGTATTGTCACATTGTACAAGCTATACATTTTAATTTTTTTGTTAATGTGCACATATGAGGGCTTATTATGTATGGGATGAGATACAATGTATAGATAATTCATTTTGGGGGTCTATAGCTTATTCTTGAGATTTTATTAACTATTTCAAGGGGGACACAAACAAAATCATCAATTTTTATTTTGGATTTTTAGCACTTTTTTTCCCCACTCACCGTAACGTAAAAATAATATTTTATCTTTATTCTCTGGTTCACTACGATTGCGGTGATACCCCATTTATATAGTTTTTCTTATCTTTGCTCAATTTTACTGAGCAAAACCAAAATTGGTGGAAATCACATTATTTTTACTATCGACAACTTTTCAGGGCTATAACTTCTTTATTTTTCTGTTTCAGGTCTGGTTGAGGGCTTTTTTTTTGTGAAAAGAGTTGTTCTTTTCAGGTGCAATATATTAGGGCAGTGATGGTGAACCTTTTGGAGACGGAGTGCCCAAACTACAACAAAGACCCGCTGATTTATCGCAAAGTGCCAACACAGAAATTTAATTTGTGATTTATGCTCCCTTCTCTGTCACAGTTTTCATTGATACCAGCACCCTGAGGACACCAATAAAGCAGAAAATAGTCCCAGGTAGAGCTGTCACTTTAAAATAGCTCAGTGCACAGCAAGTCCTGGGCTGTCTGGGACTGCAGGAAGATACCTGGAGTCATCTCTGGTGATGGCCTGGGAGCCCACAGAAAGGGCTCAGAGTGCCACCTCTGGCACCAGTGCCATAGGTTAGCCATCACTGTATTAGGGAATGTAACTTTTTTTGATCACTTTTTAGAACATTTTTTGTGATGGCGTTTGATGAAAAATTGTATATTACGGGAAGTTTTTAGTGTTTTTTCTTTTCCGTCGTTCACCGAGAGGGTTCAATATTGATTTATATTTATCATACATATTAATACGGTCGCGGTGATACCAAATATGTTAAGTTTTTTTGTGTTTTATACACTTTATTTGCATTATATGTGTAACTGGGGAGATTATGGGACTTTTATTGTAGTTATTTATTTAATTATTATTATAAAATGATTTCATTTTTTTTAAACTTCTTTTTACATTTTCCATTCTTTGGCTTGAACAAGTGTCCCAAAATCTTCCTCTGACGCGCCGCCGTAGAAAGGCGTTGCGTCAGAAGAAATACCCTTAATGACCGCCGTAGAATCCCAATACGGTGGTCATTAAGGGGTTAACCGCACTGCTTTGCTCCCTCACCTCATGACTCCATCCCCCCCCCCCCATATTCCTCCTGATCGCTGTATTTTTGTATTTTGTACTTGCATTTGTTTTTGTCTTAATGTAATGTATGTGAACCCCTTACTGATTGTACATCACCATGAAATTAATGATGCTCTATTAATAAATAATAACTATAAATCACTAGTACAGTACATTGAGGTAGGATGAAATATTGAAGCAGTATATCCACAATATTTTTACTTACAATTGTAATGCAGTATAATGCATGAGCAATCAGAATCCATAGCTTAAAAGCTGCAGGAATATATTTACAGGGAATTTAGAGCCCTGAGTTCAGCACTCTGACTATACAGAAATGTTAAGAAGTTATTAAGCACAGCCTTTTGTTCCTGATTTTAAAAGGTAAGATTTACTTTAAAGGGGTTCTCCCGAGGTTGAAAGACATGGCTGCTTTCTTCCAAAAACAGCTTCACACCTTACCATGGTGTGTGCAGGTATTGCAGCTCAACTGTATGGAAATGAATGGCGCTTAGTTGCAATACCATACACTACCCATGGTCAGGTGTGGGGCTGTTTTTGGAAGAAAAAAAAACATGTTTTTCAACCTTGGGAGAACCCCTTTAAGCCAAATCCTTTATTGCCTATAGATAAGACTCCAGAATATTGAGATTTATGTTACTCTATGAAAAGGTCTTCATACTGACAAACTATTTCTATAAAACTGAGAAAACAAGGTATTACATTTTGAGTCAGTTATAGGTAGATTTACCTTGGGACCCCGGCATCCATGTGTCTGTCTGATGTTGCCATGAAAATAAAGATTTTTTGTATCAGAAGATGTGCGTGCTGCCCTTGTTTCTTCTATTTTCATGAATAGGTAGATTTTCTACACCCAGATAAATGATTCAGTGTGCCCCAGCTCTGTATATACTGTAAATATCTTAGTCAAAGCAGAGTGGCCTTTTCCCCTTTTCTAGTATCCATAAGACTGGGCCTGCTAGCGCCCTCTGGCAATCTCTGTCTACAGATTAACTATTTAGTAGCCAGGTTAACTAATTTAATAATTGAGCATTTTGCGCCCTATTTGTTCATAGGGGTTAAACAATTGGCAGAAATGGCTTAAAAAATAAAGCTGTTCTCTTGTTACATGTGTTTTTTATTTTGCAACCCATACTGATAGCAATTTTTATGGCTATTTAGTGACTTCTTATAAGTACAAGTCAAGGCTATCTTTCTAACATAGTAAACCAGTAACTCCAATAGAAAATGAAATGCCAAAGGGACTAATTAGTTACTGACTCGAAAAGGCTGCCAAATGGTAAACGCTTTCAGCTGACTCAACTTTTTTCTTTAAGAAAATGTTCCATTATCCTTGCCAGCGAAGAAGCAGAATTGCATATGCTGCATGGTAGTTTGCTCACAAAGCTCTGAGAAAGAAGCTTGGAATAGATTTCTCTATTGTTATTGTTATAACCCTCAATATGTTTTTTATTATAACTGTAGGTGCCTTCAAGGCACAAAGTAAAATAAACTATTTGGACTAATTACCTCATTTTGTTGAGCTCTACTGGCTATTGTAACGTCCACCCCCCATTCAGTTCTGATATTGCCCTTGTGTACCTTATGTGCTTACTCAATACAATAACGACATTCACAAATGCAAAATCAACATATGAGGAGAACAAAACCATGACATACAATACAAAAATATGTGCTTTATGTTAGATCACTAGTAATTCACATTACATATTTTCACCCGTTATTTATAGGTTATTTTTTGTCAGCTTATGCAATTTATTACATCTTTGAAAAAAGGTGTTTAAAAAGGAATACTCACAGAAAAGTAGTGAGCAATTTGCCCCTTGGTCTGACCATTAAAAGGCCTCATTGTAGCTCCACATTACTTTGTGACCCTATCATAACTGCTATGGTGGTAGAGAGTAAGGGTGCGTTCACACTTTCAGTTTTTCTGATGCAGTTTTGGAAGTCAAAAGCAGGTTGGGATGTAAAACAACTGTGCCTATTATATTTGTTACCTATATTCAGTAGTTTTCTTTGCTATCCCTCTCAGATTACCTCAGTTCTGCAGTAGCTGCCTTCTCCCCATGTCCTGATAAGCCCTAAGAATCCATACTTTGTTTACACTTTGTTTCTTGGTCAGTTTCATTGGAGGGAAGGAGTCGCTGCTTCCTGCTCACAGAGGAGGAGGTCACATGACAGTGTATGAAGCAGAGCTGGAGGTGTCCAAGACCATGAATGCAGAAGAGCTGGATGTGTCTGTCAGGGCTCGGGGTCAGTGAACCCCCTGGACCACAGCGGGAGATGGTACTAGCCAACACCTGGGACCGGAAACTAAGTCGCACCTGGTCTTCACTAGAATCCGCCGCAAAGCGGGATGGACTTGCTCCGGCAGGGTGCCACCAGGTCGTTCCACAGGTGCAACTAGCCTGCGGTGGCAGCCAAGGTCGAGGTACAGAATCAGCGTACGAGTCCAAGGTCAAGTACAGGCAGGTAGTCAGAGCAGGAGGCAGAGATGCAAGGTCACCGTACAGGTCCAAGGACAGCAACAGGGAATCAGGCGTAGAAGAACAGGAACACAAGGAACTCACAAGGAAGCTTAAACTATCGCTAATGAGCGCAAAGATCTGATGGGGAGTGATGATGGGGAGTGCGCTGGCCCTTTCAACCTAAGGAGAGGGGACACACGTGGCCAAGCCAGGAAAGGAGAGTGGAGAGGCGAGTGCGGGTCGGGGGGCACAGCACCACGGAGAGGGGGATTGCAGGGGGAACCTGTGACAGTGTCCAAGACATGAATGCAGATTTCTCCTGCACAGAATAGTAAGGTACAAGATTCCCTGTTCCCTATCAGGCCCTCCATCCCAGTCTGTAATTCTACAGAACTTTGCCTGTCTCCTCTCTTTATGCCGCCCCTCCCCCACCTGTTCATCTGCAGTATTAGCTCAGTGCAGATAAGCTATTAACCCTTAGTGCTCACACAGTACAGGCATTTCATGTACTGATGATTTCTACCACTTATTACATGTTCCCTGCTCCTCCATGCAATGGTCACCATATACACCCTGTATGTGCACTGTGCAGTGTTCACTGGATTTACTTGTGGGAAACTAAATGGATTTAATGCTAAATAACTTTTAGAGATAACACAAGGCATAAAGGGATCTGTGGGCAAGCTAACTGGCCTCAGCCTGAGGGCATAGACTGACAGATATTAGTTTCTGCCCACTTCAGCTCTACTGAGAAAGATTTTTGTCAAACACTTTCAGAACAGAAAATGCCATAACTTTGGGGAAAAAAAGGACGAGCAGCACAAGGTAGGCATTGTTCTGTTTGTTTTCAAAGGGGGAAAGCGTTTCCGACATTTGGGCGCTATTTTTCGTTCTGGCATTCACCATTGGCAATAACCGTTTTTATAATTTGATAGATTGGGCATTTTGAGACCTGGCATTACGTTTGTGATTTTTACTGTTTATTACATTTTATATCAGTTCTAGGGAAAGGGGTTGATTTGAATTTTTCTTTTCTTTTTCTTTTTTATTATTTAATTTGTATTTTACTATTTGTTAGACCCTCTACGGTACTTTAACCCCTTCCTGACATTTGACGTAATAGTACTGCATCGCGGGAGGTGCTAGGAGCCGGCGCCAGAAGCTGCGGGTGTCAGCTATATGTTATAGCTGACACCCGCCTCTAACACCCGCGACCTTTACGGACAAATACACATATTACACCTTGCTAAATTCTCTAAGGGGTGTGCTTTCCAAAATGGTGATACTTGTTGGGGTTCCGCTCTGTTATGGTACCACTACGGCTCTCTAAATGCATCCTGACATATGTAAAGGATGTCTGTCAAATTTGGCTTCTAAAAGGCCAACGCCCCTCTTTCCCTTCTGAGCTTTACTGCGTACCCATACAACATTTTATTTGCATGTGTGGGGCAATTTTATACTCGGGAGAAATGCTAGTACACATTTTTTGGGGTTGTTTCTTCTTTAATGCCTTATGGGATACAAAAATTAGCCGTAAAAGTGACTTTTTTGGGAAAATGTTCACCTTTTTCCTTTTAGGGACCTAATTGAAGCAAACACCTGTAGGGGAAAATACACATATTACACCTTGCTGAATTCTCCAAAGGGTGCACTTTCCAAAATGGTGACACGTGTTGGGGTTCCCCTCTGTTTTGGTACCACTAGGACTCTCCAAATGCATCCTGACACATGTAAAGGATGATTGTCAAATCTGGCTTCTAAAAGGCCAAAGCCCCTCTTTCCCTTCTGAGCCCTACTGTGCACCCATACAACACTTTATATGCAAAAGTGGTGCAGTTCTGTGCTTAGGAGAAATAGTTTTACACATTTATGGGGTCGTTTCATCTTTTATCCCTTGTGGCTTACAAAAATTTGGGGTAAAAGTGACTTTTTTGAGAAAATTTTCACCTTTTTTCCCTTTTGGGGCCTAATTGAATCAAACACCTGTTGGGGAAAATACACAAATTACACGTTGCTAAACTCTCCAAGGGGTGTACTTTCCAAAATGCTGTCTCATGTTGGGGCTTTCCTCTGTTTTGGTACCACTATGGCTCTCCAAATGCATCCTGACACATGAAAACTTTTTCAGCCATATTTGCCCTGCAAAAACGAAACAACGCTCTTTCCATTCCAAGTGCCCCCCTGTGCCCGTACAGCAGGGTACAGTGACAAAATGGGTATTGGCATACTCAGGAGGAATTGCCCTCAACATTGTAAAATGCATTTTCCTTTTTAACCCATTGTGAAGGTGCAAATTTTAGTGTTCAATGAATCTATAGTAAGATAAAATTACATTTCTCTAATTTCACTTTCATTTATCTTTCACGCTCATGAAACGCTCAAAGGGTTAACAAAATTCCCAAAGGTTGTTTTGAATATTTTGAGGGGTGTAGTTTCTAAAATGGTGTCATTTGTGGGGGGTTTCTGTCATGTGGGCCTTATAAAGTCACTTCTAACTAAATTGACCCTCCAAAAGTAGGTTTTGATGATTTTCGTGAAAATCTGAAAAATTGCACCTAAAGTTATAAGCCTCCTAACATCCAAAATAAAGGAAAAGATGTTTGAAAAATGATGCCAAGTTAAAGCAGACATATGGAAAATGTTAGTTATCAAGTTATTTTAGTGCGATGACCAACTTTCCAAAAAGTAGAAAATTTTGAATTTGGAAAACATTGTTTTTTTCAAAATTTTTGCCAAATTTCCATTTATTTCATAAATAAATACTAAATATATTTATTAAATTTCTCAACCAGCATGAAGTACAATGTGTCACGAAAAAACAATCTCAAAATCAACTGGATATGTTAAAGCGTTCCAAAGTTATAACCACTTAAATAGACACATGTCAGATTTTAAAAAATGGTCCGTGTCAGGAAGGTGAAAAGTGGCTTCAGCGTTAAGGGGTTAATACTGCTGTATTGCAGTATATAGCCACTGGCTCATTGTCACGAAACTGCATATGCCATCCAGCCTTGGGTTTGACAAAGACCCGACTGTCATGGCAACCAATTGCCGCTAACAGATGTTGTTACATCGGCATCGGAAGGGTAAATACCCGCTATCGGTGCTAGCACCGATAGCGGGTATTAGTGGTGGTTGTTTGGTGCAAAACGTATACAGCATAGAGCGTGAAGGGGTTAATCGTGCTAACCTACAGAATAGTTTTATTATGTTTATTATGCTCTATAATGCACTGTATAAAAGTTTTAGTTTCCCCTGCAGGAAAGAGTTAATAAATCAGAATCATGATGCTAATTTTACCATATAAATGAACCCATTGGAAAATACAAATATTACAGGAAAAAAAAAAAAAAAAAAGCTCTCATATGTCCATGTTAGATTTAAAAAAAAGTTACGTCTGCAGTGTCCTGAAGGTGTTAAACTGCATGTAGAAGCAATTCTTCCCAACGTTGGGATCAGAAAACAGCAAAGGAGTGCTTCTTTAACCCCTTAGAGCTCTGTGTTCGATATATATCGGACGCTGAGCGCAGTGACTTATCAGACACAGAGCTGATGCCAGTTCAGCTCAAGATCTTAGCCAAATCAGGAGTGGGCTCCGATCTCTGGTGTTTAACCTGTTAAATGCCGCGTTCAGCACGACCGAGGCATTTAAACTGCCTTTGGGGGTATTTCCCCCCATGATTCACCCCCCCCCCCCCGTCGGCTTTGCGGGGGTGCCGATCATTGCTATGGCAGCCCTGAGGTCCGATCAGGACCCCAGGGATGCTGGCATGTGCATAGGCTGACGCTGATAATACCCTGCAATACATCAGTATTGCAGAGTATTATCATGAACAAGCAATCAGATGATTTCTTGTTCCTGTCCCATGGTGGAACTAGTAAAAAAAATGTTTTAAATCAATAAAAATGCCCATAAGTCCCATAACATATAAAGAGACATATAACGCAAAAAAAGTCTAAAGTCTAAATCATAACACAAACCCCACATATATAGTATCACCGCATCCGTAACAAGACGTAGAATAAAAGCCAATAATTATTAAACCCGCACAGTGAACACCTTTAAAAAAAACTGTTGAAAACCTGCCAAAAATTATGATTGTATGTGCACTGTGCAGTGTTCACTGGATTTACTTGTGGGAAACTAAATGGATTTAATGCTAAATAACTTTTAGAGATAACACAAGGCATAAAGGGATCTGTGGGCAAGCTAACTGGCCTCAGCCTGAGGGCATAGACTGACAGATATTAGTTTCTGCCCACTTCAGCTCTACTGAGAAAGATTTTTGTCAAACACTTTCAGAACAGAAAATGCCATAACTTTGGGGAAAAAAAGGACGAGCAGCACAAGGTAGGCATTGTTCTGTTTGTTTTCAAAGGGGGAAAGCGTTTCCGACATTTGGGCGCTATTTTTCGTTCTGGCATTCACCATTGGCAATAACCGTTTTTATAATTTGATAGATTGGGCATTTTGAGACCTGGCATTACGTTTGTGATTTTTACTGTTTATTACATTTTATATCAGTTCTAGGGAAAGGGGTTGATTTGAATTTTTCTTTTCTTTTTCTTTTTTATTATTTAATTTGTATTTTACTATTTGTTAGACCCTCTACGGTACTTTAACCCCTTCCTGACATTTGACGTAATAGTACTGCATCGCGGGAGGTGCCAGGAGCCGGCGCCAGAAGCTGCGGGTGTCAGCTATATGTTATAGCTGACACCCGCCTCTAACACCCGCGACCTTTACGGACAAATACACATATTACACCTTGCTAAATTCTCTAAGGGGTGTGCTTTCCAAAATGGTGATACTTGTTGGGGTTCCGCTCTGTTATGGTACCACTACGGCTCTCTAAATGCATCCTGACATATGTAAAGGATGTCTGTCAAATTTGGCTTCTAAAAGGCCAAC
Organism: Engystomops pustulosus; assembly: GCF_040894005.1. Lineage (NCBI taxonomy): Eukaryota > Metazoa > Chordata > Amphibia > Anura > Leptodactylidae > Engystomops > Engystomops pustulosus. Next base: position 113,871,141 of record NC_092411.1, read on the forward strand.
GCCCCTCTTTCCCTTCTGAGCTTTACTGCGTACCCATACAACATTTTATTTGCATGTGTGGGGCAATTTTATACTCGGGAGAAATGCTAGTACACATTTTTTGGGGTTGTTTCTTCTTTAATGCCTTATGGGATACAAAAATTAGCCGTAAAAGTGACTTTTTTGGGAAAATGTTCACCTTTTTCCTTTTAGGGACCTAATTGAAGCAAACACCTGTAGGGGAAAATACACATATTACACCTTGCTGAATTCTCCAAAGGGTGCACTTTCCAAAATGGTGACACGTGTTGGGGTTCCCCTCTGTTTTGGTACCACTAGGACTCTCCAAATGCATCCTGACACATGTAAAGGATGATTGTCAAATCTGGCTTCTAAAAGGCCAAAGCCCCTCTTTCCCTTCTGAGCCCTACTGTGCACCCATACAACACTTTATATGCAAAAGTGGTGCAGTTCTGTGCTTAGGAGAAATAGTTTTACACATTTATGGGGTCGTTTCATCTTTTATCCCTTGTGGCTTACAAAAATTTGGGGTAAAAGTGACTTTTTTGAGAAAATTTTCACCTTTTTTCCCTTTTGGGGCCTAATTGAATCAAACACCTGTTGGGGAAAATACACAAATTACACGTTGCAAAACTCTCCAAGGGGTGTACTTTCCAAAATGCTGTCTCATGTTGGGGCTTTCCTCTGTTTTGGTACCACTATGGCTCTCCAAATGCATCCTGACACATGAAAACTTTTTCAGCCATATTTGCCCTGCAAAAACGAAACAACGCTCTTTCCATTCCAAGTGCCCCCCTGTGCCCGTACAGCAGGGTACAGTGACAAAATGGGTATTGGCATACTCAGGAGGAATTGCCCTCAACATTGTAAAATGCATTTTCCTTTTTAACCCATTGTGAAGGTGCAAATTTTAGTGTTCAATGAATCTATAGTAAGATAAAATTACATTTCTCTAATTTCACTTTCATTTATCTTTCACGCTCATGAAACGCTCAAAGGGTTAACAAAATTCCCAAAGGTTGTTTTGAATATTTTGAGGGGTGTAGTTTCTAAAATGGTGTCATTTGTGGGGGGTTTCTGTCATGTGGGCCTTATAAAGTCACTTCTAACTAAATTGACCCTCCAAAAGTAGGTTTTGATGATTTTCGTGAAAATCTGAAAAATTGCACCTAAAGTTATAAGCCTCCTAACATCCAAAATAAAGGAAAAGATGTTTGAAAAATGATGCCAAGTTAAAGCAGACATATGGAAAATGTTAGTTATCAAGTTATTTTAGTGCGATGACCAACTTTCCAAAAAGTAGAAAATTTTGAATTTGGAAAACATTGTTTTTTTCAAAATTTTTGCCAAATTTCCATTTATTTCATAAATAAATACTAAATATATTTATTAAATTTCTCAACCAGCATGAAGTACAATGTGTCACGAAAAAACAATCTCAAAATCAACTGGATATGTTAAAGCGTTCCAAAGTTATAACCACTTAAATAGACACATGTCAGATTTTAAAAAATGGTCCGTGTCAGGAAGGTGAAAAGTGGCTTCAGCGTTAAGGGGTTAATACTGCTGTATTGCAGTATATAGCCACTGGCTCATTGTCACGAAACTGCATATGCCATCCAGCCTTGGGTTTGACAAAGACCCGACTGTCATGGCAACCAATTGCCGCTAACAGATGTTGTTACATCGGCATCGGAAGGGTAAATACCCGCTATCGGTGCTAGCACCGATAGCGGGTATTAGTGGTGGTTGTTTGGTGCAAAACGTATACAGCATAGAGCGTGAAGGGGTTAATCGTGCTAACCTACAGAATAGTTTTATTATGTTTATTATGCTCTATAATGCACTGTATAAAAGTTTTAGTTTCCCCTGCAGGAAAGAGTTAATAAATCAGAATCATGATGCTAATTTTACCATATAAATGAACCCATTGGAAAATACAAATATTACAGGGGAAAAAAAAAAAAAAAACCTCTCATATGTCCATGTTAGATTTAAAAAAAAGTTACGTCTGCAGTGTCCTGAAGGTGTTAAACTGCATGTAGAAGCAATTCTTCCCAACGTTGGGATCAGAAAACAGCAAAGGAGTGCTTCTTTAACCCCTTAGAGCTCTGTGTTCGATATATATCGGACGCTGAGCGCAGTGACTTATCAGACACAGAGCTGATGCCAGTTCAGCTCAAGATCTTAGCCAAATCAGGAGTGAGCTCCGATCTCTGGTGTTTAACCTGTTAAATGCCGCGTTCAGCACGACCGAGGCATTTAAACTGCCTTTGGGGGTATTTCCCCCCATGATTCACCCCCCCCCCCCGTCGGCTTTGCGGGGGTGCCGATCATTGCTATGGCAGCCCTGAGGTCCGATCAGGACCCCAGGGATGCTGGCATGTGCATAGGCTGACGCTGATAATACCCTGCAATACATCAGTATTGCAGAGTATTATCATGAACAAGCAATCAGATGATTTCTTGTTCCTGTCCCATGGTGGAACTAGTAAAAAAAATGTTTTAAATCAATAAAAATGCCCATAAGTCCCATAACATATAAAGAGACATATAACGCAAAAAAAGTCTAAAGTCTAAATCATAACACAAACCCCACATATATAGTATCACCGCATCCGTAACAAGACGTAGAATAAAAGCCAATAATTATTAAACCCGCACAGTGAACACCTTTAAAAAAAACTGTTGAAAACCTGCCAAAAATTATGATTTTCACCTATTTTAATCCCACAAAAAATGCAATAAAAAGTGATCAAAAAAACATGATACTGTTCCAAAGTACAACATGTCCCTCAAAAGACAAGCCATCAATCAGCTCCGTAGCCAAAAAAGTAAAAAATGTTATGCCACTTGGAAGATGGCAATGCAAAAATTACTGATTTTTCCCCACATTAGTCTTTTATGTGGATAATTTAGTAAAATGTAAGAAAAAATATTCAAGCATGGTATCCCCATAATCGTATTGACCCATAGAATGAAGATAACATGATTATTAGGCTATACGGTGAACACAAAAAAAAAAAACAGCACAGAATTGATGCTTTTCTACTCCTGCCCTCAAAAAAAAAGTTCCTAAATTTTCAACAATAGGAGATACCAACTCCAAAATGGCAACACTGGAAAAAGCATCTCATCCAGAAAAAAAGAAAAACGCTATTGCATGGCCCCAATTACAGAAAAGCTAAAATTTCATAGCTTACAAAAGAAGCCAATGAGAAAACTAAAATCATGGCAGCTGCACAGCGCTCATTTAACATGTAACAGACACATGTAAGTAACAGTCTCTGTACTTGGGAGAAATTGCATAAACTGACAAAATTTGACCATTCTAAATTTCACCTCCATTTTGATGTAATTACTATGAAGATCTCAAGGGGTTAACAATCTTCCTAAAACTGTTTCTGCTAGTTTGAGGGGTGCAGATTTGAAAATGGGTTGATTAATTTTAATGTTAAATATGTAACATTTCATTCAAAACAGTATTCATCCCCAAAATAGTAAATTCTGAAAATGTTAGGGCAGGAGACCTTTTGTTTGCAGTGTACTTGAAGATATCATTAGTTCAAAACAAGTTTTAGGTGTCGGTAGATAAAAAAAACTTCTCTAACAATAAAACATGCAAAAAAATAATTTCCCTAAAGACTAAAATATGTGCTGCAAAATTAACCTACGCAATGCTAATTAACTTGTCATCATGCTTCTGAAGTTGTTTACCTTTTTAACAGCCCTCATTGATTGCTTCTGCTTCGCAGTCGCACTATAAATTTCCTTGTTCTAATATTTACTTTATTTTGTAAGTTTGGTCTGTTGATGTCAGCGGATGTTCATTTAATTAACACCTTCCTTGCCCAAGGCAGAAATGCTTTCAAAGCTGTAAAAATTGTTGTTCTACATTCCCAATAAACCTTATCACGAGTATGATTTTTTTTTTATTGTTTAAGATTAACTATTTTTACAGTTGTGTTTTTTTAATGTTTCATTGATACATTTCAAAAATAAAATAAAAGGGGTATTCCAGAAATATGGACGTCTGACACAAAAACCCATGATGCTATAAATAAATGAGTACAACAATACTCAATGGCATTAGTCACAAAACGGAGCTTAAATAGTTTGATTTTATGATTTACAAAATGTATGGCCTCTCTAAATTAGGTGGAGTTATCACTAAGATGGCCGCCACTGGATACTACAAGTCCCATCATCCTTTAGTTCTCAGTAACTCCTCCTCCCTCTTATGCTCTGCTCCCAGCGATGATGAACAGACTGTCCTGCTCTGTTACCATAATAATGAATTGTAACTGCCATCCCTGCATATCACCACAACACTAGTCACACTGGATGCCATCCAACCAACCCACTACAGCCAAACGTAGTGGTGATCACATGACCTGCCCAGGCAGGTGCAGCACATGTGGTGTGGACATGTGACCAACGGCCATCTTCTGTCCTGTGTCTGCTCCGCAACGGACAGCGCGGAGGAAATTAACGGACTGATTAAAGGGCCAGTAGCATTTTAATTCTTCATTACAGTCTATGTCACCAGCATTTTCTGCTAAGGGGAGCAAATTTTTAAATAACAACTAATTACACAATAGCTTATATTTTGAGTACCCATTTGAATATGAATTATGCTTATTCCTGGAATACTCCTTTAAGGGAGGTAGAGGAAAGGATTAAACTGGGCCACAACATATTCATCGTAACTGTTACGAGTGTCCCCGTGACACACGTCCCAGGTCACGAGCACACACGTGCCTCGCTCCAGTCCCCAGCTCCCCTCCGTACCTTCTTACCTCTCCACGCTCCTGCTCCGGACCCAGCAGCCCGGCGTTGCGGTGCTCAATTATTTAAAGGCCCAGCGCACCACTAATTGGTTCTGGCCATTCCCAGGAAATTTGATAAAGCCGTCCACTTCCTGCATTCCCTGCCAGATCTTTGTGCTATATGACTCAGAGAAAGCTGGTGTCGTTGCCTAGTGCCTGTCTGCTGATTTCCCATTGTGACCCCGGTTACGTTGCCGATTTTGACTCCGTGCTGCCAATCCTGACCTCCTGCTTTGTTCCTGACGTTGATCCTGTGCTGTCTCGACCACGATTCTGCCTCACTACTTTGTACCACACCTTGGCCACCACTGCGAGCAAAGCCGTGCCTGTGGAGCGACCTGGTGGTACCCTGCCGTAGCAAGTCCATCCCGCTTTGCGACGGGCTCTGGTTAAAACCAGGTGCTACTTAGACTCTGCTCCCAGGTGTCGGCTTATGCCATCGCTCGCGGCATTAGTAGCACAAAATTTCATGAACACTCTAATTTGTTCTTTACATTTATAATTTTACTTTTGAAAACAGAGAAGCAGATTCACCCCTTGCGGTTTAAGGGCCCTAGCTTCTTTTTTTGCATGCTACCTAAAAATTTTTTGCTATGTTTAATTCTTGATAAATAGTGCTAGTTAAGACTTAATAATTGTTAAAGAATTTTTTTTTCATTTTTAGTTTTATTTGAGGTTAATGGGGTATTCTCATCTGGGCATTGACATTTTTTGTAACTGCTTTGAGCATTAACATTTTATGTAATTCATCTGTCATATACATACATGTCTTTAACTGCATGTTATTAAAATAAATTACCTATAAGTAGATAATTTCCGATAAATTTAGCCATGATGTCCCTTAGAAACAAGATTGTTATCATTGGGTATGACCAACGCTGCATGAGTGCTTGAACAAAGAAACAAATTGTCTTTGCAAATGAAAAGGCCAGACATAACTGCATATCCCACAGCCATACTGTGGTAATGATGGCTGAATACAAATGGTCAAGAAGGGCTCAATAGTGCATGTCTGGCCACCGCTGTCAGAGTGTGGGGGTGGTTTTATCCAAGGACAACTATCTTGTTTCTAAAAGGCATATATATATATATATACACACTCACCAGCCACTTTATTAGGTACACCATGCTAGTAACAGGTTGGACCCCCTTTTGCCTTCAGAACTGCCTCAATTCTTCGTGGCATAAATTCAACAAGGTGCTGGAAGCATTCCTCAGAGATTTTGGTCCATATTGACATGATGGCATCACACAGTTGCCGCAGCTTTGTCGGCTGCACATCCACGATGCGAATCTCCCGTTCTACCACATCCCAAAGATGCTCTATTGGATTGAGATCTGGTGACTGTGGAGGCCATTTGAGTACAGTGAACTCATTGTCATGTTCAAGAAACCAGTCTGAGATTATTCTAGTTTTAGCCATCAGATGTTGGGTACATTGTGGTCATAAAGGGATGGACATGGTCATCAGCAATACTCAGGTAGGCTGTGGTGTTGCAACGATGCTCAATTGGTACCAAGGGGCCCAAAGAGTGCCAAGAAAATATTCCCCACACCATGACACCACCACCACCAGCCTGAACCGTTGATACAAGGCAGGATGGATCAATGCTTTCATGTTGTTAACGCCAAATTCTGACCCTACCATCCGAATGTCACAGCAGAAATCGAGACTCATCAGACCAGGCAATGTTTTTCCAATCTTCTACTGTCCAATTTCGATGATCTTGTGCAAATTGTAGCCTCAGTTTCCTGTTGTTAGCTGAAAGGAGTGGCACCCGGTGTGGTATTCTGCTGCTGTAGCCCATCTGCCTCAAAGTTCGATGTACTGTGCGTTCAGAGATGCTCTTCTGCCTACCTTGGTTGTAACGGGTGGTGATTTGAGTCACTGTTGCCTTTCTATCAGCTCAAACCAGTCTACCCATTCTCCTCTGACTTCTGGCATCAACAAGATATTTCCGCCCAAAGAACTGCCGCTCACTGAATGTTTTTTCTTTTTCGGACCATTCTCTGTAAACCCTAGAGATGGTTGTGCGTGAAAATCCCAGTAGATCAGCAGTTTCTGAAATACTCAGACCAGCCCTTCTGGCACCAACAACCATGCCACGTTCAAAGGCACTCAAAGCACCTTTCTTCCCCATACTGATGCTCGGTTTGAACTGCAGGAGATTGTCTTGACCATGTCTACATGCCTAAATGCACTGAGTTGCCGCCATGTGATTGGCTGATTAGAAATTAAGTGTTAACAAGCAGTTGGACAGGTGTACCTAATAAAGTGGCCGGTGACTGTATATATATATATATATATATATATATATATATATATATATATATATATATATATATACAGATTACTTAAAGGGAACCTGTCAGCACATTTGCACATATACAGCTAGTGACAGGTTCCTATAGAGGTCTATTAACTGACAGACACCCTTCTTTTAGCTAAAAATTGTTTCTCTTACATCCCCATAAATCACCTTTTATCTTATATTATTTGGCATCAGATGGGGAAGTGTCCTGCTAGGCCAGCCCCTCCCATCTACTCCTCCTCATGCCTTATGTCTCCTTACTGGTTACAGTTCATGTCATGTGACCAGAGTGACATCATCTCAGGTCCTTCAGCCTCTTAATATTAGCAAACTGTACCCCATGCATTTATCTGACCACAGAAAGTCACAGCAGCCTCCATGGACTTCTACTCCTCTCTATCCTGCATGGAGGCTGCTGTGTAATCATGTAATTACATATATGGGGTACAGTTTGCTATTCTTAGAAGGCTGAAGGACCTGCGATGATGTCCCTGATCACATGTCATGAATGTAACACAAGGCACCGTGTAAAAAAAGGGAAAATAACTCAACAACAGTGCCAATCCACAGAATCAAGAGCCTCTTCTGAAGGGGATAAAGATTCTCTAAGTGCTGAAAGTCTTGCACTGAATGGGGCACGTTTACTTACCCTGTCCTGCGGAGTTCATGAAAGTGCATTGTCCGACGATCATGCACTGTGCAAAGATTCACTAAGATCGAGCACCCAATATCCTGCATGTGTAGCTTCCCCGCTCAGGTCTGACAGAGTTCACTTTCTTCTTCCTGGTGCATGTAAGTGCTTGATTTTGCGTCACAATTTGAAATTGAAATCAGTCCGAATCAGTCGTATCAACCCCCCTGATTTCTGATGCATGAAAGCCAGAGCAGCCACGCAGCCACGCCACAATCTGATCGCGTGTGATCTAGAGTTCAATACCTGTGCTAGCAGCGCAAATCCCAAAGATGTCTAAAAACCGACAAAAGATCCTTAGTAAATATTATTTTCATATAAAGGATAAATTTATAAAGAGCTAGTAGTGTTTAACGACAACTCACCAGTGGCCTTAAACAAAAAAGAGGAGATTTCCGAATTGTTACTGGAACATTGCAAGAAAAAAGCATACGTAATTCATAGGGCCTTCTTTTACAGCTCATTTTTAAAAAAATCATTTAATTTCAAAAATATGTTTGTACATTGCTAAAAATGGCAGAGGACCTATTGATCAAATGGGGATGGATGCGCAAATATCAAAGTATACAAACTTCCCACTGAAACTTAAGGCAGAATGGAAGACGATCTCAAACTCTGCAGCAAAGAACTGATGTGTAAAGGGGTGGTGTGAGGGGGGTGGGGACTGGATGGAGGTGAAAAAATGGTAATGTTAAAGGAGGCAGTGGCAGACCGTGTCTCTGTCTATCATCCTGTTTCCATCGTCCCCCTCTCTCTTCTCCTATCGCATATATCGATCTTATTCCGACTCTCAGATGTTAGATTGTCATACACCTATACTAGACCGCCTAGCTTAAATTAGCTAGAACTCAACGCAAATCCAAATATTTTATCTTTGGTCTTTCATCCTCCCTGCTGGTTACTCCTTTGTAGGCCAAGAGAACTTTTTGACTAAATAGTTAGAAGTTTAATAGTACAAACAATGATGCCCGATTGGTACCGCATGAAAAGGATGAATTTGTTGGTGTTCTTGAGTTATCTCCTCTCTACTTTTTCCAATCTGGGTCCCCCAGATGGATATATATTTTGAAGCGGTGGTACCCTAATTTGCTAAAGACATTTGCAATGTTGAGGTGTTCTAAAATATGAAGGGAAAACTTGATAATAAGTAGGTTAAAATCGTCTAGTTGGTGCAAAATGAATAATAAAAAGCACCTTAAATGATGGTTAATCTAGAGATATTGGGGGATATTTATCATATGTTGGCACTCGTGCACCGGCATATGATTGCCCCACCGCTGCAATTTCGCAGCGTGATACATCATGAGGCTCCGGCCTCTTGATAGTATCAGGCAGGGTGCTGAGCAGCGTATATATTCTACGTCAGGCCCTGCCTGGTGTAGAAAAAATGCAGCTGTGACTTTTCACTTGTGGCCCTGATAGATATACCCCATTAAGTTTAAACGTCCAGGAGTTAAACTCAGCAGCAAAGAGATTTGTAGTCTGGAGATATATAAAGTCTCAAGCTCAGCAGACATAGGGGCAGATTTATCAAGTGTCTGAAAGTCAGAATATTTCCAGTTGCCCGTGGCAACCAATCACAGTTCAGCTTTCATTTTACCAGTGCTCATGAATATTTTAAAGGGGAGCTGTGATTGGTTGCCATGGGCAACTGGAAATATTCTGACTTTCAGACACTTGATAAATCTGCCCCATAATCTTATTACAAAAAACGCACCTTTTGAAGAAAGATCACCATAAATTCAGTGATAAATTTCATACACAAATCAGGCTTGTTTAAAAAAAAACACACCCCCTTGGGTGGATTGAGCTTGAACAAGACACTCATGGCAAATATATTTTACTTCAATGTATTATTTATAATCAAACTTATACTATCTTAATTATCTGTGCTACAAATAAAGAACAACTAAGGTTTTTTTAAAAAATAAGCTTAAAAAAGCAATTCATATGTCTAAGGGTAATCTTATTGTAGGTGAGATTTTAATGCCATGGTAAACTCTTACATAGATACCACCTCCTCAGGATTGGGTTGGAGTAAAAGACCATGTATTGGGGAGATTATAAAGGAAACAGATCTACATGATGTATGGAGATATGAACACGGAGAGGAGAGAGATTACAAGCCCGATTTTTTTTCCAGGCCCCACTCCTGTTTAGGATGAGGTGGCAAAGGTAGATATTCTACCAATGACATTTTGGATCATTCACCTCTAAAACTTTAAATATCAGTAGAGGGGACTTCAGTACTGGGCATGGAGGAGGAATTATTTAGTTCTTAAAAATTTAGTAAAGGGGTCTCGATAGTTGATAGTTGTGTGACGCTGAAACGCATCAGAAACAAGTAGTTGAGACCTAATATGAGCAAGGGTATGGGAGGAGCGATCTAGGGTATGAAAACAGCAATATGGGGACATGATTGTAAAAGTATAAGAGGAGTGATCTTGGGATATAATAATGTTATTTTATTGATTATAAGTTGTGGCACTTTGGGGATCTGAATATATAAGTGATTAGGTCCTAATGGTGGCCAAAAGAAAAAAATGTGGGGAGGAGTAACATCCCCATGTTACTCCTCCCCACATTTTTTTCTTTTGGCCACCATGACTGTATTATTATCATAATAATGGATGCAAAGTGATCTATGAATAAATGATTGATGCTCCATGCAAGATATATCTGGGCATGACGAAGATGAAGTCCAGTGCGATTCACCAAGATCGTGCGCCCGAGATCCTGCATGTGTCACTTCCCCGCTGAGGTCCGCCGGAGTTCACCTTCTTCTTCCCATTGTATGTGAGTGCATGTCTTGCAACACAATTTGAGATGTGAAATCCTGCACGTTGTCCGAATCCGTTGGCTCATCCGACGACCCGCCTCCCAATTTGTGTCGCGTGAAAGCCAAAGAGATTGTGATACAAAACGAACGGGTGTGCCAAAAACCCCAGTTAAATGCGGCACAAAAAGGACGAATTCAGGAAACCCGACGGAAATGCATTCAGCGGAACCTTAGTAAATGTGCCCCACAACATGTTTGATCGCGCTAAGATGGGTATTCATGTTGGGTCTGATGTTGTAGGATCTCACAGGTTAGGCATCGGTTGTTGTTACAGTAGAATGCACCCTTCAAGTCTGGGAACATTGTATTTTGTATCATCTTAAACTTGTTGTTAGGGTAACGTTGTATTGTAGGTGCCAATAGAGTTTTTAGTGTAGGGGCTCGTCTAAGGGTAAGTTGGGGTTGGTTTGGAATAATCTTGTAGAGGTGGGGATCTTTAGACAGTATAGGCCAGTATTTGAGGAGTACTGTTCAGATTGCTTTGAGATCAGAGGTGTAGGTGGTAATAAAGTTGAGGCCCCTGGTTCCTTCTAGATCTTGAACTTTCTTTGGGGCTAGGCTTTCTATTTGGGTAATGTTAAGGAGATTGCACTGGTTTCGGACGCCATCTTGACTACTGTCCACCATTTTAAGTTTTAGCCAGGGGTCACACTGGGGGTCAAAGCACTGTCCAGTTAATGTCATGATTCAAACTTCATCTTATGTAACCTGTTTGCTCGCCTGTCAGCTAATTCCCTTTGACATTTAATGAGAAGCCAGTCTGTCCTTCATGCTGCATTATATTTTGATTCTGAAGACAGTTTATCTCATTCTCAGGAAATTAGTATAAACATGTCTGTGAACAAGGTCTATTAGCCTTTTCTGAGAAATGTGCTGGTAAATTCATTATGGCCAATAGCATTGCAGTATTCTATTCACGCCTCTTTGATGACTCTTCTGTCTGTGATATTATGCATTTGAGAAATAAATCATACATACTCATCATACATACATACAAATCTTAAGAGACTGACGTGTGTCTTGGTTTTATGTTCAAGTTCCTGGTACCAGGACAATCATGAAAGGGTTAATTTGTAAGTCACCTGTACAACTGATAAGGGCAGTTAAGCCCTAGATAAAAATCTCTAACAGGTAAGCTTCTTTGTTCTTGTGTAGGTGTCTTTTAGAATTCCTTTGGGGTAATCCTGCTCTCCTACTCGTTTATGGAGTAGCTTTGATTGTTCACAGAACATGTGGTCATCTGTACAGTTTCTCCTGATGCGCTTCAATTGGCTGTAAGGGACATTCTTGAGCCAACTTTTGTATGCTTTTGTATGCTTGTACATTGTACCTGGAAACTGTTGACATCCAAAGTTTAAAAGAAGGTACGTCTAGAGAGACCCGTCTTGTTTGAGTTGACAGAAGTCAACAGGTCGGGAAATTCAATCTTTGTGTTTGACCAATTGAGGGTTAGAGAAATGCCCCAAGTGCTACTGTTAATGCTAGCCATGAAGTCATATGCCTCTTGTTCTCTCCCTTCCCAGATGATATATAAAATCTTCTATGTATCTTCTAAACAATTTAATTTTCAAGGTGTAGGCTAGGTTGCTGGTGATGAACGTGGTTTCAAAATACCCCATGAAGATATTTGCGTAACTAGGTGCAAAGTGAGTACCCATTGCTGTACCCCTTTTAAGTTGAACTATGCTGGTCTGAAATTGGAAAACATTCCAATTCCAAACAAATTGGTAGGCCATTTACTAAGGGCTTCGCACTAGTTTTTTTCAGACTTTGCACATTTATTTTAGTGTAAACTGCAGCAGTATTCAAAAAGATGGTTGAGCATGGCCGCTGCCATCTTGGTGAATGTCATCGGGGAGGGGCGGTCTTGTCAAATGACAGCCTCGGGTCATTCAAAGAATGTGTGATTTGTACATTTTAATAAATGATGAGCAAAATACTCCTATACTCATATACTATACCATATAAGGGAGGATTAATCAGACAACCTAGGGAGTCTGAAAAACTGTTAAAAAATTAAAATAAATAAAATAAATACCATATATACTTGAGTATAAGCCGACCCGAGTATAAACCGAGACCCCTAATTTTAACACAAAAAACTGGAAAAACCTATTGACTTGAGTATAAGCAGAGGGTGGGAAATGCATTGGTCACAGCCCCCAGTGTATAGTTTTCTATCCTCTGTAGTATATAGCCAGCCAGCCCCTGTGGTATATAGCCAGCCCCTGTAGTATATAGCCTGCCTGTCCCTGTAGTATGTATATAGCCTGCCAGCCCCTGTAGTATATAGCCTGCCAGCCCCTGCAGTATATAGCCTGCCAGCCCACTGTAGTATATAGCCTGCCAGCCCCTGCAGTATATAGCCTGCCAGCCCCTGCAGTATATAGTCTGCAGTCCCTGACCCCCCCCCAGTATATAGCCTGCAGCCCCTGCCCACCCAGTATATATCCTGCAGCTCCTGCCCCCAATATAATGCTTGTAGGGAAAAAATTAAAAGTGTACTCACCTTCCAACGCCCCCCGGCAGGTCTTCTTCTATACATCGATGCTTCGGCCGGTGTGCCCATGATGCACACACTAGATTGCCAGTGTGCGGCTGACGTCATGGTGCGGGGACACGGAGCTGGTATCGATACCCCGAAGGATAGAAGAGGACCTGCTGGGGTGGAGGGGGGCGGAGGAAGGTGAGTTCACTTTTGTTTTTTTCTTCTTGACTCAAGTATATTCCGAGTTAGGGTTTTTCAGCACATTTCGAGTATATACAGCCGGGCTTATATTAAAGGAGAACTGGTGGCAGCTTGATTGGGTTGATAAGGTCCTGTTTCACTGAGGCTACTGAAAGGGGTCTTACAGGCATTCAGGGTTGTGATTTATTGTTGTGCCATATTGGGAAGTTGTGTGGACAACTGTAAATCACTTCCTGCATCTCTAAGACCCCATGCGTTCTGGGAGTGTCTAAAAAGGATAACTAAGTAATAAAACGGATGCGTTAACATCACATTATGCATTTTGTAAACACAACAGTTAACAATAATGTAATTAGGCTAATCATTTCTCCTCACCTGTTCTAATGAGTTTCAAAGTGCAATGAAATTGCAACCAAGACACACCAAGTGAATGCTCCCTTAACGAAACCCTGCTGCAAGTACACCCTCAGGGTGCAGTCACATGTTGCGTATAACGCATGCGCTTAAAAACGCATTGCAAAAGATGAAGAGAGATTAACCTAATTAATCAGCTGATAACACTTGTGTTTAGAAAACGCAAATGTTAAAGCTTGCGTTAACACAGTATAAACGCATTCGTTGACATCGCATTTATGATTGCATTTTTTAAACGCTAATGTTAACAGCTGTTTAATTAGGCAAATATCTCTCCAGGTGGTGGATTGCATTTTGAAACGCAACATGTGACACAGAGATATGTTACAATGTACAATTTTCTAACTTAAATATTACCAGTTACAAGTATAACAGTATAGTGGTTCTCAAGACATGCTTGAGAATGTCTTTATAGAAAAGACGAAACGTCGCATCTGTGGTGGAATAAAATACCTTCACTTTACCTGTCCTGGAGTGCTGCTTCATCCGTTTGTCTTGTACTACTATTGGAGGGGTTGTCGGACCCCGTTGAAGACCTGCACCCGATAATCTTTTCACGGTGCCGCTCCACCACTTTGTTTTGTTACAGTATAGTGGTTAAATGCCCTCTGGAGGGGCCCTTCACAGAGGACCTATGTGGTCCTGCAGTGGCTTGCAGCCACCCATGTATTTATTGTATTATTTGTAACATAAATGGAAGATTTAAATGGTGTGAACCAGTTTAAACTGATGCAAAATTGATAAAACTAGAGGCTGGAGAGTTTTTGTAGGATTCATGGAGCATGGTTCAACCTGTTTCAGGTAACACACCGTATATACTTGTGTATTAGCCAAGTTTTTCAGCACAAAAAATGTGCTGAATAACCTTACCTTGGCTAATACACGAGTCAATAAAAAAAAATAAACCTACATACTCTCCAGCTCCCTGATGCTCGGCGCAGCTCCCGATCCTCGGTGTGGCTCCTCTTCTGCCTTCTCTGTGCTGTATTAGCCGGCCGAGACGCACCCATGCGATCTGCCGGACGGTGCACACTATGATGCGGTGGTGTCGTCATAGTGTGTGCCAGAAAAGAAAGAAGAGGAGCCGCAGGGACCGGAGCATCGGGGAGCTGCGCCGGGCATCGGGATGGCCCGAAGGTGAGTATGTTTTTTTATGTGCTTGGCAAACTGTGGGCTGGCTGGCTGTGTACTACATGGGCTGGCTGGCTATGTACTACTGGGGGCTAGCTATGTACTACAGGGGGCTTGCTGGCTATATACTGGGAGGCTGTGACCAATGCATCTCCCACCCTTGGCTTATAGTTAAGTCAATCGGTTTTCCCACTTTTTGGTGGTAAAATTAGGGGTCTTGGCTTATACTCGGGTCAGCTTATACTCGAGTATATACGGTATATATGGCCTCAGTTATTTGTACTGTCGTAGTGCTTTCTAAAAGGATATGCGTCATCACTAATAGATAAAAATGCAACACAAAATCATACAAATGGATGTTCATGTCTCCCAGCAGAGGTCAGTCTTACATTCAAATGTCCGACCTCTCCTTTTTTCAAAGGCTCTGGGATTCTCTGGACCTGAAGCCTGCAATAATGTGACTAATGCCACACAAGTGACACGTTTGCATTCCTGTAAGATAAAAAGTAAACCATGAAGACACGAAAATATGTAAGATCTGCCTGCGCTCAGTGGGTAAATAGCATGGTTCTCACTGTAGCCCTTGCTAAACAGGTTCTACCTTCTGATCCCAGTAGCTCCAGGTATGTGATACTAATCAAGCAGTGTCTGAATGTTTTCTCTATGAGGGCCAGAGGGAGGGGGAACTAGGGTTGGGTTTTTTATGTTTCTGTCTTGTCACCAAATGTACTTTATCTTACAAGTATAGTAGCAAAATGATAAAATGTCAGCTTTTGAAGCATATGGTTATCATGTAAAATCTCTAGTATAGTAATGGGCTATCAATATTACCGTATATACTTGAGTATAAGCCGATCCGAGTATAAGCCGAGACCCCTAATTTTACCACCCAAAACTGGGAAAACCTATTGACTCGAGTATAAGCCGAGGGTGGGAAATGAATTGGTCACAGCCCCCCCCCCAGTATACAGCCAGCCCAGCCTGCCCCCAGTAGTATACAGCCAGCCCAGCCTGCCCCCAGTACTATACAGCCAGCGCACCCTGTCCCCAGTAGTATACAGCCACCCCAGCCTGCCCCCAGTAGTATACAGCCACCCCAGCCTGCCCCCAGTAGTATACAGCCACCCCAGTAGTATACAGCCACCCCAGCCTGCCCCCAGTAGTATACAGCCTGCCCCCAGTAGTATACAGCCACCCCAGCTTGCCCCCAGTAGTATACAGCCTGCCCCCAGTAGTATACAGCCCAGCCCAGCTTTAAAAAAAAAACAACTTATATACTCAACCTCCGGTGGCCCCGATGCGCAGCGCTGCTCCCCCGATGTCCACGCGGCTCCTCTTCTTGCTTCCGAGGGTGGGAAATGAATTGGTCACAGCCCCCCCCCCCAGTATACAGCCAGCCCAGCCTGCCCCCAGTAGTATACAGCCAGCCCAGCCTGCCCCCAGTACTATACAGCCAGCGCAGCCTGTCCCCAGTAGTATATAGCCACCCCAGCCTGCCCCCAGTAGTATACAGCCACCCCAGCCTGCCCCCAGTAGTATACAGCCACCCCAGTAGTATACAGCCACCCCAGGCTGCCCCCAGTAGTATACAGCCTGCCCCCAGTAGTATACAGCCACCCCAGCTTGCCCCCAGTAGTATACAGCCTGCCCCCAGTAGTATACAGCCCAGCCCAGCTTTAAAAAAAAAAACAACTTATATACTCAACCTCCGGTGGCCCCGATGCGCAGCGCTGCTCCCCCGATGTCCACGCGGCTCCTCTTCTTGCTTCCGCGCCCATCTTCTTTCTTCTGCAGGACGCCGCCATCGTTCTCCCCCGGCCGGCAGGCGCATAACATGGCGGCGCCCAGCATGATGTTACAGAAGAAAGAGGACAGGCGCGGAAGCCAGAAGAGGAGCCGCGCGGACATTGGGGGAGCAGCGCTGCACATCGGGGCCACCGGAGGGTGAGTATATAAGTTTATTTTTTTTAAGTATTTTTTACTCGTGTATTGACTCGTGTATAAACTGAGGGGACGTTTTTCAGCAGATTTTTTGTGCTGAAAAACTCGGCTTATACACGAGTATATACGGTAGTTTGTTGCTGATAAATACTGTGGCCTGTAAATAATGTGGTAAAGATTGTCCAATTACAGGCAGGTACATTTGCCCCTATGTAACTAAACTGGGCAGTCTAGGAGAAAAAAAGGTTAGGAAACATGGCTTTTTCCATTATACATACCGTTTTATCATACAACAGGGAGGTGGCCAAGCCCCCTGGTATACAGGTGGTCCCCTACTTAAAGGAAACCTACCATTTGCTTTCATGCATTATAAACCAAACATACCTTGAGACTGCTGTAGCTACACTAATGCAGGATCATATCTTGTTTAATCCCTGTACTGAGTGGTTTTGCTGAAAAAATTATAAAATCATGATAACGAAGCTCTGTGCTTTTCCTTACACATTGGGGGTCATTTACTAAGGGCCCAAATCGTTCTTTTTTGTCGGGTTTCCCGAAAATGACCGGTTTGGGGCTAATTCCCCCAGGTTTTTGGCGCACGCAAACAGATTGTGGCGCATCGGCGCACCCAGGATGGTGAACTCCAGCGAACTTCAGCGCAGCAGCGACACCTTAGTGGATCGCCGGAAGATCCGAATCGTCGACGAAAAACGCGCCGCTGGATCGCAACAGGACCGGGTAAGTAAATGTGTTACTTATTCACTGCACCAGAGGATGATGTAATCCCTGTTCTCCTGCCAGGCAAAATAATCATTTGCTGCACCATCCCCCAGCTGCTGTGTATGAGTGATCCAGCTCAGGTTGATTAGTCCGGTCTTGGCTTGTGTAATGTGGATCCAGCTTTCCCAAGGTCCTGAATTTTATAATAGCTTTTTCAGCAAAACCACTCAGCACAGAGATCAAACAAGATATGGTTCTGCATCAGTGTAGCTACAGCATTCTCAAGGTATGTTTGGTTCATAATGCATGAAATCAAATGGCAGATTTTCTTTAAGGACACCCGACTAACAGACGATCCCTAGTTAAAGAAACCTACCACCACAAATCTACCTATAAAGGTAGATTGAGTGGTAGGTGGATCAATGGCACGTGAGGATAGCCCTTTTAAGGGCTAATCCTCACATCCCCACACTTTTTTGTTAACTTTTATTAGACATATATTCAAATTTACTTATGCGGCTACTGGGGCGTGGAGTAGCCGCATCTGAGGTTACACGAGGCGGCTACTCCACGCCCCGGTAGCCTCTTTTCCCCTCCTACTCACCCATCTTCGGCGCGCAGCTCCGCGTAGCTGTGCGCCCTCGTCCGGCGATCCTGCCATCTGCGTGGGCCTGCTCTTCTGCGCATGCGCAGATGGCAGGATCGCCGGACGAGGGCACACAGCTACGCGGGTGAGTAGGAGGGGAAAAGAGGCTACCGGGACGCTACCGGGCTACCTTAAAAGGGCTATCCTCACGTCCCATTGATCCACCTACCACCCAATCTACCTTTATAGGTAGATTTGTGGTGGTAGGTTCCCTTTAAAGACAGACCTCTCTGCACACTGTGACGGTGAAGCTCTCTGAATGCTTTACCGTAGTCCCAGTCTGCAATGATCAGCTGTACAGTGTCTGTTATGAAGCTTCATTGAAAATCCTTGGTCCCATAAGAGCAAAATTTTTTGAAACTCCAATTGTCACTGGGGCAAAAAAAAAATTTGTTTAGATCTACAATTATAAAATATACAGTTTCGGCTTACATACAAATTCAACTTAAGAACAAAACTATGGAACCTATCTTGTTCGTAACCTGGGACTGCCTGTACATGGATTAAAAGAAATCTACCATCAAAATCAAGCATAGTTAACCAGGGACAATTATTAATAGATTAATGCACTGTTACTGTGGTTATCTTTTTATATTTGTTGTACATGGCCTCTTTCCTTCTAAAATGAATATAAATATTATACCAATGAGCTAGAAGGGTTCAAGAGGGGAGGGCAGCGTTACCAGAACCCCTCTGTGCAGTAGCTTCACAGGCTGTTACACTTTGAGGAGCACTTCCCCCTCCCACTGTGTGAGATTACATAAGGAAGAGGGAGAGGGTGTAGCAAGGAGGGGTTCTGGTAAGGCTCCCCAGCACCCTTTGGGTTCATTAGCTTTATAATAAAAGTTGATTTTAGAAGGGAAGAGCCCATGGATAACACATATAAGAAGATAGACATGGTGCTTGGATGTTAATAAGTGTCCCTGGTTTATCATACTTGATTTTGATGGTATATTTCCTTAAGGTCTTCATGCCACCCCTTACTGATACACAATGGGGGAGATATATCAATCTGTCTACAGCAGAATACTGGACTAATTTGCACAATAAAATGCTATTCGCCAAATGTTTAAGACCATGTTGAGGCAGACTTGTCCAATAAAGGGGCATATCCTCTGTTTAAACGGGCACAAGTAATAGCCAGTGCACCCGAAAATTCAATATTGTGGTGCAGCAAACTAGACCAACTAATGCAAAGTACAACTCGCCAGTCTTATACTGCACCACATTAATCAAACAGCATCAGACACAGAGATAAATCTGGCGCAGTAGAAAATTTCCAGTTCGACTCCGCACTGGTCTAAAGTGCTGAAAAGTTGCATCTGGAGAGTTGGCCACAACCAAGGTGCACCAATAAGCTAATCTACATAAGGAAGAAGAAGCGATACAAGAAATATCCACTGCACAGTGCCGTTAGATGGGAGCAGAGAACTCTGTTCAGTTTGTAGTGGTGAGCACAGGCTCAGCTTGAGAAAGGCTCCAGGCTTTAGGAGGCGAAACGTTGTTTGGCACACGTTGGAATAAAACAGTACATTTTTGATTACATTCAACCTCGGAGTGCTGCCATTCTTTCTTTATATATATTTTTCTGACATGCAAATTAGCTTTCCTGACTCCTGTCTTTTTTATAGGAACCTGTTACTGGCTGTATATGTGCAAATGTGGTAACAGGTTCCCTTTAACTTTATGTGATATTAGTATACTGGCATTTATATGTAGAATTTTGCATGGTTGCAGTTCTAGTCCTACTGATGGAGCTACGGCACAGGTGTTAGTCCAGAACAATCACCATAAAAGTCTGTGTAGTGAAAAAAACAAGCTACTACCTCCAATTGCTGTCCATATTGATCACAGAAAAAAACCAAAGTGGGGCACATTTACTAGGTCCGAATCACGTTTTTCTGTCAGGTTTTCTGAATTTTACAGTTTTGCGCCAAATTGCCCCGGGTTTTTGGCGCACGCGATCCGATTGTGTCACATCGGCGCCAGGTTTCATGCAACGAAAAACGGGGGGGGGGGGGGGTCGCGTGGCCGTAGGGAAACCCAACGGATTAAAAAAAAAAAAGAAAAGGTGTCGCTTACACACTTACATGCACCAGGAAGAGGATAGTGAACTCAGGCGGACCTCGGCGCAGCAGCAACACCTGGTGGACATCAGGCGCACAACCTTAGTGAATCCCCGGAAGACCCGAATCCTCGTCGGAGAACGCGCCGCTGGATCGCGACAGGATCGGGTAAGTAAAAGAGCCCCAGTGTCTTCTTTATGTTGCTAAAGGAACACAGACAAGTTTCCAATCTGCCCACGCTTCTCCGGTATAATTTCTTTCGTTTCCTGTTGACACTGATCGGGATTGTGGCAACAAACCTTCTCTGTATCAACAGGATAAGTATGATAGTAAAACAGCGCTTTTCATTTAAAAAACTTGAGCCAAAGAGGCATGCGCCCAACCCTGGGTTTCGCGGATTCCAGCTTCTTCCGGTATTCACAGGGCCAACCCTATTTAAAGGGGCTGTCCTATGAACCTCAAGGATAGAGCTAAACTTGCCGATTGGTGGGGGCTATGATGAGACCCCCACAGATCAAGAGAACGAGGGGTCTGATGGGGTCCCAGGTACCTCATCTGGATCCTCCTTCGCTCCTAGAGATTAGCAGATGACCAGCAAGTTAGGCCCTATTCTGTGGATAGGGCCTAACTTGGTTCATGAGACAACCTCTTTGAAGGAAATCTGCCATTTGGATCAAGGATTGTAAACCAAGCACACCAAAATGCTGGTGTATTCCCCCTCTACCAGGATCTGTTTTTTGATTAGCTTTTTATTCTGTTTTTACAAAATGTGGCTTCAAATATGCAAGTGAGCCTGAGGGGCTCAAATAACCGCTATATAGTCTGGAGACCCTTAGACTAATTTGCAGACCCAGCTCCACTTCACTAATTATGCCACCTCCAGCATGGCTCTCCCTCCCTTTCCCCATCATGTCACCATGCCTTTGGGAGCTGTAGTGCATGTGCACTATAACTGGGTAGCGGGCAGCTAGCTGCGCAAACAAGCCCGGAAGCCTCTGCCATGACGTGTGCACCACAGCTCAAGAGAGCTTGGTGATGTCACTGGTTTTCGGGACAAGGAAAGGAAAGCGGCAAGAGCTCTGTGTGATGGCCACAGGAGCACCCGGGCTCATTAACACAATTTTACAAAAAAAACTCAAAGAAAAATCTCAGACTGTAAGCTCTTGCAGCTCCATGACTCTGTAATGTCTTATTTTATTTGTATATGTTCCCCAGAATCTGTAAAGTGCTACAGAATGTGATGGCGCTGTATAAATAAAGATCAGGGGCGTAACGATCACGGTGGCAATGAGCGGGCGGGCTTCGGCAGGGCGGACATGGGTGCGGCCAGCGATAGCGGGTGGGTGCAGCCAGCGAAAGCGGGCCAGGCGGGTGGGTGCGGCCGACTATAGCAGCGGGACAGTGATAGCTGCTGGGACTAGGGCTTGTTTTAAAATAAAAAAAAACATGTACTAACCTTTCCAACGCTCCCCCGAAGCTCCGCTGGTGCAGTAAGTCCGGCCGGCAATGACATCTCCGTGTGGCTACGGCGTAGAACAGACTATGATGTCAGCAAGCGGCTGACATCATAGTTTGTGAGCCGCCGGCGCGTACTGAGCTGTCACTGCTGAGACGTAACTGACAGCCGGACTTATTGCATCAGTGGAGCTTCGGGCAGCATCGGAAAGGTGAGTGCATCGTTTATTATTTTAATGTGTTGGGCTGCGGCTGCTGGCTGTACACAGGAAAGGGGGGAGGCAGGCTGACTGGCTGTATACAGGAAGGGGGGGCACGCTGCCTGACTGGCTGTATGCAGGATGGCTGGCTGGCTGTATACAAGGGGGGGGGCAGGCTGGCTGTATACTGGGGGTGCAGGCTAGCTGGCTGTATACTAAAGGGGGCTGGCTGGCTGTATACTGGGGGGGCAAGCTGGCTTTATACTTGGGGTGGCAGGCTGGTTGGCTGTATACTGTGGAGGCAGGCTGTATAATGGGGGGCAGGCTGGCTCTAAACTGGAGGGGCTGGCTGTAAACTGAGGGGGAAGGCTGCCTATATACTGGGGAGGGGCTGGCTATATACAGGGGGAATGGCTGGCTATATACAGAGGGAATGGCTGGCTATATACAGGGGGAATGGCTGGTTTCATACTGAGGAGGGGCTGGCTGGCTGGTTTCATACTGAGGAGGGGCTGGCTTCATACTGAGGAGGGGCTGGCTGGCTGGCTTCATACTGAGGAGGGGCTGGCTGGCTTCATACTGAGGAGGGGCTGGCTGGCTTCATACTGAGGAGGGGCTGGCTGGCTTCATACTGAGGAGGGGCTGGCTGGCTTCATACTGAAGAGGGGCTGGCTGGCTTCATACTGAGGAGGGACTGGTTGGCTTCATACTGAGGAGGGACTGGCTGGCTTCATACTGAGGAGGGGCTGTCTGGCTTCATACTGGGGGGACTGGCCTGCTATATACGGGGGGGGGGGGTCAGGCTGGTTATATACTGGGGAAGGGCTGTCTGGCTATACACAGGGGGTCAGGCTGGTTATATACTGGGGAGGGGCTGTCTGGCTGTATATTGGAGGGGCAGTCTGGCTATATACAGGGGGGTGGGCTGGCTGTATACTGGGGTGGTTGTCGGTGTTATATGGCATAGTAGTTATATTCTTGTACATAGGGGGCAGTATTATAGTAGTTATATTCATTCATGAGCTGTCACTGCTGAGCTGTAACTGACAGCCGGACTTACTTCATCAGTGGAGCTTTGGGCAGCATCGGAAAGGTGAGTACATCGTTTATTATTTTAATGTGCTGGGCAGCGGCTGCTGGCTGTACACAGGAAAGGGGGGGACAGGCTGCCTGGCTGGCTGTATACAGGAAGGGGGGGCACGTTGCCTGACTGGCTGTATGCAGGATGGCTGGCTGTATACAGGGGGGGCAGGCTGGCTGGCTGTATATGGGGGGCGCAGTCTGGCTGGCTGTATACTAAAGGGGGCTGGCTGTATACTGGGGGGGCGAGCTGGATGTATACTAAGGGGGGCAGGCTGGCTGTATACTAAGGGGGTGGCAGGCTGGTTGGCTGTATACTGTGGGGGAAGGCTGTAAAATGGGGGGAAGGCTGGCTCTAAACTGGAGGGGCTGGCTGTAAACTGAGGGGGAAGGCTGCCTATATACTGGGGAGGGGCTGGCTATATACAGGGGAAATGGCTGGCTATATACAGGGGGAATGGCTGGCTATAAATAGGGGGAATGGCTGGCTATATACAGGGGAGGGGCTGGCTATATACAGGGGGAGGGGCTGGCTTCATACTGAGGAGGGGCTGGCTGGCTTCATACTGAGGAGGGGCTGGCTGGCTGGCTGGCTTCATACTGAGGAGGGGCTGGCTGGCTGGCTTCATACTGAGGAGGGGCTGGCTGGCTGGCTTCATACTGAGGAGGGGCTGGCTGGCTTCATACTGAGGAGGGGCTGGCTGGCTTCATACTGAGGAGGTGCTGGCTGGCTTCATACTGAGGAGGGGCTGGCTGGCTTCATACTGAGGAGGGGCTGGCTGGCTTCATACTGAGGAGGGACTGGCTGGCTTCATACTGAGGAGGGACTGGCTGGCTTAATACTGAGGAGGGGCTGTCTGGCTTCATACTGGGGGGACTGGCCTGCTATATACTGGGGGGTCAGGCTGGTTATATACTGGGGAAGGGCTGTCTGGCTACACACAGGGGGTCAGGCTGGTTATATACTGGGGAGGGGCTGTCTGGCTGTATATTGGAGGGGCAGTCTGGCTATATACAGGGGGGTGGGCTGGCTGTATACTGGGCGGGGGGTGGTTGTCGGTGTTATATGGCATAGTAGTTATATTCTTGTACATAGGGGGCAGTATTATAGTAGTTATATTCATTCATGAGCTGTCACTGCTGAGCTGTAACTGACAGCCGGACTTACTTCATCAGTGGAGCTTCGGGCAGCATCGGAAAGGTGAGTACATCGTTTATTATTTTAAAACAAAGGAAGTAGCAGCACTCCGTTCCAGTTCGAGGAAGTTTATTCACCAAGTGAGGGTGTAGCAACGTTTCAGCTCATTGTAGCCATTTTCAAGCTACATCACGTTTATTATTTTAATGTGCTGGGCAGTGGCTGCTGGATGTAGACAGGAAAGGGGGGGGGACAGGCTGCCTGGCTGGCTGTATACAGGAAGGGGGGGAACGCTGCCTGACTGGCTGTATGCAGGATGGCTGGCTGTATACAGGGGGGGCAGGCTGTCTGGCTGTATATGGGGGGCGCAGGCTGTCTGGCTGTATACTAAAGGGGGCTGGCTGGCTGTATACTGGGGGGGCAAGCTGGATGTATACTAAGGGGGGCAGGCTGGCTGTATACTAAGGGGGTGGCAGGCTGGTTGGCTGTATACTGTGGGGGAAGGCTGTAAAATGGGGGGAAGGCTGGCTCTAAACTGGAGGGGCTGGCTGTAAACTGAGGGGGAAGGCTGCCTATATACTGGGGAGGGGCTGGCTATATACAGGGGAAATGGCTGGCTATATACAGGGGGAATGGCTGGCTATATACAGGGGAGGGGCTGGCTATATACAGGGGGAGGGGCTGGCTTCATACTGAGGAGGGGCTGGCTGGCTTCATACTGAGGAGGGGCTGGCTGGCTGGCTTCATACTGAGGAGGGGCTGGCTGGTTGGCTTTATACTGAGGAGGGGCTGGCTGGCTGGCTTCATACTGAGGAGGGGCTGGCTGGCTGGCTTCATACTGAGGAGGGGCTGGCTGGCTGGCTTCATACTGAGGAGGGGCTGGCTGGCTTCATACTGAGGAGGTGCTGGCTGGCTTCATACTGAGGAGGGGCTGGCTGGCTTCATACTGAGGAGGGGCTGGCTGGCTTCATACTGAGGAGGGGCTGGCTGGCTTCATATTGAGGAGGGGCTGGCCTGCTATATACTGGGGGGTCAGGCTGGTTATATACTGGGGAAGTGCTGTCTGGCTATATACAGAGGGTCAGGCTGGTTATATACTGGGGAGGGGCTGTCTGGCTGTATATTGGAGGGGCAGTCTGGCTATATACAGGGGGGTGGGCTGTCAATGTTATATGGCATAGTAGTTATATTCTTGTACAAAGGGGGCAGTATTATAGTAGTGATATACTTGTACATATGGGGCAGTATTATAGTAGTTATATTCTTGTACATAGGGGGCAGTATTATAGTAGTTATATTCTTGTACACAGGGGGCAGTATTATAGTAGTTAAATTCTTGCACACAGGGAGCAGTATTATAGTAGTTATATTCAAGTACATAGAGGGAAGCATTATAGTAGTTATATTCATGTACATAGAGGGAAGCATTATAATAATTATATTCTTGTACATAGGGGGCAGTATTATAGTAGTGATATTCCTGTACATAGGGGGCAGTATTATAGTAGTGATATTCCTGTACATAGGGGGCAGTATTATAGTAGTTATATTCTTGTACACAGGGAGCAGTATTATTCCTGTACATAGGGGGCATTATTATAGTAGTGATATTCTTGTACACAGGGAGCAGTATTATAGTAGTTATATTCAAGTACATAGAGGGAAGCATTATAGTAGTTATATTCATGTACATAGAGGGAAGCATTATAATTATATTCTTGTACATAGGGGGCAGTATTATAGTAGTGATATTCCTGTACATAGGGGGCAGTATTATAGTAGTTATATTCTTGTACATAGGGGGTAGAATTATAGTAGTTATATTCTTGTACATAAAATGCAGTATTATAATAGTCATATTCTTATACATAAAATGCAGTATTATAGTAGTTATATTCTTGTACATAAAATGCAGTATTATAATATATTTTACTTAGGGGCAGTATTATAGTTACATTCTTGTCGATTGGAGAAGGTATTGTAGTATTTTTTTTTTTATATATAAGGCAGTATTAAGCTTTATTCATGTATAATGGAAGCAGTTTGAGTCGCTTTCTCTGCGCTGTACATGTTGATTTAGACCATCTATAAACAGTTTGTGTGACGTTTAGTAACATTCACCCACATTACATGGCCACGCCTACTTGTTTTGACCCCACCCACAGAATGGGGCCGCTTTTAATTTTTTTTTTCCAGGGACACTTTAAATTCCCAGTCTGCCCCCGGGTGTGTGTGCATTTGTATGTGTAGTGTGAAATATAGTGTGTGTAGAGTTTATATATGTGTGTTATACATATGTAGTGTATGTGTGCTTATGTCTCTGCAAAGTATATACGGTATATGTGTATTCCAAAAAATAACATGCGGTGTGGGGCCGGCAGCAAGGGTTTAGGTGTATGGAAGCCCCCCTTCTAAGTTCGCACCAGGGCCCACTGGGGTCTGGTTACGCCACTGATAAAGATTATTATTTAAAAAAAAAAAATCAGATCCTGCAGCAGCATACCTAATGCTATTGCAACATCCCCCATCAGGGCCTAACCTTTTCTCTTGGGACCTAGAGGCAGCCGGGGCCCAGAATACCGGAGTGGCTGGCGGATGCGGCCTAGGCACGCTAGTGTCACAGTGCTTGGTATGGGGACCGGAGGGCTGTCCTATAGCCTGGCAGGTCTCCAGCAGGTGGTGTGTGCAAGAAATTAGATCGGAGAGGCTGATGCACTGGTTCTCCCTGGGTCAACCCCTTAGTGTCTGTAGTATGAGTCCCTTGATGATAGATGGTGGCGCCCTTGATGGTGATACAGCTGTAGCAGGGATCAGACGGAGGCAACGTTGTGCAAAAAAATAACTTAAAGGGGTTATCCGGGTTTAAAAAATTTCTTATGGCCGGGCTGGGGAGGGCTATTTAAACACAATAAACATGTACTTACCTCCTCCGGTGCTGCTGATGTCCCGCGCCGCGGCCCGTCTTCTCCGTGCAGCGGTTTCAGTACAAGAGCGCACAGGGAGCTTCCGGCCGGCCGGAAGCTCCCATGCGCACCATCTCCCAGCGCTTACAACGCTGAGAGATAGGGACGGATGGGAGGAGCCTTCCACATCGCGGACCAGAAGCTCCCTGTGCGCGGCTTCCGTGCCCCTGTAAACAAACAGGGGTACGGATCAAAGGGACCGCGGCGCAGGACATCGGCGGCGCCGGAGGAGGTAAGTACATGTTTATTATGTTTAACTAGCCCATAAAAAAATGTTTAAACCCGGATAACCCCTTTACTGTTCTTTGTTAGAACCAACAGCAGCAACAGGCCAAACGATTCAACAGAGGCAGATTTCTGGAAGTGATCTTGGAGAGTGAACCTCAGGAGTTTGGTCACCAGCCTGGTTGCAGATGCAGGCTGGGATGTAGCTGTGTCCAATGCTGGAAGCTGCAGCTTTATCCTAGGTTGGTTCTGTGTGAGCTCACTAGGGGTGTGAGGCTCATGCTGTCTATGGTCACACAGTGAAAGGTTGCTATGCTCCTCAGACAGGAGCTAAGTTCCAAGACCTGTGCTCTAAGAAGTTTCTGGAACTCTAGACCTGTAACTCCTCCCCTGACTAACGGTTTTGTTTAACCCCGGTCAGGTGATCCCACTCTCCAATCACACTCCAGTTACAAAGATGGAACATCATTGGATGATAAACATCAAACAGTATTAACCCTTGCCTGTCCAGACAGTGTCTACCGCTGCTCAATTACCGCTATATGTACTGGATGGTACAAGGGGCTTATTTGCAACTACTCCTCTGCCTTGTGCATTGGCAGGGATGTTGCATATGTAAGGGTATGTTTGGTCAAAAATGCATTTTACATAGTGGTAGATTTCCAATAACTTTGGAGACCCCAGCATCTCCTTGGGTGACAGTATATTGTTAGTTAGTGATAAATGGTGATCTGCACAGGACCTGTTTTGGGTGAGAAGCAGCCCAGTGACAGAGCAGGCCGCCCAATTGGGTGTTGCTGTAGTAGGAGGCAGGCTGAGGAGAGTGCTGCCCTTTCTCTCCGCCTTCACTTTACTCCAGGAAAAGAATAGTTGGAGTGGATTTGCTCTGACTGACTCCCCACCTCCAGCCCTCCGTGTCTTTCTGCTTGTGGGCTCCTGTGCATCTGTTGTGCGGAGAAGAGGAGCTCCTTGAAAGCTGCCATTAGCTTGTGTGTGTGTGTGTGTGTGTGTGTGTGTGTGTGCACACCGCAGCTCCCACCTCACCTCACACATGTCTGCAGGAGGGAGCACTGCCAGGGAGCCGCTGCTGTGAGACTGGAGAGACTGCAAACTTCCCCAGGGCAAGGAAGGAAGAAACAAGGGATTCATTGGCTTTTGTTCGCTTCCCCTCCCTCCTCTGAACTTTTGCAGGAACACAGGCAGAGCTAAACTTCCAGCGGACGCTGTGCTCCCTGGATTTCTCACTGCCTGGGATTAGTTAGAGGTCCCGACAATGGCGGGGTGCTGCCTGTCTGCGGAGGAGAAGGAGTCCCAAAGGATTAATGCTGAGATCGAGCGACAGCTCCGCAGGGACAAGAGAGATGCTCGAAGGGAGCTCAAGCTGCTGCTCCTGGGTGAGTGCTGCCTCTTCATTACTGCCAACTGGGGATAAAAGGGCCATCCACTGGGACTAGTGTCATCTCTGGGACTTGTAGTCCCCGCCAGCTGTATACACATAAGCGGCCGTTGTGTGCAGCCATTCTCTGGGAGATAGTGATCAGAACAAGGTCACAAGACACAGGCACCAAGTCCTGACCCTTGATCACACATTGCACAGGCGGGAGGTGGCACTTCCACCTGCAGGTCTCTATACTGTGCCCCAGGAAGGATCTACGTGATATTTACACGTGTGTTTATGTGTTTCCTGGAGTCATATGCAGTGAATGGCTGTGGTGCAATGGGTGGAAGAAATCCAGTGATTTGGTAGAGAATTGTATTGTTCAGAAAGTTGTTCTCTAGGCAACACATGGGCTGATCTTTCATTAGTTCTTGTGGGCAACACATCACAGCTGGGCTCCAGGCGGGCACGCACATATGGTCCATGGCTGCGAGACGCTATGTCTAACACTTTTCACAGTTGGACTTGACACAGCGGCCCACCAGAGTATCAGAGGGTCCTCCAGATGGCATAAACCCTACCCCAGTACTGGGCCCCCAAGGGCAGAAGACAACCCACTTTAGTGGCGACAAGGGTCTTGGAGGTTGATGGGGCTGACTTCGTCTGGTGTGCTATAGGAATCCTAGTCTGACGCTGCTTTGACAGGTTGTCCCTAAACTCATTGGTTTCTAGTCACCAGGGGCTAGTCTATGCCCAGAGGACTGCCTTCTGATACAATTTAATTTCCAACTCACCCACTGCCTCCTTCAGCCCTTCTGATGACGTCAGCCGGTTCAGCAGACTACAGTAGGGGAGGGCCAGAAAAGGCAGCGGGTGGGTTGAAAGGGCTGGGGGGGGGGGGGGGTTGTGCAGCTTGAGCCCGGACAATAAACCGAATGTAGCCAACAATTATCTTTGATAGTAGTATGCTAGTATGCTGACATGCAGCTATTTAAAGGGAATCTGTCATTTGGATCAAGGATTGTAAACCTAGAACACTTAAATGCTGGTGTGTGTCCCCTCTATTTTGATGTTTAATCAATTTTTATTTATCGTAACGGTATACAGCAATAACAAGTATTCTACATAAAAGCAGAAGGGAGACACAAACTAGACATAAGGAATAAGAGCTTGTGGTTTCCTATTTGGCTGGTAGGAATGTGCTTGTGTCCAATATCGGTTCACGTGGTGAGAGAGACCTCATGAGTCCTATGGGTTGTCTGCTTGGGGCAGAGCATGGTGAGACAGGCCAATGTCCAAGTCATGTCCCCTCTATTTTGATATGCTCTTGTTCTAGCTTTTTATTCCTTTTTTTTTTTTTTTTTTTTTAAGTTGGCTTAAAAAAATATGCAAATGAGCCCGAGGGGCTCTGGGCTCAAATGACCGCTATGGAGCATGGAGACCCTCAGGCACATCTGCAGACCCCAACTCCTCCTCACTACAACTTGATTTTAAAATTCCATGCATGAACAAGTATTATGTGCGGTGCTCTTGCTGCACGCTATACCTGTGCAACCGTGTTGCACCACTGGGAGCGGCTGTGCCGAGTGTCTGGAGCACTCCACATGCACAGAATTTTCAAACCAAGTTGTAGTGACATGGAGCTATGTCAGTGACAAGGGGTGCGCAAAGGGGCAGATTTTACCATCCAGAGCAGCTGTGGGGAGCTTAGCTTGATCCAAGAGCTCTCCCGCCTCCTTGACTGGATCTCAGAAGAAAATGATGGGCAATAAAAGTCTTTTTTTTTTTTTTTGTGGCGAAGCCCCAACACAGGGAAACCAAACTGGCACCATTTCACCACAATTACAGTCATCTATAAGGTACTGTTTAAGGTTTATCGTGTTGTTTGGAGTTGACAGATTTCCTTTAAAGTAGTACTTTTATTCATGCCCTAAACTTCTTCAATATCATAAATTCCAAGATTTTTACCATAAACTCTACTCTAGCAGGAAAGTTATGACTATCCATCTTATATATACATTACATTGATGTAGTGTGTAGGTGTCCGGTCACAAGTCTATGCCCAAGGGAACAGTGGTGCCTGTGTTGCCTCTGCTTCTCCCTTTTGTAAATGGGTGTAAACCAATTTTTAAAAGAAAGTCTACTACCTTGTAAAATGCAATTTTTCACCAAATATACCTTTACACAGCAGTTGGTATTCTGATGCAGGATCTGATCTTGTTTATTCTTTCAATTCCGCGTCTTCATCAAAAAGAACTATTCTTAAATTGTGCTAATGAGCCTCTGGTGCTCCTGTGGCCATCTCGCAGGCTGCTTGCCGCTTTTCTTTAACGCTAATTATGCCACCTCCAGCGTGAATGAGATGGCATGGCCCATCCTCTTTCCCCTTCCTGAAAGCCATTGATGTCGCCAAACTCCCAGGTGTTGTAGCAAACAGCTAGCTGCTTTGCAGTACCATTGCGCTAAAAAACTCGTAAAGCTCTATTCTGACGCAACACTAACTTTGCATCGGAGCAGAGGCTTCCAGAATTGTTTGTGCAGTAGCACTACAAAGCAGATGGGTGCATTCTACCCAGAACTTGTGCACTACATCTTGGTGATGTCACAGGCTCTTGGCACGACCTGCCCTCCCTTTCCCCTAACTCATGCATGCTGGAGGTGGCATAATTAGGGCATTCGGAAAGTGGCAAGCGCCCTGTGTGATGGTCATAGGACCACCTGAGGTGCATTAGCATAATTTTAGAATTGTTTTTTGACTAAAACTCTAATTTCAAAGAAAAAACAAGATCAGATCCTGCATCAGTGTACCTAATGCTATGTAAGGGAATGTTTGGTCAAAAATGCTTTTTACATAGTGGTAGATTTCCAACAACTATGGAGACCCTAGCATTTTGCATCTCCTTGGGTGACAGTATATTGTTAGTTAGTGATAAATGGTGATCTGCACAGGACCTGTTTTGGGTGAGAAGCAGCCCAGTGACAGAGCAGGCCGCCCAATTGGGTGTTGCTGTAGTAGGAGGCAGGCTGAGGAGAGTGCTGCCCTTTTTCTCCGCCTTCACTTTACTCCAGGAAAAGAATAGTTGGAGTGGATTTGCTCTGACTGACTCCCCACCTCCAGCCCTCCGTGTCTTTCTGCTTGTGGGCTCCTGTGCATCTGTTGTGCGGAGAAGAGGAGCTCCTTGAAAGCTGCCATTAGCTTGTGTGTGTGTGCACACCGCAGCTCCCACCTCACCTCACACATGTCTGCAGGAGGGAGCACTGCCAGGGAGCCGCTGCTGTGAGACTGGAGAGACTGCAAACTTCCCCAGGGCAAGGAAGGAAGAAACAAGGGATTCATTGGCTTTTGTTCGCTTCCCCTCCCTCCTCTGAACTTTTGCAGGAACACAGGCAGAGCTAAACTTCCAGCGGACGCTGTGCTCCCTGGATTTCTCACTGCCTGGGATTGAGCCTTTCACTGGGATTAGATAGAGGTCCCGACAATGGCGGGGTGCTGCCTGTCTGCGGAGGAGAAGGAGTCCCAAAGGATTAATTCTGAGATCGAGCGACAGCTCCGCAGGGACAAGAGAGATGCTCGAAGGGAGCTCAAGCTGCTGCTCCTGGGTGAGTGCTGCCTCTTCATTACTGCCAACTGGGGATAAAAGGGCCATCCACTGGGACTAGTATCATCGCTGGGACTTGTAGTCCCCGCCAGCTGTATACACATAAGTGGCCGTTGTGTGCAGCCCTTCTTTGGGAGATGGTGATCAGAACAAGGTCACAAGACACAGGCACCAAGTCCTGACCCTTGATCACACATTGCACAGGCGGGAGGTGGCACTTCCACCTGCAGGTCTCTATACTGTGCCCCAGGAAGGATCTACGTGATATTTACACGTGTGTTGATGTGTTTCCTGGAGTCATATGCAGTGAATGGCTGTGGTGCAATGGGTGGAAGGAATCCAGTGATTTGGTAGAGAATTGTATAGTTCAGAAAGTTGTTCTCTAGGCAACACATTGTGGCTGTGCCACCAGGATGAGCTGACCTTTCATTAGTTCCTGTGTGCAACACATAACAGCTGAGCTTCAGGTGGGCACAAACATATTGTCCATGGCTTCAGGACGCTATGTCTACCCTCTTCACAGTTGGCGACTAAGGGCTTGACACAGTGGCCCGCCACAGTACTGGAGGGTTCTCCAGATGGCCTAAACTCTCTCTAACCCAGTACTGGACCCCATTGGGTAGGAAGAAGACAACCCACTTTAGTGGCAACATGGGTATTAGAGGCTGATGGAGCTGACTTCATCTGGTGTGCCATAGGAATCCTAGTCTGACACTGGTTTGACAGGTCTCCAGTCAACGGCGGCTAGACCAGTAGACTGTCTTCTGTTACATTTTCATTTTCAACCAGTATTTATTCTGAATCTATTGCAAGGTTGGGAGGCAGCCTCTGACACTTAGCTGGTGCTGGGTGGCTGTTAAGTCCGTCAGCGCACTGAAAATGATCGCTACGGCTCTGCCTCAGGATTTTTTTTTCCGGCAGCTACGGAGGAGGGCGCCTGCTGCCTGGCAGCCTCAGCTTCGGCAAGTCTTTCACCCCAAGCAACAAAGAAGAGGGTGAGGGAGATTTACACTTCTTCCTCAACTTCAGAGGACAAAGTAGTGAAACCTAACAGGAGCAAAAAAAGAAGGTGGTTGTGTCAGACACCTTCCAGTCAGACCCTGAGAACAGGGCGACTTGCAGCTATGTCTCGTCTTGTTGGAATGACAGGTGCTAAACCACACTCCATTTTTAACAACATAAATAAAGCTGCAGCTCCTGGTAATTTGGCTCGTTCTAGAGACATTTCGAACTACAGGTTCCAGGAAGTGTTCACTTCACCATATATGTCTCTAGTCAGAGGACTCCCAGAAGAAGTAGATTGGGAGTCAGAAACTGTCCCTAGGTCTGCTGCATCTTCTGAGAGGGGAAATAAACAAGTCCAGAGTAAGATTAGCAGGAAAGTCCACCCCCATAAACTATTTAACCAGCACTGGTCCATGGCAGAATCCTCAGACATCCGAGATTTTACAAGTCTGGTTTTCAGCACCACACTAGTGAAGGAAGATGATCTAGTGTGCTGTGTAATCATATTAGCATTGCTTATTGCGCCAGATATTGATCAAGCTCTGTTGTCAATTTCTGGAACATAGAATGCTACCAATAGTCTGGATTCCTTTTTACTCAATATACAATATAAAATGTTGGACGTGGTTGGTCTTTTATTATTGTTGTCCAAAGTAGAACAGGAGGGGATCTCAGAAACTACCAACACCCAGAGGCTATTGGTGTCTAAGATAGCACTGTTAAAGTCTATAAGCAGAGCAGTGATCATACTGGGGAAGACATTTAATTTTGTCACTAACGTAAGGAAATCTAAATGGCTTACAGCTGCGAGGATGTTAGATTAAGCCCCCAAGGCACACTGGTTTCCGAACATGGAAACGGCTAACCTTTTTGGCCCAGAATTCATTCAAGAGGTCAAAGCAAGATACGGGGCTAGGAAATCATTTGCAGATTTAAAGAAACCTGCCCATAGAAACCGTCCCTTTCATTCAACGGGTTGGTCATGCAAGTCCCAGGGACAGACCCGCGACTATACCCCAGGACCATATAGAAAGGAGTTCATGAGACCTACAGAACCGGAACCTCAAGATGAGGTCAATTGGGTAAATTTGAATACCGTCCATTCCACAACATTTTTAAGTGCCTGGGAGGAGTTCAATACAGATCGCTGGGTAACACTGATTATAAGATTAAGGCCGCGTTCACACATTGCTGAGGAGAGGTGATTTGCCCAATTACATTACGGTTTCATAAATTTCAGTTTATGAAACGCATCATAAACGCAATGTTAATGCATGTGTTTTGTTAAAGCACATGTTAGCATTGTGTTAACAAATGTAAACAGTAATGTCATTAGGCAATTTATATAGAAATAAGGGTCTAGAAGGTAACACTTTGACACCCAAATTGATATCTCATACAAACGAAAAGAAAGAGGATGTCCATAATTCACCTGAATTCATATAAAATCTTTATTAGATAATCCAAGTTTTTAAAAAAAACATTTAAAACGAGCACACATCAAGCAGAACGATGGCACCAGTACCCAGTAATAAACATATGTAAAAACTTGTTACCAGACTATGTACAATCCATATATGAATAGATCCTATGAATTAAATACACATTTTATATCTACTAGTGAGGTGTCAGCAGGCTTAATATATAAGCAATGGTAAAGCCATAGTTACTTAAGTGGCCAAGGTATAAGTGCTGGGCGCTGGTGGCAGAGCGAATCTCCACGCGTTTTGCCTGTTTCCACAGGCTTCATCAGGGGTCATTAGGCAATTTACCTCTCCTCAGCTCTTGTAATGCATTTCAAAATGCAATGAAAATGCAACCAAAACACAACGTGTGTTTTGTTTGCTGCATTTGAAAAAGTTTCGCTTTCAGAGGAAAAAAACGGATTGACAAGTGACAAAGGCGATATACCTGGCATTACAAGGGGAAAAAATGTCAAAAGTGGTAGATCAAGGGGGTGGATAACCCATATGTTTACGGAAGTGAAGTCAGACGGGTCATTAAGACCAATGCTAAACATAAAACCGCTGAACGGATTCCTGAAAAGAAAGAAATTCAGGATGTAGAGTATAACAGACTTGCATTGCTTTTTTCCAATAAATGCCTTATCTAATAAAAGAAGACCTAAAAGATGCATTCTACACGATTTCAATTGTCCCAAAACACAGGAGATTACTCCAGTTTTATTGGAAAGGCAACATATACCGTAGAAATGCAGTCTGCAGTTCATAGATTCCTGCAAACTGGGCTGTGTCACAATTGCCGTTTGCTCCGTGATCCTGTTGCAGCTCTGTACTACTTTCACTAGGATTTTTCCAAATACATTGACTATTTTGCAGAATTTTTCTTCAGGGTTTGACATATAAATCTTTCTTTTTAGGACCCTTGTCCTGTACATGTCCGTGGAGGATAAACAAAACGGGTCCTATTAAGAAAAATAGTTATGCTAATGTCCTCCTTAGGCAATGTCTATTTTAGCTACAAAGCAATGTTTGTTTTGGTACAGGTAGGGAAGTCAGATAGATACATTAGCCACATTAGATACTAAGTCACAATGTTCTCATTTTGGTTTTTGCATCCACCTATTTTCCTCCTAAGGGTGATGCCACACATGGCGTTTTGAAACTGTTTTTGGTCCGTTTTTAAGCAGTCCATTAAAAAAACGCATGCATTAAAAAACGCATTCGTTTTTTGGAAACGCATCCGTTTTTGCCCGTTTAGCAACAGAAAGTGCAGGGGGAAGGGAAACCTGCTCTTCTCATTGTAACACCCTGTGAAGCTACTGCACTGAGAGGCCCCGGAAAAGATGATTTTAGAAGGCAGAAGGCCTTAAATAACATATATAATATATTATAGCCTTGGTGCAATAGAAGGCAATAAAAGTCTATGGGTCCACAAAAAAACAGGCATTCTATCAGGTCTTTTTTTGTGGCTGTAGAGAAAAACGTAAGCAAAACAGAGTGCATGGATGTGCAGTGGACGTACAACACACATGCTAAAGATTTGGTCACATGGTATGTTATTTAAATGTGCTGAAAATGCACATGCACCCTAAGTGTCCCTGGTTTATCATGTTTGATTTTGATGGTAGATTTCCTTTAAATTAAAACACACTTGCTTTTTTTTCTGAAGACGTTTCTGCAGTGAACTTGAGGATACCTCATATTTAGCCTCTGATAAAGAGACTGATGGGCTCACATGCCTACAATTTAAACTGGAGGCTCAGCCTTGGCTTATTAGCGATGAATTCCACAGGCACAATATCTGCATTTAACCCCTTAAGGACGTGTGACTAGCAATGCAATGTTTGGAGAGGGCTCACAGGCTGAGCCTTCTCCATACTCGGAGGGTGTTTGCTGCATAGTACACTTTTTTGCCATTTTGAAAAATAAAAAAAGATCAATAAAAAGTGATCAAAAGGCCGTTCAGTCCTTAAAATGGGAGCATTGAAAACAAATGACACGACCCACAGCCTCGTACAGTGAAGTATGAAAAAGTTATTAGTGCCAGAAGATGGCAAAATGAAGAATTTATTTTTTTTACCGGAGGTTTTAATTAGTGTAAATGTATGAAAACATTATAAAACCTATACAAACTTGCTATCCCCATGATTGGACCGACCCAAAGAATAAAGGAGACATGTCATTTAGGGCGCACAGTGATGTAATATTAAATACCATCACAATGACGTGCAATTTATTCCACAGAAAACATGCCATCACAGAGCACTTTACATGGAAAAATAAAAAACAATTTAGAAGGATTGCATTAATATCTGCAATGCATTTATTTCAATCCATGTGGAGTATTCTACAAGGAATGGCGTGTTCTACAAAACAAAAAAAAAAAAATTTCTGTGACTATTCCTCTGAATGGGGCTAGCATGAAACCCTTAGGGCGCTGTCACACGTTGCGTTTGCAGACGCAGACCAAACCGCGCCCACCGGGCGGTCCGCGGTCCAATCGCATCGGCGTTTCTCTATGTTTCTATTGAAAACGCCGATGCGATTGGACCGCAGACCGCCCGGTGGGCGCGGTTTGGTCTGCGTCTGCGTTTGCAAACGCAACATGTGACAGCGCCCTTAGGGTGAAGACACACAGGCGTTTTTAGTCAGTTTTTAATCGCGCAAATTCGGAAAACCGGACAAAAAAAGTGTGCGTTTTCAAAAAAACGCATGCGTTTTTTAGTGCATGCGTTTTTTACGATGTGAAAACGCACTTAGTAAAAACGGCCCAAAAACGGCCTAAAAGCTCCACGTGTGTCTTCACCCTTAGGGTGTAGTCACATGGTGCGTTCTTAGTGCGTTTGCATTTCACAGCTGCTAAGGCCGGCGCCACACAGGGCGCTTTGTCTGCGCTTGCAAACGCAGACAAAGTCGCGCCCACCGGGGCGGGCCTCGGCCCGATCGCATCTGCGTTTCTATGGAAACGCCTGCGATCGGGAACGAGCCGCCGGTGTTTTGCGTTAATTTAACGCGAAACACCGGCGGCTCGTTCCCGATCGCAGGCGTTTCCATAGAAACGCCAATGCGATCGGGCCGAGGCCCGCCCCGGTGGGCGCGACTTTGTTTGCGTTTGCAAGCGCAGACAATGCGCCCTGTTTGGCGCCGGCCTCACACTTCCAGATATGAAGAAAAACATATTCAAAGCAGCTAAAGGCATGTGCTTTAAAATGCACACATTTTCAATGTGTATGAAAGAGCACCAAGAGCGCAATGTGTGACCACACCCTTAGATGACTTTTCATACCCTTCCACTACTTGTGAATATAACATTGAAGGGCTGGAAATGATGCAATCTATTTTTTCCCTTTTGAGTTATAAGTTTGGCGTAGAATATCACAACAGCCTGCAATTTAGCTCCACCAACTGTTAGCACAGATGATACTTTTATTCAGTAAAAATCCCAATACACGTCTTTGCAGTTTTTGTTTAGTTTTAAAGGGAACTTGTCAGCAGAAATTGACCTAATAAACCACTACCAGTATGTTGTCAAGCAGCTGAACACCAGTGTGGTGGCATCATCCAGAAAATCTACATTGAAGTAAGATGTAAATTGGATGTATAAAGTCGAGGAGGTGGAGAGTTTAACACTGAAGTCAAGCTCTCCCCAACTCAGAACACCCCTCTTTAATTGATGGTCCTGCATCCAGAGACCTCACTAACCAGATCTCCTGAAGTATGTTGCATGATATCAATCACAGCGTAGGAGGCGTTCTGAGGTGGAAATATCATGACTTCAAGACTAAGCACTCTGCCTCCATGACTTTATGCAACCATTTTATATCTCCCTTTAAAATGATTTTCTGGATGATGCCACCAAGAAACATTATCACGAACGTGTTAAGCTGCTTATTGGTTTATTAGGCCACTTTCTAACGACGGGTTCGCTTTAATTTGTTGTTTTTCTTGACAAATCAGAAGATTATTCTGACAATATGTCTGGAAAAGCTTAACATATCAAAACGATTTTTACTTTGTTTTATTTTATGTTAGACTTTATAGATAGTTTTATTAATTACATATTTTTTTTCTTTATAAAATGTATTTAATGGTAACTATTACAAACATATGTTATAAATATTGTAACGGGATTAGCTCTGGGATAGACTAGCACTTTTTGGCACAACGCAGTCACAGTCCACAAGTTGGTGCAACTGGCCTCAACCAGTTTTATTAACTTCAAGCAGGAGTTAACTTCAAGCAGGAAAAATGGCAAAGCAAATCCTAGGCCGTCTGGCCACTAACTATACAATACAGTAGTTTCCTCACTACCAAGAAACTGTACCTACTGTACAGCTTCCCAACCACATCACAAAGCAATTGGCAACTCACATATAAGGTTTTCCCAGGAGCAGAGAGAGAGCGGCTCCTCTTGTGCAGCTTCTGACTTTTTAAAGCAACATCTCAGAGCTGCTGGTGACTAGCCCCAACCACCTCAAACACCTGGACCAAGCCCTACACTCCAAGCTGCAGCAGCCAGGTCTTCCAGACCAGGTTTTGGCTCCCTAGATAGTGTAGGACAGAAACCTAGGGGAAACATACACACCATTTAAATTTTCAGTAATGCATATACCTGTAAATAAATACTGCCTGCAATCATTCATTTATGCATGAATATGATTGCAGCCAGTGTTTTGTGTGCTTAAATAGCCAATTGAGACAATTGTATTCATTTCACATCATGCATTAAATAATGGGGCAAAAGCTCTTTCCTTTTGTCTCCTTAAATTATTTCAACCTACAGACCAGACTATGGCCACCCCCCCCCCCCACACACACACACACCTTTCCAGACCATGGCTGACACCCCAGCCCCACCCCCTTTTCCAGACCTTGGCTGACACCCCAGCACCCCTGTCCAGACCTCAGCTGACACCACAGACCCCCCCCCAGCCCCCTGTCCAGACCTCGGCTCACACCGTAGACCTCCCTCACCCCTGTCCAGACCATGGCTGACACCCCAGACCCCTCGCCCCCATCCGGACCATGGCTGATGCCCAAGACTCCATCTGTCCAGACCACAGATGACCCCAAGCAACCCCCTCCACACCATGGATGTGGAGGGGGTGATGAGGGGTTAATTTTCAAACGCATCCATTAGACGTGACGTGTGACTGCACCTTAAGGCCTCATTCACACGGCTGTTGGGGGACAAATATACGGCGACGTATATACGTCCCCCGTAGGCCGACAATGGGCGCGCGGCGCCGTATGGGACATGTCCTATCTTTTCTAAGCATACGGTGCCTCATGTTCCTCTATGGAGAGAGACTATGGGACGGCGGGCACACGTGTGTGTGTGCATAAGAGTGGTGGCATTTTGAACCCGTTTTTTGGCCCTTTTTAAGCAGTCCATTAAAAAAAACGCAAAAAAATCTTTATTGCCCTAATATGTAAATTTTATAAAGCGGCTACTGGGGCGTGGCGTAGTCGGACATGAGGCTACACGTCGCGGCTACTCCACGCACCAGTAGCCTCTTTGCTACTCCTACCCTGAGATCTTCGGCGCGCAGCTCCTCGGAGTCGGAGTTCTGTGCATGCCCAGTAGCTCCGGCTTCAGAGTAGTGGCCGCGGGGTCGCATTCTGTGTATTCACAGAACGCTGGCTTCTCGGCGAGGGCGTGCAACTACGAGAAGCTGCGTGCCGAAGATCTCGGGTAGGAGGAGCAAAGAGGCTACTGGGGCATGGAGTAGCTGCAACGTGTAGCCTCATGTCAAGCTACTCAACGCCCCAGGAGCCGCTTTACAAAATTTACATATAAGGGCAATAAAGATTTTAAAAAGATACCGGGATGTGAAGATTAGCTCTAAAAAGGGCTATCCTCACGTACCGTACATCCACCTACCACCCTTTCTACCTTTAAAGGTAGCATTGTGGTGGTA
The DNA here is from genome assembly GCF_040894005.1 of Engystomops pustulosus. NCBI lineage: Eukaryota > Metazoa > Chordata > Amphibia > Anura > Leptodactylidae > Engystomops > Engystomops pustulosus. The sequence continues at coordinate 113,911,846 of NC_092411.1, forward strand.
GATTCCCTTTTAAAGGACCTCAAGATTTGAATGTGCAATGTAGCCTCTGTATTCGTTACTGAGCACGGCAGCATACATGGCACAGTAGTTTTAGTGGACGCTGTTGCACCTAAACTCAAAAATACTGACACCAATTGATATACTCTATTCTCTAAATGTTACTTTATGTTGTGGGTTTTTTACTGTGGTTTTCACGGTTTCCAATGCAAAGCATACCCGCAGCTGTCTCTCACCTGTTGTTTTAACAACAGGCTTTCTATACTTGGAGACCTATGTTTTGCCCATCAAAGTCATTAACCCCTTAACGCTCTGCGCCGTAGCTCTACGGCGCAGAGGTATAAGGGATGTATGAAGAGGGCTCACGGGCTGAGTCCTCTTCATACAAAGGTGGGGGTTTTTGCATAATGCATAAAACCCCCACCGCTAATAACCGCGGTCTGTGCTAGCACCGATCGCGGCTATTAACCCCCCCGGGCGCCGCCATCTTTTTTTCGATCGCCACGCCCCCGAACGTCATCGGGGGGCGGCGATCGGTTGCCATGGTAGCCTCGTGTCTTCTTTTGACACGAGGCTATCTGGCAGCTGCAGATTCGTTACAATGAGCCAGTGGCTCATTGTAATGAATGTGCTGCAAAAATGCCATATATTGCAATACAGAAGTATTGCAGTATATGGTAGCAGCGATCTGACCATCTAGGGTTAATGTACCCTAGATGGTCTAAAAGATAGTGAAAAAAAAAAAGAAAAAAAAAAAGTTAAAAAAATAAAAAAAAATTAATAAAATATTAAAAGTTCAAATCACCCCCCTTTCCCTAGAACGGATATAAAACATAATAAACAGTAAAAATCACAAACATATTAGGTATCGCCGCGTCCCAAAATGCCCGATCTATCAAAATATAAAAACGGTTACAGGCGGCGGTGACCTCCGAGGCGGGAAATGGCGCCCAAATGTCCGAAATGCGACTTTTACACCTTTTTACATAACATAAAAAATGAAATAAAAAATGATCAAAATGTCGCACAGACCTCAAAATGGTAGCAATGAAAACGTCGCCTCATTTCGTAAAAAATGACCCCTCACACATTTCCGTGCGCCAAAGTATGAAAAAGTTATTAGCGTCAGAAGATGGCAAAAATGTTTTTTTCTTTTTTGTACACATTCGTTTAATTTTTGAAAATGTATTAAAACGCAATAAAACCTATATAAATTTGGTATCACCGCGATCGCACCGAACCAAAGAATAAAGTAGATGTGTTATTTGGAGCGAAGAGTGAAAGTCGTAAAAACTGAGCCCACAAGAACGTGACGTGCGTTTTTTTTTTAAAATTTTTCCACATTTGGAATTTTTCTTCAGCTTCGCAGTACACGGCATGTTAAAATAAATAACATTACGGGAAAGTAAAATTTATTACGCACAAAATAAGCCCTCACACAGGTCTGTACACGGAAAAATGAAAAAGTTATGGATTTTTGAAGTTGGAGAGCGAGAAATGAGCCGAAAAACCCCCCGTCCTTAAGGGGTTAAATCTTTGTTTTGAAAATTGTTTGGTATTTTTGTCACTGACCTGTGTGACAGTTATAAATAAGGAGCTCAGACTCCATAACTTTATACTTGGGTCAGGAATAAAGAGTTCCCCTTATGGAGAGTTTGCCAATTAAAAACGTTATCCCATGAACTAAAGTTAGGCCCTATCCATGGGATAGGGCCTAACTTGCTGATCAGTGGGGGTCTCGGTGCTGAGACCCCCACAGATCGCAAGAACCAGGGGTCCATCGGACCCCCTTGTCGTTCCGTCAGATTAATGGAGCAGACGGCCGCGCATACCCGTTCTGCTCCATTAATCTCTATGGAGCTGATGGAGATCAATGAGCACACCAAAACTCCTTTAAGGCTGCCTAATATGTGCATGTATACTTAAAGCCATTGATGCTCCACTAGGGAAATAAGCAAATACCTTTTCCAAGGTGTAAAATGGAAAACAATGCCTCCTTTTGCTACCTTGAAAGGCAGCCCCCTTAACATAAGCATAATACTTATAATATTTCTGTTTATCTATGATACAATTGCCAACCACAAAGAGCCTCTAGCTAGAAATGGTTCTATCTCTAAATTGTCATGTAATGCTGTCATGCAAATCAAAGCGAAAACAAGGAAAATGTTAAAATTATGATTCGCATAAGAGGCTACACTGCAGTGTGATATATATTGTATGGTAGGAGAGTGGATGGTGCAGTCATGGAAAGTTGTTCTTGATCAAAATTCATACAAGCACAAAATGCATATTCTGGAAATTCTGTATTGAAATGTGTTGCGTGCCTATATGTCCTGGAGCAGAAGTGGTGGAACTTTACCATCCTTTGCATATCTGGCTATTCCACTTACATCATGATCTTACCTTCAAAAGTATGTGTGGCCATGACTGAGGCCTACAACACGTACAACAAATGCATGTTCACTTCTTTATGACATGTGTGATCTTGGGACCACGATTGAGTCTTTGGGTGCAGTCACATTTGGCCTTTTAACACATGTGTTTCAAAACGCATTGCAACAGCAGTGAAGAGAGATTTACAAAGCGCAACTGTTACTACCTGCTTAAATGCATGTGTTAACATTGCGTTTACGGTTGCATTTTGCTAATGCAAATGTTAACAGCTGTTTAATTAGCCAAGTCTCTCTTCAGCTGTTGCAATGCGTTTTGGGACTAATGCGTTAAACGCCACGTGTGATGTTCTTCCCATTTGTATTTCTGGTAACATCCGCCTGTAGAGTATTAACTGCAAGTTCATTCTTTTTATGGCCCAGTTATACAACCAGTCCCACTGAGATTTTTTTTTTTTTAGCTAGTTTGTCTATGTTGCATGTTACAGAGTAAACTATTAAGGATTAGCTCTATACACAGCAGATTAACTGTTATTTAAAGGAATTTGAAGACGTTGCAAAGAGATGAAATGGGTCAGTTTGAGTTTAAGAAATTTAAGAAACTTATTTTGGCTATATTCATATATGTTACGGCGGGCTTAACCACTGTAAATCTACATTTGATATCATTCCTGTCTAAAATCTAAACTCAATACGGCATATTAACTACAATGTGGCCGACAGTGCACCCAATTTGGTTCCTATCTGGAGCAAAATATTACAAAGGGGGAATTGTGACTTAAAACTCAAAGTTGATACAACAGATTTACTGTACAAGGCACATTCAGATAGCCCTTCCAAGTTCACACTGTATAATGTCAGGACCAAACAGTTTAGAATTCTAGGGGTTGGCTGGAGGCTACAATGATGGCAGCTAACCCAAAGCAATTTACAATAGCAACATAGTGGATGGGGTCCAAATAAATTCCATACACGTTCTGATTAAAACGCGGCACATAATAACTTTCACTGCCATATTTTAAATTGCAGCATATCAAAGATTTCTACGGATTATTGTATAAAAGCCACAGCAGAAACTCGTTTTTAATTTCTGATTTTTGCTGCTGCAAAGTCTACTGTGGAATGTCAGTAGCAGATCCATATTTCCCCAGACTTAGGCCCCCTGCACGAGAGCTTCTGCATCTCTTGGGCTGCAAACAAGGGGCCTGAGGTTTGTGGCCTGTGTATCATCAGAGTGTGAACTTAGCTCACATGCAGATGACTCCCTACCCCGCTGTGGTGGATATATCTAGTTACTTAGACCATCTGATGAATCTGTTGGGTGGCTGTACAGCCAGGGAAAACTATGCAGAACTAAGCCCCCACACCAGCAGCACACCCTCCACGCCCACTTTGTGTGGAGTGGCCCTGAAGAGGAATATAATTGCGCTTACTGTTGTTTTACTATTAATTGCAATTATTTAAAACTGACGTAGAAGTCCTTTGAAATGCCCCCCCCCCATGTTTGCATTTTATGTGCTGTGTTCCATGTGTTGGTGTAACCCTCTCCCTGCCAAGAACATATTTCAACATCCTCACAGGGTGGTACCACCATTGTAGGCGCATTAACTTTGGATCCCTGGCACCTAGACTCTCATGTTTTTTTTTTCTCTGAAATGGCAGAATCTATCTAGATTGTATTTCTAGGTACCAGGGATCTGGAGATAATCGCGTTTAACCCCTTAACGCTCTGCGCCGTAGCTCTACGGCGCAGAGGTATAAGGGATGTATGAAGAGGGCTCACGGGCTGAGTCCTCTTCATACAGAGGTGGGGGTTTTTGCATTTTGCACAAAACCCCCACCGCTAATAACCGCGGTCGGTGCTTGCACCGATCGCGGCTATTAACCCTCTAAACGCCGCCCGCAAAGTCGCGGGCGGCGTTTAAAAGACGGCGGCGCGCGGGCGCCGCCATCTTTTTTTCGATCGCCACGCCCCCGAACGTCATCGGGGGGCGGCGATCGGTTACCATGGTAGCCTCGGGTCTTCTTTTGACACGAGGCTACATGGTTTATGCAGGTTCGTTACAATGAGCCAGTGGCTCATTGTAATGTATGACCTGCAAAAATGCCATATATTGCAATACTGTAGTATTGCAGTATATGGTAGGAGCGATCTGACCATCTAGGGTTAATGTACCCTAGATGGTCTAAAAAATAGTGAAAAAAAAAAGAAAAAAAAAAGTTTAAAAAATAAAAAAAATTAATAAAATATTAAAAGTTCAAATCACCCCCCTTTCCCTAGAACGGATATAAAACATAACAAACAGTAAAAATCACAGACATATTAGGTATCGCCGCGTCCCAAAATGCCCGATCTATCAAAATATAAAAACGGTTACGGCCGGCGGTGACCTCCGAGGCGGGAAATGGCGCCCAAATGTCCGAAATGCGACTTTTACACCTTTTTACATAACATAAAAAATGAAATAAAAAATGATCAAAATGTCGCACAGACCTCAAAATGGTAGCAATGAAAACGTCGCCTCATTTCGCAAAAAATGACCCCTCACACATTTCCGTGCGCCAAAGTATGAAAAAGTTATTAGCGTCAGAAGATGGCAAAAAAATTTTTTTCTTTTTTGTACACATTCGTTTAATTTTTGAAAATGTATTAAAACACAATAAAACCTATATAAATTTGGTATCACCGCGATCGCACCGAACCAAAGAATAAAGTAGGCATGTTATTTGGAGCGAAGAGTGAAAGTCGTAAAAACTGAGCCCACAAGAACGTGACGCACGTGCGGTTTTTTTTCAATTTTTCCACATTTGGAATTTTTTTTCAGCTTCGCAGTACACGGCATGTTAAAATAAATAACATTACGGGAAAGTAACATTTGTTACGCACAAAATAAGCCCTCACACAGGTCTGTACACGTAAAAATGAAAAAGTTATGGATTTTTGAAGTTGGAGAGCGAGAAATTAGCCGAAAAACCCTCCGTCCTTAAGGGGTTAAAGTGACAATTTTGAGTGTGATTTTTAAATATAAATATCCCTCCCGACTGCACTTGAACTGTTAAGATCTCTGGTCACCTGGCACCTAGAAAAATGTGATTCATATGAAAGCGGGGAAAAAAAGCCAGGGTTTCAAAGTTATAGCTCTCTGAAGTGTGCCCCTCCCCCCCTAGTTTTATAGCTGGAAGGCTGGAGGGAGAAGCTTCTCTCTGTAACAGATAAAGTAATTGACTTTATCTGTTGCTAAATTTTGATAAGGGATAATTTAGCTAATTCCCTTATTAACCCTCTCCTTCCCAGAACAATCTCAGAACACACTTTCTCTCTGATTCTTATATTGTGATTGTTTTTTTTACGTAATTTGAGTGAGAGGATGAACATTGAATCCTTTTTGCCTAATGTGTGTACATATTAACCCTGTGACCCAGCACTTGTCAAAAAAGGTTATATGTAACATGTAAAACACACACACACACACACACACACACACACACACACACACACATTCCTGAAGTTTGTTGTATTTCAAACCAACACTCCATTATTTATACCTATGCTATTGCTATCTAAGGCCCCTTTCACACGAATATAAGATTTCTCCAGTCCTGTATTTCTGTGCCCTATGAATCTGTATACACGAGGCATTTTTCTTCTGTATGTGCATGTATGTCACTGTATCTGTACCGTATCCATATAAAATATGGTGTGATGGATGGCTGACGGAATGCACTTCCCACTGGTTCTGGTCTCCCTGGTTACTGCACATATAACCGTCAGCATACTGTGCACAACCGTATGCTGTATGTATACAACACATATGTGAAGCATACAGAATGGAAATACTGGAGAAATAGGACATCCTCTACATTTTCTTTTACCTCTCACGTACAGTGGACAATACTGCCATTTAGATTGATGGCCGTATTGCCCATTGAAATGAATGTGGCTGTATGCTATCGGTATGAAAATGGTACGGTACAGCCATTTTCATATGTTTGTGGGAAAGAGGCCTTACTCGAATCCTTGTGAACCGTGAAAGCTTCTGTTTTTGTTCTGCTTATACAATGCAGCACATTTAATAGTGACCTTTGTTATCTCATTAGCTTGGTTCATGGATATATAGTTTTTTATTTGGGTTACCATTGTGTAAGGGAGTGTACAATTATAATATCTGTGAAGCTCAATGCAAAAATTTTTGGTGCACCCTGTGGATTTAATGTTCCGTTTGTTCCATATTTTGCTAAATGTTCTCTTGTGGGATATGTATGATCTCCTCTCACCTAAGAAATTGCATGTTATTTATGGTATATAAGTAAGTCTGAATTTGTACATATTTTAGTGGAAATTTTGAATTTTCATGTTAATTTTGCATGTTATCACTCTCTACTACAAAGATGCATCAAGGTGGTTGTATGTATGAATGTTATTTTTGTATACATGGTAGGCTGTGATATCTGAAAACAATATTATTTTGATAGAATAGGAGCTTTTTGCTTTGTGCGTTACATATTTTTAAACACATTTGTGGATTGCAACCAAATATTGCATGGTATTGTTTTTATCATTTTTGGGAGTTTAAATTCTTGTTGATGTTGTGTATTATGATACATATCTGCTCACTGTTACTTATTTTACATCCCTATTTATGTGTAAATCTCCACTTTGATGTGAGTTATAAGTTAAAATGAATGTTTCTATTGCATTTTCAATGTGTGCTGTCAACTGTTGGTGAAGACAAATACAATCACCTCGTTGTCTACTTTCAAAATATATATAGGTTTTAGGGGTACATTTACTTTTCAATCTCTTTGAATGATATATTTTACAGGATGTGACTGGATAAAAATTTCAAGTTGAAAAGCACATTTTTGGTTACTTCAGTTTCATTGATTTTGTGATGATTTATTCATGTGGACATATGACTAGGTTGCATCTATGAATTCTACACATGTTCGTTTATTACATTTAGGAGACGTGAATTAAATTATTTTCTGTGTGGGGAACATTTTTTGCCATTGTCAATTTTTATGCTTTTTTTTAAAAAAAAAAAATGCAACACTTTTGAATCAAAATTGCATGAAGGTGCATATGTCTATAAACCCCTTGCAATTTTAAAAATGAGGCAAGTTTCTGCTTTCAGAAAATATCCGGTTTGTTGGGGTTTCATGTAATTCTTCATGGTGTACTTTTGGTTTTATTTGCACATGTCAAAATTGTAAAAATTGCTCTAGTCAAAAATGCAACAAAATTTCCAGAAACGCCTGGCAGGGAAAGTTTAAAAACTAGCATTCATCTCCTAGACTAATATCATAGTATGTATCTACTGAGGCAAGAGTTTCGCTAGAAAATAAGTTTAGATATGGAGCAGCTGCTTTCCATTGTGCCATCAACATCAATAGAGAGAGGAGAGAGCTGTTGTGGCATCGGCCACTCGGATCTAGGCTAATTAAGATAATTAGAGCAATTTGACTACAGCTATGCATTAGGGAATTGCAGTAAATTCAGGCCCATAATAAACGAACTGTCCCCTTTGGGGAACTCCAACTTACTACATCCTGTAAACTGGTTGAGAATGGAAGAACTGGTTTGGAGAAACTTTCTTGAAAAGTAACATTCTTGAGGTGGAAGGTTAAATATCAGCTGTGTGCTTTGAAAAGGGGAGACTGGTTTCTCTCCTAACTTATTAGAAAGGAAGTTGGGTTCTATCATTCTAGGTGTTAAACTTCGGCACTTCTCTAGTGCAAGCCGCCAACAAATCTAAGAACATTAATAATTTCACAGGATATTAAATATGGACAATAGGACATCACAGGATATTAAATATGGACACTAGAGAGACACTAGGGGATTTTTGCACAGAAAACAAGAACCTATACAACTCTATACACAGGAAAAAAAAGTGGATTTTTGAAGGCAGGGAGTGAAAAATAGAAACTGAAAAAGGGCGAGGTAGTTAAGGAGTTAGTAAAGAATGTTTTCCTATTATAGACTTTTAGACTCTCATCTTTCAAATTGCATCATGTTTGTGGTTCTGTTAGATTTTTAGCCCCTTGCCTCCAAAGCCACTTTTTCAAATCTGACATATCACTAAAAGTGGTTATAACTTTGAACGCTTCAACATATCCAGATATCCAGGGTATTTTAAAATTGTTTACTCGTGACACGTTGCACTTCATGTTAGCTGAAAAATTTGGGTGATATGTTTGGTGTTTATTTAAAAAATTTAATAAATAAATATAAATATATATATGTAAATTTGAAAAAAAAAATTGATTTTTCGAAATTCAAAATTTTCTATTTTTTTCGACACCTAGCAAAGTAGCTTGATAACTAACATTTACCAAATTTCTGTTTTTTTTTTATTTGACATGGTTTTTAATGCATCATCTCATGTTTATAGGATGATATGAGGCTTAGAACTTTAGGTGCGATTTTTCACATTTGCCTAAAAAAAGCTAAATCAGACTCTTGAGGCATCTGCTCAGATTGCAAGTCACTTTGAGAAACCTAAATTATAGTTAAACTCCTTAAATTATACCATCTTAGAAGCTACACCCCTCAATGTATGTAAAACAACTTTTATGAAGTTTGTTAACCCTTTGTTTAATTGTAAATGCAATCTTACCTCAACATGTGATCGCAGGTGAAGCCTTTGGATTTTGTTTCAAAGTGCAACCGAAATGCCACATGTGAACGTGGCCCCAGGGGCTTTACAAACACATCATGGCACCTGAAAACTATCCTGCCTCTCTGGCTCCTTCCCTCGCCATGTTACATCCACATATGGGGTGTCCTCTTACCCGGTAAAAACTGCCCAACATTTTCTTAGATGCATTTTCTACTTTTATTCAGTTAATGTGGGTAAATTTTGCGGCTAAATGAATGTACCGTATATGCCGGCGTATAAGACGACTGGGCGTATAAGACGACCCCCAACTTCTGCCCTAAAAATATAGAATTTGGTATATACTCACTGTATAAGACTACCCCTCTCCCAAATGAAAAAAAGTCTGCTTAAAACTTTGCAAAACAAACAAGAGAGCAAGTGCCTGGTGATCATAACTGTAAGCTGCGATATTAATGAAGATCCGACATGCTTCTGTAAGTGCCGCGTGTGACCCCCAGCTCTGTGACGCCGACCGCTGTGACAGGGCGGCTGCATTAGCGTACAGCGTGCCGCCCTGTCAGCGCGTACTAAGCCTCTTCTAATGACTGTGAGAGGCAGACTGCCGCGCATGCGCGGCGGTCCCAGGAAGCGGCTCTCTACACGCTGACGGGGAAAAAAAACACCTCACACAGTGCGGCCCCCGTATATCCGGCGTATAAGACGACCCCCCACTGTAGCCATTATTTTAAGGGGTTGAAAAGTAGTCTTATACGCCAGTATATACAGTATTAATGATAAAAGTGAATTCTAAATCAAACCTTTTATTTTGTTAGAATTTCTGTAAAATACATAAAGGGTTAACAAGCTACCTACCTGCTGTTTTGAATAGTTTGAGGGATGAAATTAATAGAACGGAGTGATATGTGGGGGTTTTCTATTAACAGAACTTCCAAAACCGCTATAGAAATGAAATGATCCCTAAAATAATTGATTCTACAATTTTTTTAGAAAAATTGAGAGAATGCTGTTCGATTTGTGATCTTTCTAGCATCATAATAAAATAATAGAACACTTCTAAAATGATGCAAAACAAAGCTGAGATATAATAAATGTTTGTAACTTATTTTGGTAGTAAGACCATCAGTTTGAAAAACAGGATATTTTGAAGTTAGAAAGTTTTTTTAAATGTTTACCAAATTCATCTTTTTTTCATAAATAAATGTTAAATATATCAACCAAAATTTCCCACCAAGTACAAAATGTAACGGAAAACCAAACTCAAAAACACTTGGGTAAATTAAAGTTACACATGCTTGTTTTGAAAAATATGCCTTGGTCATCAAGGTGCAAATGAGCTTGGTGACTAAGGGGTTAAAGTTCAAATTGCACCACCTTTCCCTAGAACTGTTATAAAAATAAACAATAAAAGTCATAAACATGTTTTGTATTGCCTCATCCCAAAAGTTCCGATCTATCAAAATATAATAACTGTTATTCCTGATGTTGGACCTTGTTAACCTCTTAACGCTCAGCGTCCGATATATCGGACGCTGAGCTCAGTGGCTTAACGCTCAGCGTCCGATATATCGGACGCTGAGCAGATGCCGGTTCAGCTCAAGATTTGAGCCGAACCGGCATCGGGAAACACGGGGTGCCGGCTCTGACTGATAGCCGGCACCCCAGTGTAACACCCGCGATCAGAGTTGTCTCTGATCGCGGGTGATTAACCCGTTAAATGCCGCGGTCATCGCGACCGCGGCATCTAACTTGCATCTGGGGTGTCTTTCCCCCACGATCGGCCCCCCCGAATCATTTTCGGGGGGCACCGATCGTTGCTATGGTAACACTGGGGTCCGATCTGGACCCCAGTGTTACCTGCAGGAACTGCCGGTAAGATGGCGTCTGTGACGTCATCTTACTGGCAGAGTGCCACCCTATGCAAGTGCATAGGCTGACACTGATAATGCCCTGCAATACATAAGTATTGCAGGGTATTATTATGAACAAGCAATCAGATGATTGCTTGTTCATTTCCCATGGTGGAAAAAGTGAAAAAGTAAAAAAAAAAATTATTCAATAAAAAAATAAAGTAATAAATCACCAAAAATGCCCAAAAGCCCCAAAACATATAAAAAGACATATAACTAAAAAAAAAAGTCTAAATCATAACACAAACCCCACATATATAGTATCACCGCGTCCGTAACAACCCGTAGAATAAAAATAAATAATTATTGAACCCGCACGATGAACGCCGTAAAAGAAATCTGTTATAAACCCTCCAAAAATTATGATTTTTACCTATTCAATCCCACAAAAAATGCTATAAAAAGTGATCAAAAAAACATATGTACTCTAGAATGATACTGGTGCAAAGTACAACATGTCCCGCAAAAAACAAGCCATCAACCAGCTCTGTAGCCAAAAACGTAACAAAGTTATGCCACTTGGAAGATGGCAATACAAAAATGATAGATTTTTCCCCACAATAGGGTTTTATTTTACAAATTTAGTAAAACGCAAGAAAATATATTCGTGTCTGGTATCCCCGTTATCGTATCGACCCATAGAATGAAGATAATATGATTATTAGTCTATACGGTGAACACCACAAAAAAAAAAGTAAAAAAACCAGTAGAGAATTGATGCTTTTCTACTCCTGCCCTCAAAAAGAAGTTCCTAAATTTTCAACAATAGGTGATACCAACCCCAAAATGGTAACAATGGAAAAAGCATCTCATCCCGCAAAAAAAATGCCGTCACATGACCCTAATAGCGCAAAAGCGAAAATTTTACAGCCTTCAAAAGAGGCCAATGAGGAAAGTAAAATCCTGGCAGCTGCAGGGTGCTCCTTCCCTTCTGCGCCTCACTGTGTGCCCATAACACAAGTCACGGCCACATGTGGGGGGTCGCTGCACTCGGGAGAAATTGTAGAACAAATTGTATGGTGGGTTTTGTATTTTTATCTTTTGGAAATGTGTAAATTTTAGGGCTAAATGAACGTATAACCGGCACAATTTGACTATTCTAAATTTCGCCTCCATTTTGATGTAATTACTATGAAGATCTCAAGGGGTTAACATTCTTCGTAAAATCTGTTTCTGATAGCTTGAGGGGTGCAGATTTGAAATTGGGTTGGTTATATGGGGGGTTTTGATGCTAAATATGTAAATTTTCATTCAAAACTGTATTTATCCCCAAAATAGTCAATTCTGAAAATCCGGAAAAGCGCTATTCGATTTGTAAGCCGCGTGACATCAAAATAAATTATCCAGACATTTCAAAAATGGTGAAAATGTAAAGTAGACATATGGGAAATGTTATTCAGCAATTTATTTAGGTGGTAAATCTATCTGCCTGAAAACGCAATGATTTCAAATTTCAAAAATGGCAAATTTTTCAGAAAATTCATCATATTTTCTTTTTTTTGTAAATAAACGCAAAACTTATCAGCCAAAATTTACCACTAAAATGAAGTACAACATGTGGGGAAAAAACAATCTCAGAATCGTTTTGATAAGTAACAGTGTTCAAAAGTTATAACCATATAAAGCGACGCAAGTCAGAATCCAAAAAATCGGGCTGAGCCTTAAGCTGTAAAATGGCTGCGTCCTTAAGGGGTTAAGGAAAATAGAGACCAAATGTCCACATCACCACTTTGCTATTTCATAACACACATACATTTTTATTAAAAAGTTTTCAAAAGGTTGTACAGTTCCCAAAATGGCAGTAAATAAAAGGTTGTCTCATCCCACAAAAAATGTCTCTTTACATGGCACTGTACTCTGACGTAAGATTTCAAAATTTCTTTCTCTAATTTTGGAATTATTTTCCTGCTTCCCAGTACATAGATGGCATAGAATATAAAATACTGTCGCTCTGTACATAAAAAAAGATAGATCTTTTGAAGGTGGGGAATTAAAAATGGAAACGAGAGAACAAAAAAGGGCTAGGCCGTTAAGGGGTTAAATGCATATTTTTCCCTTTTTTTTTGTAATTTTTAAATGCAAATAAATTCCTTGTGTCCATATCAGCCACCACTGTTTTATTTTGCCATTGACAAAGCAGTGAGCCGACTTGTCTTGGCAAGATAAGCTGTTGTTGGTGTTGTGGTTCATTTACTTAGGACCTCAGCGATCCTCTAAGTTGCAGACTGCTGACCTGATTGTAATAGGGAGGGTGGACACTGGTGGAGAAAACAAAGGGACAATACACCTTACATACACTCACCGGCCACTTTATTAGGTACACCTGTCCAACTGCTCGTTAACACTTAATTTCTAATCAGCCAATCACATGGCGGCAACTCAGTGCATTTAGGCATGTAGACATGGTCAAGACAATCTCCTGCAGTTCAAACAGAGCATCAGCATGGTTGTTGGTGCCAGAAGGGCTGGTCTGAGTATTTCAGAAACTGCTGATCTACTGGGATTTTCACGCACAACCATCTCTAGGGTTTACAGAGAATGGTCCGAAAAAGAAAAAACATCCAGTGAGCGGCAGTTCTGTGGGCGGAAATGTTGTTGATGTCAGAGGAGAATGGGCAGACTGGTTCGAGCTGATAGAAAGGCAACAGTGAATTAAATCGCCACCCGTTACAACCAAGGTAGGCAGAAGAGCATCTCTGAACGCACAGTACTTTGAGGCAGATGGGCTACAGCAGCAGAAGACCACACCGGGTGCCACTCCTTTCAGCTAAGAACAGGAAACTGAGGCTACAATTTGCACAAGCTCATCGAAATTAGACAGTAGAAGATTGGAAAAACGTTGCCTGGTCTGATGAGTCTCGATTTCTGCTGCGACATTCGCATGGTAGGGTCAGAATTTGGCGTCAACAACATGAAAGCATGGATCCATCCTGCCTTGTATCAACGGTTCAGGCTGGTGGTGGTGGTGTCATGGTGTGGGGAATATTTTCTTGGCACTCTTTGGGCCCCTTGGTACCAATTGAGCATCGTTGCAACGCCACAGCCTACCTGAGTATTGTTGCTGACCATGTCCATCTTTTTATGACCACAATGTACCCAACATCTGATGGCTACTTTCAGCAGGATAATGCACCATGTCATAAAGCTGGAATCATCTCAGACTGGTTTCTTGAACATGACAATGAGTTCACTGTACTCAAATGGCCTCCACAGTCACCAGATCTCAATCCAATAGAGCATCTTTGGGATGTGGTGGAACGGGAGATTCGCATCATGGATGTGCAGCCGACAAATCTGCGGCAACTGTGTGATGCCATCATGTCAATATGGACCAAAATCTCTGAGGAATGCTTCCAGCACCTTGTTGAATCTATGCCACGAAGAATTGAGGCAGTTCTGAAGGCAAAAGGGGGTCCAACCCGTTACTAGCATGGTGTACCTAATAAAGTGGCCGGTGAGTGTATTTTTTAAAAGCCTTCTGAAGTTTATTTCCCAGGCAGGACCTTATAGGGAGGGAGGGGGAGGAGAACTGCCCTGAGAATTTGGTTGAGTACCTGACATCCTGCCCAGAGACCCTGAGCTCACCAACTCCCTATCCTTCCACAGATGCCTCACAAACCCGTTGATTTGTATGGGTGCTTTCACATTGGCTTGTATTTTCACTGATCTGTTGTCCACGGAAAAACATGATGCGGATCACTGAAGGCAACAGAAGTCAATGGGACGGCATCCGTTTTTTTTTTCCACTGATGAGACTGAAAAACCAGGTGTGATGTTTTCAAATGAATGTTAATTCTTCAGGTTTTTTTGCGGACACTAAGGCAAAATGGATGCATCACGGAGACTAAAGCTGAGCACCAACGCCATTGTGAAAGAGCCCTTACACATCTACTTTCTTAGTAAAGCACTTGAAGTCATTCATTCAAAATGGAGTCTTTGACCTACACACCCATACCATTGTGGTGTACATAAAACTTTTGTGTTCATTTCTCTGGTGGGAGGTTTAACACAAACAGCAATTTTTATTTTTACTTTTATTGTTCAATGATCACTGTGTGGATTTACCTGATGTGATCATTGTGGGGGTTACATCAGAGGCATCAAATATTAGATACAATGGGACTGGGCACAGGCACGCAGGTTCTTAGTTTTACTAGTGTACACGTTGCTTGATGGCTTTTATACACTGTCATACTTGAGCATTGCGTGTCCTTGCCTGCATATTTTGTTCTGACACCCATCCGAATACAAGCTACCTCAAGCTGGCAATAGAAGTTTTTTGTGACTAGTGACTTCATCAGTCATATACCACAAGCTACATCTTAGTCATGATATACATGAGTGATTGTAATGCACCAGGGTTGAACAATGGGGCTCCTTTGGTAGGGCCTCTACTAAACTTACATTTATTTGCTAGAAAATCCCATTAAGTTTATAAAATGCAGGTACACTGGTGGTCTGGAGTGGGAGATCTTTCTTTCATAACACCACATAAACTCCACAATGATTCCTCCCCCCACTAGACTGCACATAGTATTTGAGCAGGAAGCCTTCTGTCATCTGCCAAACCCAGTATAATCAGTCAGATTACTGTATTGTGTAGTGTGATTAGTCACTTTCCAGATAACATGTATCCGCTGCTCCAGAGTCCAATTGCAAAGCGCTTTACACCACTTTAGCTAACTATTAGCAGTATACCTGGTTAACTCAGACTTGTGTATAGTTGATTTGCTATGGAGACCTAATCCTTGTATTTTGCTAGGATAGTAATGTGCTTTCGTAATTTGTGCCCTGTTCTGCGACACAGAGTAGCACGTGGGCAGCGTTAGCGGGGGAAGAAATTCCAATTCCACTTTGATATGAGTGCTACCAATCTGTATCAATCTATCTGTGCTAGAAAACTGAAGAAATTTGCAACTGAAATGCTGTACGCCACTGGTTTTAGGCCATTAGGCTGTTTTCAGACTCCTCAGTAAGGAGTGCATCCTCGGTAAATGACTGCATCAGAAAGTAACCTGAGTGCCAGAAAATTCAATATTGTGGGGCAGAAAACTAGACCAACTAAAAGGAGGTGCAAAGTACAACTCACCAGTCTTAATATAGCATTTACTTGCTGCGTCCTAATTTGGACTTTTCTCTCCCATTATAAGGGGAAGTAAAATGTAACTCATCACAAAGCTGTGGAATGAATTGTGCAATGAGTGCCTTTTTAAATTGCCCATTCTAGGGGTACATTCACACGAATGCGCGCCAGTCATGCTCAATCTTTTCCTGGTGCACGGAGCATAACGGTGCCACACACGTGTGGACCCTACTGCCGCTCGGTCGCCAGCGAGAGTCTACTAGCTTCCTCTGAGTTGCTGTCGGTACTGCCTACAGTATAGATTTTCACTGGTCATCACCCATACAGTAGGTCCAGTATACTTCTCCCACTTATTACGGATTAGAAGGTGAAATGTACATAAGAGGAGCTTATAAATAAAAATGTACATAAGAGGAGCTGATGTAGCGATGATGTAAGTCCGAAAGAGTGACCCTCCTTGGCTAAGGCTGACGCCTAAAACTGATGTGGGACCGGCCTATAGCCAGTTGCCCACAAGCAAGTTTGTTCAGACAAACCTGCTTCTAGATTCAGTTTGGTAAACCTGTTTTGGTTGTAACAAACTTATGGGCAACAGGCCTCGTTCACACATGCACTTTATGAGTTGCAAGCAGAGGAACGTGATTCCTTGTTTGCAGCCCATCTGACATTGGTGGATGAGCGCCACTCAAACCATTGATGTCAATAGAAAACGACTGCCAGTGCTGTAAAGATTGGGCAGGAATGGAAATTTCGCTGTTTGTGGTGCAAGCACAGTCTCCTACCCTAATTCATCATTGTGCCATCTTATCTCCCACTTACACAGAACCTTTACAGTGAAAAAACATTACCTTAATACTGTTATTCAACAAAAGTCACTCACAAAGACCAATGATAAGTAGTGAGTTAGTGGGTAACCAAACTCCCTTACTGTGCTCAGATTTCAGGCGGTTTATTATAGCAATGGGCCAACCCAGATTCTGTGTTACAGCTATAGACATTTACCCACTGAACATACAGAAATGTCTGTAAAGGTTTCTTTATTGGCTCCGTTTTGGTAGCTGGATCAGTACAAGAAGTCAGAAGGTCCAATCTACCACCGTGTACATGAGAGATAAATATAAAGGCTTTGGACAGGACAGCCATGTCACTTTTTGATCCATTCCTCCTTCTGGTTCCCTTCATGGATCACTTCCGTCAGGTAAAGCTAAAGGGGCGTCCTCTTCGTATTATGTCCACTGATCCTTCGGGAGGATGTCCAGATCCAGAGCTCTCTTGATGCGGATGTGTTCATCATTCAGTTTGGGCGACAGCCTCCTGATCGCCTCCTGTACATCAGGATTTTCATACATTGTGTTATTGTGCAATAAACCTGATTTGTTGAATCCAGCTAGCCCGTAGTACCACCTGCATAGGTTGTCCATAAAACTGCCTGGTGGTGAATTAGACTTTCTGACTTCTTGTACTGATCCTGCTATTGAAACAGAGCCAATAAAGAAACTCACCTACTGTGGCCATTTTTCTCCAAATAGGAATGCAGGATGTTCTTACCTTTACTTCAAACTCTGTAGAGCTCTATACTGGTCAAATATAGTCCACATATCTGATCTCTACCTTTTGTACTCTAGGTAGATTGTTTTAGGATAAAGTATGTCCTTTTCTAGCCTTGCAAAGTTGTTTACTCAAGTCACTGATGCCTAAACCAAATGGTTGATGCCTCATTGTAATATACAAAAGACAGATATGCGGTTCGGTTCATGGTTTGGTTCTGGCATAAATAGTTTTGTCATGAGTCAGACAAAATTGAATAATATCTTTGCACATAATGACTTGGCACTGTATTACTGTAAGGGCTGTGAATCAGAAAAAATATGCCCTGGTATGAACACTAGTAAGAAAATATCATATTTTATTTTTTTAGAATGATGTTCTTGTCTTAAAGGAAAATGAAATCATACTGCTCTTTAAAATGTTCTTGAAAGAATATTTCTGTACTTTCACACTTAAAGGAAATTTATTCCAGATAGACCAGGGACACTTATAGATCCATAGGTCCAGGCACTGTGACTGTGGTAATCTTCTTATATTTCTTATCCATGGCCTCCTTTCTTCTAAAATCAACTTTAAAATTATGCTAATGATGTTCCCAGAGCCCCTCCATGTAGCCTTGCACGGAGCCGGTATCAGAAGCATCGGGTGCCTGTCTCTAGTACCCACGATCGCCTCCGATCGCGGGCATTAACCCTTTACACGCAGCGGTCACGGGTCCCATGCGGCAAATCGGACTCCCCCAGCAGTGCTTACCGGGGGATCCGATCCTCCGCTGTCATCATCGGGGTCTGCCAGTTCCCCGGGGATACGCGGGTTCTTCCGGGAGCTGGGTCCTGCCTTCTGGCAGGACCCGGCTGTGACACACTGAGCATGCTTGTTCAAGACAACCTGTTAAAGTAAAAAAAAAAAAGTTAAAAACACTTGATATGAACATTTATTAATAAAAACAATTAATTAAAGTTAACGTCCCCTAAACACAAACATTCCCTGTACATATCTAATAAAGTAAAAAAACACAAAATTACCAGAAAAAAACCACATATTTGGTATCACCGCGTCCGTATCAATCTGTACAATAACTCAGTAACATTATTGGACCCGCTCGGTGAGCGCCGTAAAAACAAAACCCGAAAAACCCGCCAAAAATGTACATTTTTCATTAAATCGCTTCACAAAACAGTTCTAAAAAGTGATAAAAAAAAGTTATGTACGCCAAAATGGTATCACTGAAAAGAACAACTCAACACACAAAATATAAGCCCTAAACCAGCTCTGTCAACCGAAAAATATTAGCGCTGTATCTCTGTAAAGATGGCGATACAAAAATAAATGAAATTTTCTCTGTATTAGTTTTTATTCAGTAAAATTGTAAAAATATATAAAAAAACTATATAAATGAGGTATCACCATAACCGTAGTGATCCATAGAATAAAGATACTAAGTTATTTTTATGGTACGGTGAATGACCCCAAAATGACATACATTTAAGAGTTAATAAAATCTCATCGATGAGTTAATGACCCACTTAAATGAAGTATTTGTAAAGTGGATCTAATGTCACAAAAAATAAGCCCTTATTTGTCCAAATCTCCCAAAAAATAAAGATTGTATAGCAAATAAAAAGGGACAATGCATAATCTGCTCTGAATGGCGCAGCTTCCCTTCAATGTCCTGGTGTTTGCCCATACAGCAGGTTACCACCACATATGGAGTATTGTTACACTCAGGAGAAATTGGGTATCACACATAGCGTTTTTTCAGGCAGATAGATTTCCCACCTAAATAAGTCGCTGTATAGCATTTCCCATATGTCTACTCTACATTTTTCATAATTTTTTAAAGTCTGGATAATTTATTTTGATGTCACGCGGCTTACAAATTGAATATTTTTTTTTTCTCCCCAGAATTTGCTATTTTGCGGATAAATACAGTTTTGAATGAAATTTTACATATTTAACATCAAAACTCCCTATATAATCAACCCATTTTCAAATCTGCACCCCTCAAACTATCAGAAACGGCTTTTAGAAAGACTGTTAACCCCTTTAGATCTTCATAGTAATTGAATCAAAATGGAGGTGAAATTTAGAATGGTTAAATTTTGACGGTTATACGTTTATTTAGCCCTAAAATTTGCACATTTCCAAAAGATAAAAAGGGAAAACCCACCATACAATTTGTTCTATAATTTCTCCCGAGTACAGAAACCCCCCACATATGTCTGTTACTTGTTTTATGGGGGCACATCGAGGCGCAGAAGAAAAGGAGCGCCCTGCAGCTGCCAGGATTTTAGTTTCCTCATTGGCCCCTTTTGTAGGCTAAAATAATTGCTTTTTCGTTATTGCGGCCATGTGTTGGCATATTTTTTGCAGGATGAAATGCTTCTTCCAGTGTTACCATTTTGGGGTTGGTATCCCCTTTTGTTGAACATTTAGGAACTTTTTTTGTGAGGGCAGGAGTAGAAAAGCATCAATTCTGTACTGGATTTTTATTTTTTGGTGTTCACCATATAGCCTAATGATCCTGTTATCTTTATTCTATGGGTCAATCCGATTACGGGGATACCATACATGAATATTTTTTCTTACGTTTTACTAAATTTGTCAAATAACACCCTAATGTGGGAAAAATCTATCATTGCATTGCCGTCATCCAAGTGGCATAACATTTTTAATTTTTTGGCTATGGAGCTGGTTGATGGCTTGTCTTTTGCTGGACACGTACTTTCATTTTTTAATCACTTTTTATTGCATTTTTTTGTGGGATTGAATAGGTATAAATCATAGTTTTAGGGCGGTTATTTTTATGGCGTTCATTACGGGTTCAATAATTATTTACTTTTATTCTACGTCTTGTTACAGATGCGGTGATACTATATATGTGAGGTTTGTGTTATGATTTAGACTTTTTTTGCGTTATGTGCCTCTTTATATGTCATGGGGCTTATGGGCATTTTTAATGATTTATTACTTTATTTTTTATTAACTTTTTTTTTTTTTTTTTTACTTTTTCCAACATGTGACATGAACAAGCAATCATCTGATTGCTTGTTCATGTTAATTCTCTGCAATGCCTGCACATGCATAGGCTGACACTGTGCTTGTAAGATGACGTCACTGACGCCATCTTACTGGCAATGCCTGTAGGCAGTGCTGGGGTCCTGATCGGACCCCAGGGCTGCCATAGCAACGATGGGTGCCCCCTGAAAACGGCGCGGGAGGGCGATCGTGGGGGAAAGACCCCTCCAAAGGCAGGTAAAATGCCACGGTGGCGTTGACTGCGGCATTTAACGGGTTAAACATCCGCGATCGGAGCCCACTCCGACCGTGGGTGTTACATTGGGGTGTCGGTTATTAGTTACAGCCGGCACCCCATGTTTCCCGATGCCAGTTCGGCTCCGATCCAGAGCCGAGCCGGCATCAGCTCAGTGGTGGATATATCCGCCACTGAGCGCTAAGTCACTGTACTCAGTAGCGGTAAGGGGTTAATTAGGGGTGTAACTAAGAGAGGCTGGGCCCTATAGCAGATTTATGCATGGCCCCTTCACCCTTAAAAAAAAAAAATATATATATACATATTTGTAAAATCACATACAATTATACACACATTTTATAGTCTTATATGCACACACAAAGTTCTACACTCATGCACAAATAATTCACTCCTACAAACATACACACATGTACAAACTCATACGCATACATACATTATATAAGCGCCATACAAGCTCAAAAAGTATATACACACATATTATATATACATTTATACACAGGTACAGTATATAAACATATGTGCATATAGTACTGTATATACACATCATATACACACATTCTGTATAGTACATATACATTATCAACACATATAGTGCCATGCAGTGATGAAGTGGCTGTGCAGCACAAGATAAGTCTCCAGCTTCTCTTGGGGGCCGCTACTCCCATACCAGAAGTTGGTGGTGACCACCAGGCTTGATGCTACAGTCACTGCTCCTCAGAATGCCCCCTCATGAATACGATGGACCGACGGAGGCTACGTACCTCAGCGTTTCATAGCGTTTTGGTATATTGCGATAAAGCTAGAAGTTTAACAGCGCTATAACTGGGGGGAGGGCTGGGAGCTGCTTCCTTTTAGTATGTGAAGCTAGATTGTTTTATTGAACTGGGTCTCTTTGTCTTATATACATGTAGGCCTCCTGTTTTTCAGTGTCTGCAATCTGTGGTTCTAATGGCCGTATTGCGGGCCGTCTGTAATCGGTGTTTGTGTAATTGAGCTAGGCTTGACCATTAAGGTCATGTAATTGCTGCTCAGCAAGCAACCACATAAACTTCAAGAAAACCTAGTACAGCCGTGTACAATCCGTTTTTTTACAGCCCCTTTTTTACTTCTATGGGACTGTCTGTTCATAAAGAATAAATATGCAACGATTATACCTATAACTTTTTCTTTTATTATGATCTGGTTTGTCTTTGTTTGTTTACATAAAATCCATGTCATCCTAAAGGAATCCCTCAGACAAAATGTGTAGTCTAATATTTAACTCCTTAACGCCAAAGCCACTTTTCACCTTCCTGACACGGCCCATTTTTTCAAATCTGCCCTGTGTCACTATAAATGGTTATAGCTTTGAAACGCTTTAACATATCCAAGTGATTTTAACATTGTTTTCTCATGACACATTGTACTTCTTGTTGGTTGAAACATTTTGGTGGTATGTTTTGCATTTATTTATGAGAAAATCAGATATTTGGTGAAAATTTTTTGAAACCTAATAACTAACATTCACCGAATGTCTACTTTATGTGGACATGGTTTTTTATGCATACTCTTATTTTTGTAGAATGTTATGGGGCTTTGAACGTTAGGTGCGATTTTTCACATTTGCATAAAAAACGCAAAATCCTGCTATTGAGGGACCTGCTCAGGTTTCAAGTCACTTTGAGAGGCCTAAATAAAAGTAAAACCCCATAAATTACCCCATTATAGAAACTACACCCCTCAACGTACGTAAAACAACTTTTATGAAGTTTGTTTAATTGTTTTACAGGGGTTAAAACAAAATCTGATACTATTTTGAAAGTACATTTTTTTTGGCTAAATTAATGTGTTTTTCAAAAAATGTACAAATTCTCAGTGGATAAAATACCAAAACTCTCCACAAAATTTGATACCCAATCCCTCCCGCATATAACAATACCCCATATGTGGTGGTAACCTGCTGTATGGGCACACACCAGGGCATCGAAGGGAGCTGCGCCATACAGAGCAGATTATGCATTGTCACTTTTTATTATTTATAAACTCTTGAATGTATGGGTGAAAAGAAAATTGTCAATTTTGGTTTCCTTTCTTTTTGTATCTTTTGGGGGTCGTACACCGTACACTAATAATACTATATTATTATCTTTATTCTTCAGATCACTACAATTACGATGATACCTCATTTATATAGTTTTTCAATTATTTTTACAATTTTACACTGAAAAAAACTAATATAGAGGAAATCTTATTTGTTTTTGCATCGCCATCTTTTTGGAGACGTAACTTTAATAGTTTTTGGTTGACAGAGCTGGTTTAGGGCTTATTTTTTACGTGTTGAGATGTCCTTTTAAGTGGTACCATTTTGGGGCACATAACTTTTTTTGATCACTTTTTAGAACATTTTTGTGAACAGATTTTATGACAAATGTACATTTTTGGCGAGTTTTTCGTGTTTTGTTTTTATGGCGTTCACCGAGCGGGCCCAATAATGTTTCTGAGTTATTGTACGGATTGTTACGCACGCGGTGATACCAAATATGTGGGGTTTTTTGGCGATTTTGTGTTTTTTTCACTTTATTGCATGTATGTAGGGAATATTTGTGTTTAGGGGACTTTAACTTTAATTCTTTTTATTAAAAAATAATTTTAATTAATGTTTTTAACTTTTTTTATTTACTTTTACAGGTTAGCTTCAACAAGCGATCCACTGATCACTTGTTCAAGCTATTCTTCACCTTACACAGTGTAATACAGATGTATTACACTGTGTAATGTAACACACTGAGCATGCTGCTCAGGAAGGAGACCGTGGTAAGTGCCGCGGGGGGGGGGGGGGGTCCGATTCTTGTCAAATGCCCCTAGCACGCCGCGGTTAGCACGCCGCGGTCAGCACGACCGGGGTTAACACCTTCGATCGGAGAAATCTCCGATTGCAGGTGTTAGAGCCGGGTGTCAGCTATAATATATAGCCGACACCCGCAGCCAGAAGTTTGACGTAATAGTACTGCATTTTGCAGGAACGCACCTCCCGCGATGCAGTACTATTACGTCAAATGGATTTTCAGATTTCTATTTTCATGTGGTTCTAGTAACCTCTTACTGGGAAAAATGCTAATGTATTTGAGTTTTTAAGGATGCAGCTCTCAAAGCACCACCAACCTGGTCCATTTTATATAAACTTTTTTCATATATCACTTTTATTAATAACATTGAAGTAATGATAAAAGTATTTCAACATCTTGGAAACACTAGTTAATAGAAAACATAAGCAGCCAATAGGATTTTGTGGATGTGGGAAGCACAGCTTGTAAGCAGGTCAATGAGTAATTGAATTGCATATTTATTATGCCTAAATGTGCTGTCCATAACTGAACATGGTTTTCTGGGTTTACCAGAAATCCTATGTTTGGTCTGGGTAGAAAGTAAAATACTGTATATATATATATATATATATATATATATATAGTGCCTATTTCTGTGCCTTGGCTCCCTTTCTCCTTGTGTTCAATTTTGGCATAAATGGAAGTCTTGGGGATTCTGTGTGTGCTGTGGTCTTGGTGATCACAGGAACAGTGGGAGGAATTTATTGATCCATGTGCATCATAATTCTGGCATTCTGGTAACCATAATTTTGTATTAGTTTTTAGAATCTGTTTGATCTTACAGATCATGGGACAGACTGGGGAGCAGTTTGAATGCAGAGATCAAGGAACATGGCAGTTCGAGGAGACCCTGCCAATGCTCTATGTCTATCTGCAGTATTGGAATATAAACAAATTTTTACAGTACACTATGCAAATACACAAATGTATACTTCAGTAGCAGCTCTGGAGTATGTAGCAGCAGAACTGTAAGAATGGGTTTTATATTCCAGGATTGTAGCTGGATGTGGAACACTAGAGGAGTCTCCTCGCACTACTGTGTCTCTTGATTTCTGCATACAAACTTCTCCCCAGCCTGTCCCACTACTAAAACCTTAGATGAATGCACAACTCTTTGAGGCAGATACCTAACACTGTCTGCAGCTAATTTTGGTCACAATTGCTGGTAAATTCCCTTTAAGGTGGCATTTTTCTGTGCGTATTGTAAAGCAGTTGTGCTCTTCCCCCTCCCCCCACCACAGCAAAATCGCACCAGAAAAACTGCTAGGGTAAATTCTACAGACACTCCACTGCATGTTCAGATGGCATTTGGACACTAATAAGTATACTAATAAGGCAGTTGGTGCACCAAGATCATGTCCTCAGCCACCAAAGCACTGCTATTCCCTCCTAGTGGTAGTGATCCAGGCAGAAATCACAGCATTCTGGGTGCAAAGGACACGACCTTGTTGAACCAACTGCCGCATTAGCATATGAATTAAAATTAAAACTTGAGTATAAGCCGACCTGAGTATAAGCCACCCGATACCACAAATTTTACCACCAAAAACTGGGGAAATGTTTTGACTCGATTATAAGCCTAGGCTGGGAAATGTATTGGTCACAGCCCCCCAGTATATTGCCAGCAAGCCCCCAGTAGTATATAGGCAGCCCCCTGTAGTATATAGCCCATCCACCGCTAGTAGTATATAGCAAGCCATCTCCCAGTAGTATATAGCCAGCCAGCCCCCAGTAGTATATATTCAGCCAGGCCCCAGTCATCTATAGCCAGCCGGCCAGCCCCCATGTAGTATACAGCCAGCCCCCACAGCCACTCCCACAGCCACTCCCACCGATGTGTTGAAATACTTTGTAAGTCTCAAAGTTTTTTGCTAAATTTTTTTAATCTTATGTAGAGGGATTAACATCACTGCTGTTTTGTATTATTTTCTTAAAATCTGAACTTGTCCTTGCTGAACACAGTTTTGCTGTTCTTTGGTTAAACAACAAAGGGCATAGTATGGCCTTCCTTTAGTTCTATTGTATTGTGCCATAGCATTTTAATATAGATGCATTCCTCCACTCCTTTCCAGGGCCGTACATCCTTAAGAACTGCACTGAATAAAAATGTGATTACATTGTTTACACTGCAAGGGTTAGCTGGCCGCCAGCCGCACTGTGTTGATAACAAGACAAGTCATGGGGTAGATTTCTCCTAGAACGCCCACAATGATGTATATACAAAATGAAACCTTGCCGAGGAGCAGTCACTTGGTATATATTAAGAGATTGCATCCCAAGATTTACATTATCAGGCACCAATCTTTTTACTCCACTGACATGAAACTTACAGTAAAATGAAACAAACTAAAGCCACCTCGTTGACAAGGGAACTCTTGATCTAGACAGAATTTTTCTGTAATTGATTTCTAAATCGCTATCCAGACCTGTTTAAAGTTGCAGATTTCCCATCTACTAATACTAATCGGGGCTCTATGTTTTGGTTTTCTGTAGCACTTTTTGATAAAAAAAAAAAAAGATTTAGATATGAGGCTGAGTTCACATCATGATTTATGTATATGCTTAGTGTATACGTTGGGAAACCTCCGGATGGATATGCTGAGGGTATACATTAAATAATTGGCAGTTGGACGCATAGTTTTTGCCTGACCACTATACGTTAGATCTGCCAAAAAAGTCATGATGGAAAGTCATAGCAAGCTATGTTTTTCCATCCTGCAGCCTCCTACTGAGCGACAGTAGAAGGCTATGGGGAGCAGAAGCAGCATATTGCATCCCCCCAAACCTCGCTCAGCGCCGCTCAGCAGGAGGGCGGACCCGCGGATGTCACTGTCCATATTAGGACAGACAAATCACTGGGGAAACGCCCCATACACCAGCAGCAGCCCGCCATCGGCTGCTGCGATGTCTACTCCACGCTCTGCATTTAGGGGGGTAGAGGGTCCCCAACCGACGAATCCTCTGTATACATCTATTCCATACATTGTACGCACATGTCAGAATCCCCCTGAAGTGTCCTTCCAAAGTATGGCAAATAACACGATGTGAACCCAGCCTGATAATTTACATAGATGCAGGCTCGAGCATGTGGTTTTCTAAACACGCCATCTCCTAATACCCACACAGTTAGCTCTCTAGGACTAAGAATATATATCCTAAAATTGCAGTGACTGGTGTTTTCAGCTAATATCTTGATATTTAGCAATTAAAGTCACTGTCATCCTTTGTAAGGAAATGGCAGCTGGATATGAATAGACAAAATAGCAAGATATAGGTTAGAATCTAAATGGTACAAATTCCCAAGATATGGGGCCTGCTATGGAAGAAAGTACAATATCAGAAAATATTAAAGTAATTGGAGTGGCCTTCTTTCCCTTAAAGGAAACTACCATCAAAATCCATCATGATAAAATAGAGACACTTACTCATAGATCCAGGCACTGCAACTGTGGCAATCTTCTTATATTTGTTATCCATGGCCTCCTCCCCTCTAAAAACAACTTTTAAAACTATGCTAATGATCCTGAGGGGCTCCTGGGGGTATTACCAGAGCTCCACTGTGCTCTGGCTTTACCAGCTGTTTCACTGTGCAGGAGCCTTCCCCCTCCCATTGTGTGCTGAAACTTCCTCTCCTGCAGTGAGATTACATCAGGCGGAGGCAGGAGAGAAGTGCTGAGGGCGCAGAGGGGGAGGTTGAGACAGTGTAACAGCCTATGAAACTGCAGCATGGAGAGGCTCTAGTAACACATCAAGAACCCTTCAGGCACATTACAATAATTTAAGTTGATTTTAGAAGGTAGGAGGCCATGGATAACAAATATAAGAATACTAGAAGTCACTTAGCCTTACAGATCCAGACAATCTGCACACTTGGCGGATTGCCATGTGAAAAATTTGCATGAAAATCTGCATCTGTGTTTTTCATGCAGATTTGGAAAAATATATATTTTTATGTCATTTTTCCCTTAAACTTTTCCAAAATATGTTAAAAACAGTTAATCCTTCATCCCAATTCTCCAATCTACCTTTAGCTGATAGGTTGGAAGGAGGCGCATATTTTAAGTCTATATCTTTAATCCATGGAAACACAGTTCTGTTGTCATTACAAAGCGGAGAGAGGAGAATCTCCCCTTATATTGCATCAGAATTGTGTTTCTCGGTTCTATTAGTTTAAACGTATCCACTATTAAACTTACAGTTTCTCTTCTTTAAAATGACACCAGAAGGTATACCAGTTTGAAGTGGGCCACTGTCATGTCCTGTGTATAGCGAATGCCTCTTGGGTATTTTTATTGGTCTCATACTGGGCCATTTGATTAAATCTCTCTTTGCTTTGATCCACTTGTCCTAAAGATTTGGGTTCTCCTGGTTAATAAGTTTTTGCCACACTACCGAATGTCCCCTAAAATTTGACTTGACCTGGGCGAAATGGGGGATTGGGGGGTTGGCACGTGTTTGGATGTATGTGGCTGTGAATGATGTCTCTGTTCTGTGCTGCTTTATTTTACATCTCTATGTGCTTTGAGCACAATAGTTTGCTATTCTGATAACTCGGATGTTCCACTGCATTGACCGAACTCTGCATTGTGTTACTCTTTTTCGCTATTCAGTTTTACTTGTTTGAAAAATGCATAAACCCTTTAAAAAAATGTGTATAGCCACATACAGACGTGACAGGGTTGAAAATACTATTGTCTTAAATGGGAATGTGTGTTATTTTTTTCTTATGTTGTTTTGTTCTCCTGCAACTTACTGCTGTTGTGTGTTTTTTTTGCCCACTATAAGTTGTTTTTGTTATGTGTCACTATAAAATACCTGTTGTCTTTGGTTTTGGTGATAACTAGTTGTTTAGCATATTCTGTTTTTACATTTTTTTGTTTCAATAACTGTTTTCCTATGCTACTACTTCTGTCATCGTGTTGGTTGGGTCTTCCATGTTGATAGCTATATGGACTTTGTCAATGCAAATACGGACACTTAAATGGATCCATTAGCTATGATGGGTCTGTGCACTGTCCATTGTTATACTCTGACAGCACTAGGATGGAAAAGTTGGTCGTGTTATTGTGGTTTTGAAAATATTATGTGTCATTTTTAGGCTTTAGAAGCTCCTGTAGCTGCTGTAGAGATGATGGTGTAGATTAAACAGATAGGGATGCATTCCCTTGTTGAGTACTCTGTGACTAGTTAATGTCAGGAGCGGAATTTTAATAAGGATTAGTTATAGGAATCGAATGCAAGTGCTTCTAGGTATGGAAGCTCTGTATGTCGACTTTTAAAATAAACTTCAATCAAGAAGGCTTGTCTGGAATAAACTAACCAAATCACTATTTTGAGGATGGCTATTCAGCAGCTTGTGAATATTTTGATATACTGCATCATGTGTATACTTGGTTAGTGACATTGCTGTCAGGATGGTTAGGCTACATCTACCTGGTGACAAAATCAGTCAGCTTTGAGGAGCAGTTGCTCAATAAGTTGCCCGTTGCCGTGTTACAGGTCACCCGCTCAATAGTTATGTAAAGTCCTTATCAATGAATAAGCCTGTGTTTTATAAGATTAGTAATCAGAATTGCAATGACCTATGGACTTGAGAAGATTTAAGTTAATAAATGTACTGATCTTAACTCCTGAGACAAAGTAGAGTAAACTTACTCCATCATATTACATTTTTACCTTTTATTGAGATTGACAAGAAGAAAGGGACATGTCACATTTAACAAATGCGACAAATACGTTTTTTATGAAAGGTTCTCATGGTTTTTCCTGATTTGACTTGTCACTAGCAGTGATGTCATGGAGGCTTTTTGTGGATTCACATTGCCACCCACATCAATGTACACACATGTGCCCACATACTTGGCACTATACAAGCCAGGTAGGAAATAGATGTTATCATGTGGATTTAATTCACCGGATACCAGAACCTTCTTTACAACACTGTTCCTAAAACAAATTCAAAGGGAATAAGATATATCAGAATTTTTAGGACGCACTTTCTCTGGATTTGTCTTTAATTTAAAGTTTACAAGTAACATATGTATAACTGTTTACATAAGTTGTTTTTTTTTTCCTAAACTTTTTTGGTACTTAATAGAATCTGCCAGTCTTCTAATAAGTGGGTGAATCTAAATGAGCACTTACCATGCCTGATTATTACAACAGACCACAGAACTTTCCTCTATTTTACCGGAACTAGATTGATGGTGGGTGTAATGAGTGCAAATCTTAAATTGTAGTTGGGAGCTCATTCCTCTCCAAAAATATGGGGAAACGGATTTTGCTCTGTCCTCGGGAAGGGCCTTATGGCAAGATGGAACAGGGTTATAATTGGTATATAATCTGGTATCTGCTCGTTTTCATTTAAAGAAGTTGGGGCAACGTAATATCACTATAGCCATAGAGAAATTTTTGGGGGCAGGCAACCAGAAAGAGGTGGGTAATTGAAAGCTGAGTTAAAACAATCATTTATTTGAAATGAATCAAGATTTGAATTTTAGCCAAAAACACCCAGCCCTTGTACAGAGGTTTTTTTAATCTAATTGATAATATTGTGTATTTTTGGTGCTAGTCTCAATTGACAATAACTGTAATAATCCAATTTATTGGAGATGGCTTATTACAAACATGTACTGCTTTGTGTGTGGCAGTGATTGAAATAATTTATTGGATAAGCACAAATTTTCCAAGGAATTTAAATTTCATATAAAACTACCATGCTTACATTAGTGTTTATTCCATGTTCCACTGTATCTATCCTAAGAATAAAATGGTTTGAATGTAAAATGTGAATAATCCATGTCTATATCTGGTCATTCAGCTTCTATGTAATAAAAGCTTAGTACTGGTGTAGGGTGGTTGTTGAAGGTGGATGTTTCCATGGCTGTTATATTTTTACCATAGGTTGTTTTCGTAAGATGTAGATGGTATATTCTATATCACGGTTGCGCTCTTTCTTCATTGTCACCTATGTCTCTGGTGTGCACTGATGAAAGCTAGTGAAGGTTAGATTGAGGAGTCGATGAAGGAGTTAATGGGCCCCTTATGGAATGTGTAAGGACTGAGCTTATATACATTTTGGAAAGCAGCTGTGCTTATTTAGTTTGCTTTCTTCCAAAATCCCAGGTAGCAATACTCCATATTTTAAATATTTTCTTGGGCTCAAACATCATTTTATGCTTGCCAAGTTAAAAAAAAGAATAATACAGGAATGAATTGATGACTATGTTATGGTCATACTTTCACGGGAAAGCAAACCAAATAGCACCAGTGGAATAAAAAAAAAAAGTATATTCAAGAAATAACACATGTCCATTAGAAACCCATTAGTAGAAATGCGTTGCCTTCAATATGTATTTATAACTTTGTAGGTTCCCCACAGAGTTGCACTTTACAAGAAATGTTTACTATGCATATAGAGTTGAATATACATAGATTTTTGCATCTCTTTGTGGAAAGGCAACAGACAGAGATGTGGATCATTCCATT
This sequence comes from Engystomops pustulosus, assembly GCF_040894005.1. Lineage (NCBI taxonomy): Eukaryota > Metazoa > Chordata > Amphibia > Anura > Leptodactylidae > Engystomops > Engystomops pustulosus. Next base: position 113,943,020 of record NC_092411.1, read on the forward strand.
CTTGCCTGAATTTGTTAATGACAAATAGAAACTCAAACATACCTGTTTATACCTCTATGCAAATTATACAAATGCATTGAATAGAAGAAGACATGGAAATGTATGGACCTTTATTTTCACACATCACACACAACTCTTTTTTTTTTTTTTTTACATACTTACTACTATTGAAACATGTTTATTAAAATGGAAGAAAAACAGTAAATTTGTTTCAATTTAAAGGAAGTCTACCACTCCATTTAACCTGTACAATGCACCACCAGTGCTTTGTAGAGGTAGATAGTTGTGGCCTCCTTCTGGCCACTAAACATAGTGTCTGCCAAAAAAAGCTGGATGGAAAGATGTAGCAAGCTCCTCCTGAGTGAAGTACACTCCTCCCCCTGCATTCAGTGGGGCGGGGGGGGGGGTGGTCCCAGGCGACTTATCCCACTGTATAGGCATACAGTGGGACACATAAATAATAATAATAATAATTCTTTATTTATATAGCGCACAAACATTACGCAGCGCTGCACAAAGCATGTCAAATTGGTCCCTGTCCCCAATGGGGCTCACAATCTAAACAACCTAACAGTATGTTTTGGAGTGCGGGAGGAAACCGGAGTACCCGGAGGAAACCCACGCAAACACGGAGAGAACATACAAACTCTTAACAGATGTTGACCTGGGTGGGATTCGAACCCAGGACTCCAGTGCCGCAAGGCAGAAGTGCTACCCACTCAACCACCGTGCCGCCCTTTGTGCCACACGTTCAAAGGACACGTCGGAATCCTCCTGACCTTTCCTTACAAGGCATGACAAAAAACGTGCTGTGAACCCAGCCTATCAAAGATAATAACCAGATGATTCATGAAAAACAAAAAAAATATTTAATGTTAATGTAAATTAGGCTGAAGGGCTCCTCTGCGGGCTACAACTACACGCCCTCCACACCGCTTCTAACTTGCATACTGCCTCCTCATTTCATGTCCCCCCTGCCATCAGAAAGTGGGCATGGTTACAGTTGCGCAGATCCAATGGTCAGGTTTGGTGTTTGCGCCCCCTGGTCATATTGCTGGTTTGGTGGCTGAAAAGCCAATCCGGCAAATTGACGACCCTAGCAATTAGCCATAGCTATTATTATTCTTTGGTGTTCTGGGCCCCCACAGGAAATGTCACATATGTACAAGATCACTTAACCGATTTGTGCAGTGCTGCGTTATCTATTTATCTGTGTGCGCTATATAAATAAAGGAATTATTATAAGTTATTATTAATACATTTTAGTCTATATCAACAGTCTTTCCTTTTTTTTTTTTTTTTTACCCTTCGGGAGAGCCATCTAACTTTTTATGGCAAAAAAAAGTTACAATTTAAAAAACTTCCTACAATCCTTTACGTTTATAATTTTTAGACTTTGCAGATTTATCTTTCTTACTTTTGCCAGATTTATCATTCAGTTTCAGAAACATTTATTAACCATAGAATGTAAGCTCTTACGAGCAGGGCTTATGGTCTGAGCCCTCTCTATGCATGGCTTCTGTTTGTGCATTATACAGCAAACACTCGCTACTAACTGTTAACTGCTTAACCCATTCCTGCCGCAGCCCTTTTTCATTTTTGCGTTTTCATTTTTCACTCCCCACGTTCAAAAATCTGTAACTTTTTTATTTTTCCATGTACAGAGCTGCGTGACTGCTTATTTTCTGCGTAACAAATTACACTTCAAAATGGTTGTATTTAATATTCCATGCTGTGTACTGGGAAGCGGGAAAAAAATTCCAAATGCAGTGAAATTGGTAAAAAAAACACATTTGTGCCGTATTCTTGTGGGCTTGGATTTTACAGATTTACAGTGCACCCCAAATGACATGTCTACTTTATTCTTTGGGTCGGTACGATTATGTGGATACCAAATTTGTGTAGGTTTTATAATGTTTTCATACATTTAAAAAAATTAAAACCTCCTGTACAAAATTTTTTTGGGGGATTTTGCCATTTCTGGCGCTAATAACTTTTTCATACTTTGGTGTATGGAGCTGTGGGTGGTGCCATTTTTTGCGGATTTTGATGACGTTTACAATGTTATCTTTTTTAGGACTGTACGACCTTTTGATCACTTTTTATAGAATTTTAATTTTTTTTTTAAAATGGCAAAACAGTGCCATTATCGATTTTCCGTTACGGGGTTAAACGCAGTGAAAAACAGTTATCATATTTTGATAGATCGGGCATTTTCGAACGCGACGATACCTAATGTGTTTATGATTTTTACTGTTTATTTATATTTATATCAGTTGTAGGGAAAGGGGGGGTGATTTGAATTTTTAGGTTTTTTTATTATAATTTTTTTATTTTAACTTTTTTTTTAAAATTTTTATTTTTACTATTTTTCAGACTCTCTAGGGTACTTTAACCCTAGGGTGTCTGTGCGATCCTATCATATACTGCTATACTACAGTATGGCAGTATATGGGGATTTTACTACTCATACAATACAATGTGCTGATAGTACATTGTAATGAATGGGTTAACCCGAAGTAGCTTCGGGTCTTCGGGTCTTTTTTTTTTTTTTTTTTTAAATTGGACTGCATTTGATTTTTTCAACTTGCAAATACATAGCATGGAATATACTCTCAGTTGTGGTACGCTTATGTGTGTGGGGTACTTAGGTTCTTTTGTATACATCTATACGATATATGGCCATTTGTCCATGGAATTTTGTTGATTGCACTCCTCCCCACCACTGCTTATGGTTGTCACTACTTTTACTATTAGGCCTGAAGCACACAAAATACGGGCCACAAGACGGCTGCAGTTTTTTGCCATCTCGTCCCCCCCCTCCCATGTCAAAGTGTGCGGCCCCCAATCCAGGTAGGAATAAGACCTGCTCTATAATTCGAGGCATGTGTTTGGTGCAGTGAGCCCGTCAGTCTTACTGCACTAGACTAGAAGATTTCTACAAGAAGAGGGCTGTAATGAAGCCACAATTTGTGCGGATAGCTCGTGGATATATGATCGTGTGCATGTTTTGCTGTTTTTACCACTACCTGCTAGGATTTTGGGGAGTCCTTTTGCATTTTGTGCAATATTCATTGTGACCTTATTATACATACCATTTATGGATGATGACATACCCAGAGTTAGAGTGGGTTACATAGGTCTTTCTTCTATGTTAGACAAAAATGTAATTAACAAAAAATCTAATATACTAGTTTACTACTAACAGGTTGTTTCCATATCCTGATGTTCCTCTAGTTAACTGGAATGTCAACCACATTGTTTTCTTTCATAGCTTTTGTAAATCCAGACATTTGCCTTTACCCATGTGTGGATAAGTTCAGCTGCAACATTGCAAAATGCAAACTTTAGCTAAGCCCTACTGATTTTAAAAGTTCAATAATGAAAATGGCATTTTGTGAAGTTTTGTAAATAAGCTATGGCACTATAATGCAAGGTTGGCATAATAGAATATGTGAAGAATACATTTTTTATTAATGTTTATACTGTTATAATTCTATTAATGAATCTGTATAGTTTCACTCACTTACATTGTACAGTTGATCTCCTATTAATGGGTCCCATCTTTGGATAGAGGCTGGATGCAGGGTTGGGGCTTTGCAGGGCAATGTTGGCTGATTCATTTCTTTGCCATGGTTTAGACAGGCCTCATCATACAGGTTTCTGCTTCTGCCAGGTAATTTTTAGCAAACATAGAAAAAAGCTTGGGAGAACCCTCTGAACCAGCAAACAGTGTTTTTCTTCTTTGTATCTGTTACCTAAAGCATCCAGAACTCTTTCTACCGATAAGCTTTGATAGTGTATTTGTTTCCCTTGGCATCTTTATTAATTTTTGGTATTTTTTGGCATTTTTGGTACATGAGGCCTAATGTGTTTAGGCTAGTTGTATTCCTTTTTGTCAGTGGTGCTTTTTCTTTTTAGATAGTTAGATACGTTTTTTTGAACACCACCCATTAGGAGATTTGTGAAACCTTATGAACTGTGAAATATTCTGAACATAGCGAATGTCAGACTTTTTTCTGTGACGTATGCCATCTTTCCCCCCTGGAGTTACCATTTAATTACCTGACCATAAAACCGTTGTAAATGTGGACACATTAAAAAAAAAAAAAAAAAAAAAAAAAAGAGAGGTTACGCAAACTTAATTGTGTAATGGCTAAATGTATGAACATCGTATCATTTTAGTTTTGGCATTCGAATTTTACATAAACATAGAGATATAAAAATACAGAAATTACAATTGTCAGCATTCTCTGCCTTGCTGATTTTAATGCTAAAGGCTATAGACTTCTAGGAATTAATCTAGAGTAGATTTTACATCATGATTAGAATTATGTAACAGGTTTAATTCTTTCAGCATCACATGTCCCTTGTGGGATTTACTGATTTGAAATGAACTGTCTTCCAAGAACTTCACAATATATTCAATAAGAAACCAAAATACTGCGGTGCAAATAAAAAAAATTGTAGATTCCGTACAATGTTTGCATTCCACCTATTATGGGCTTAAAACCTTTTCCTAATAGTTTGTGCCACTTTTATTGTGACCAAGCCTCTTTCCAGACAAGAAGACAAATTTATACATTTACCTCTTTTTGTCTGAAGTGTTTCATGCATTGCTAGCTAGTCTGTCATTTATTTTGAGTTAACTTTTTTAAATACAGATGACATGCATGTTAAAAAACAATCTTTAAACTTGTGCACTTCAGATTTTAGAAGACAATTGGAGCATACATTTTAAAATTAAATGTATTGAGGAATGGCATTGCACATGATATGGGATAAAAATCATTAAGAAATGGCTTTAGATTCCAACAAGCAATAGGACATGTCCTATCTTTTTCCCGGGTACGGTGCCGCACGTGTGCGCCGTGAGCCCATAGAAGTGTATGGGCCGTATATACATCCCCCGTATATACGTCCCCCATACATGTGTGTGAATGCAGCCTTACACCGGTATCGTACTACCTGAAGATTTTCTGTTCGGTAAATCCACAGCATTGTACAGTAGCAGTGTAGTGTATTGAATTTATGAAAGCCCCATTTACATATTGCTGAAAAAAATCTGCTGGGGATTGATATGCAACATGTTGTTTAGTTGCTGTGGACCATGGACTAGAAATCAACCTTTGCAATGCGTCCCAACCCCCCCACTGCTATGGCTTGCAGTATTACTACTAGGGAAAATTCCATGGAAGGGCATACAGAATCCAATGTGGTTTCTAAATACTGCTACTCTGTCACCTTGCTTATAAAGAACTTTGGCACAAATTATATTAGATTTCTGGTGCATGTTGTAAATCAACATAAAGTATTTTTTAGGAAAAAAACATTTTTTTTTTCATTTCTGAAATTTTTGTCTCCATTCTATTTCATTAAACCTATTATCTGAATAGGGTAATATAGTCATATAGACGGTAGATTTCACTAGTTGGTAGAAAAGATTTTTAAACCCCCAATCAAGTTTTTAGAGACAACGATAACGGCATATTGACATGAAAAGCGGTCAATGAGTTACATTAGACCTAAGGTTGACTTAATTTGAGAGACACATTTTCCTACTCGGCCTATAAGAGTTTTGTGCTGAATGTTCAATCTGGCAATTGTGTCATTGTATGCAAAGCTCTATGTAAGCAGAGATATTTTGACTATATTTGCATAATGAGCATACTGAAAGGCTCTTGGTTTTGTTTGCAAAGAGAAGACAGATTTAGCTGCAAATTACTATATAGGAGCTTTCACCTGTCCAGCTTCACTGCTCTTCTACACCAGAGATCTCCAGGATTAGCTATATCTTGACAAATTTCAAGGGGATGTTCGGGACAATGTTTATTTTTTTTTTAAATGTGTCACGGGAAGCATTAAAATGGCAAACTAGCTATTTAGCCCATTCTCTTGGGCCTTGGTGCAGCGTGGCGTCTCTGGTCACCAATATTTAAAAAAATGAATCCTGAACAACCCTTTTCAAATCTTCTCCACTACTGTCGGAGCCAAGATGGCTGTGCCTATATGATCCTGCCATCTAATTGACCACAGAGTATAAAATGGCAAAAGAGAAGGCAAGGAAAAAGCGTTAATAGTGTGATAACATCTACACTGGAATCATGGGTACTATGTGAATTGGTGCTCACCAATTTTGTTTGTGCAACATATAGGAACAACTCTATTCAACACCTTAATCAAGAACCATATGGGGCTGCCTTCAGATAGAGGAGGTCATCTTTGTTCTGTAGCCACACTCAACAGGATCGTATTAGAAAATCTAGGTTTGCGCAAACCTTGCCCACAGGATCAGTCTTTTTTTCCGCTTGAAAAATGGGTACTTGGGGTGAAGACTTTAATTACCAATAAAACTATGTTATTACTTTATCATTCATGTTCTCTTTCTGTACTTGAGTGCGTCATTCATATAGACTACAACCATATCATCTAGGTGACCGTAGCACTAAGTGACTGGTGTTTAATACAGCCTATAAGCCCTCTTCATACAAGCTTAAAGGGGTATTCCGGGAATATGAATGTCTGACACAAAAACCCATGATGATATAACTAAATGAATACAACAATACTCAATGTCATTAGTCACAAAACTAAGCTTAAATAATTTGATTTTATGATTTACAAAGTTTATGGCCTCCCTAAAGTAGGTGGAGTTATCACTAAGATGGCCGCCACTGGAAACTACAAGTTCCATGATCCTTTAGTTCTCAGTAACTCCTCCTACCACTTATGCTCTGCTCCCGGTGATGATCTAACAGACTTTCATTACCATAGTAATGATGTGTAACTGCCATCACCTCAACACTGGCCATACTGGATGCACTGCAACCAACCCACTACAGCCAAACGTAGTGGTGATCACATGACCTGCCCAGGCAGGTGCAGGAAATGTGATGTGGACATGTGACCAGCGGCCATCTTCTGTCTTGCAGCGGACCGCGCGGAGGAAATTAACGGACTGATTAAAGGGCCAGGAGCATTTTAATTCTTCATTACAGTCTATATCATCAGTATTTTCTGCTAAGGGGAGCAAAATTTTAAATAACAACCAATTACACATTAGCTTATATTTTGAGTGCCCATTTGTATATGAATTATGCTTATTCCTGGAATACCCCTTTAATGTCGGCACAGCCAACTATTAAGAGATACTTCTTACAGATCTGTACCTCCTGTAACACTTGGTAAGGACTGCTGTTTTATGATATGCGCTTCTCTAGAACTCCCACATGGCACGAGCTTTCGCTATGCTTTTTTTTAACCCCTAAAAAAACCTAAAGGGTTAAACTTCTTAAAAGTGCTTTTTCATACTTTAAGGTGTGTAGTTTACATTGGGTAATTTGCAAGTCTAGCTATGATTTAGGCCTCTCACAGTCAGTTAAAAGTTGATCAGGTCCATCTAAATACGGGTTTTGCTGATATTCCCAAAAATTTGAAAAATGGCAGCCAAATTCTGTGCCTTTATAACATTCTAGTGAAATATGTGGAAACTTAAAAAAGCATGCCAACATAAAGCAGACATTTGGGAAATGTAAGTTATGAATTTATTTGGGTGCCATGACTACCTGCATCAAAAGTATACAGTTTTTTTCATAACTAAACACACAAGATTTCATCCAAATTTTTAAGTCATTTGAAGTACAATCTCAAAATCCCCTGGATATCTTATAGCATTCCAAAGCTATAACCACTTATAGTGACACAAGGCAGTAATAGGCTGAGTCCATTAGGGGTTAAAAATCACGTATTTGTGTTGTAATATGTGTTAATAAAGATTGTAATATACTTCATCTCATTTGAGCTAGTGGGGTAACTGAAGCTGATGGTCTTCAGTGCAAAGTCTGTGCCAGGCCCCAACTTTAATTTATTGCTTATAGTACTAATTTTCTCATATTGAAAAGTGACACCTTATGGGCCCCCTAAGCCTCTTGGGCCCAGTTGCGACTGCACCTTCTCAAGTTACACCCCTGAAAACAGCACTGTCCCTCTGTAAAGAGTAATTTAAGATGATGAGCTGAAACAAAATAAAAGGAGAAATGCAATCACATGCCTTGCAAGATTGCACTGTATAGTGTCCAGTTTATCATATGTCACAATCTGATGTGTATGGGTGTGGACATCCCTTATGTCTTCAAAGGAGAAATAAAAATGCTATTTGATTGCCAATAACTATCAAATGGCTGTGATGGGGCACACCTTTTATGTTTAATAATGGCCTTTTTAGAATAAAAGGGGTGTATATGTGCACTGTGATCACATATAGTCAATGACATTTGAGCCCCATACATGACCAGCGTTCTATATGGTATAGCTAGCTTGTATGTTATGGCTTTGAAGCAGGGCTATGTTTACAGACTGTTGCCAGTAAATGGTTCTGTCAGATGCACAATGGAGTCTTGGCATCCATTTAGAGGCTCACTGACACTCTGCAGGCAGAGTTGTAAAAACGTGCATGTGAATAAATAAACCTCCCATCAATATGAAAAGCTTATGACAAATATCTCTCAAGTATATGGAAAAAAAATGTTTATGGAATATAGATGTGCCTTGGCTCCCTCATTCTGACACATTAATGACTGGTATCTGCAGAATAAAATGAAAGGCTTTCCATGCTTACAAACTTGGGTTTTAAACCTATATGCAATGAGTGCTCACACCCTACCCCAGCTTCATACAATCATGGTTTTATCTCCTTTACAGTACTTTCTAATGTGTTTAAAAGTAGTCTTTACAAACATAAAGACAAATGTACACTTATATGTTACAAATGTATACTTATTTTCTGAGAGAACGCCCAATACTGGGTACTTTTTTGTCCAGCCGATCGTAAAGGTCCTGGCAACTTTTCTGATATGTTTAAAGGGCACCGGGATGAAATATTGTATGCAAATGAGACTGAGGGGCCATCTCGGGCTCATTTGCATAGAGTCCTTTTTTTAATCCCCACTCCCCCAGACGATTGCATGCAATTTCAATTGATTTGGCTTTGACGTTTCGAATATCTACTGGTGTCCGATTGTAGGTGCTAGGCAGTGTTAGACTGGCCCGTCAGGGTACTAGAGGATCCTTTGGGGGCCCAGGCTGTAACCGAATACCAGGCCCCATTAATGCAGCAGAAGATAAATTAATTTTAAATCCTGTTAGTGTCTTTTTGATGATGGTGAGTGGGCCCAAGGGACCCCTGTCTAACACACTGGCACTGGGTGTCTGACAACAAACTACGGTATGTTCACAATAGTTTAGGAAAACTTTGGCAGAACACTGTGAAAAATCAGTTACCTTATATACTCGAGTTTAAGCCTAGTTTTTCAGCACAAAAAATGTGCTGAAAAACCCAAACTCGGCTTATACTCGAGTCAAAAAAATAAATATATCTAAACTCACCTTTCCGGCAACCCCTGTATATCTTCTGTGCGAACTGTCCGGCAGCGGCGGCAGGCTATATACACTGGGGCAGAGTCTGGCAGGCTATATACACTGGGACAGGGGCTGGCAGGCTATATACACTGGGGCAGGGGCTGGCAGGCTATATACACTGGGGCAGGGGCTGGCAGGCTATATACACTGGGGCAGGAGCTGGCAGGCTATATACACTGGGGCAGGGGCTGGCAGGCTATATACACTGGGGCAGGGGCTGGCAGGCTATATACACTGGGGCAGGGGCTGGCTGGCTATATACACTGGGGCAGGGGCTGGCTGGCTATATACTGGGCAGGCTGGGACCAATGCATTTCCCACCCTCGGCTTATACTCGAGTCAATAGGTTTTCCCAGTATTTTGTGGTAAAATTAGGGGCCTCGGCTTATACTCGGGTCGGCTTATACTCGAGTATATACGGTACTTACCTTTCACAACAATTTTCTTCTCTACACTGCTATGAACAGGCAAGTGAAAGGCAAAACACACATTGTTACTTACTGTATCAAAGAGTTTTGGTCAAAATGCAAAAACAAGTGCTTCATTTTTTATATTTTCTTTAATGAATGCAGAAATATATGAACATCATCCTTAATAAAAAGGCAAAGATAAACCGTAAACTCTTTGAAAAGTGGCTGCATGTAACTTGACAGTATTTTCATGAGCTAATAAAACATGAAAAGAGAGTGTACCCTTGTATACTGCAGTAGCTTAAAGGTTTCCCCACAAACAAAAGTTAGGCCTTATCCACAGGATAGGGCCTCATTTGCTGATCAGTTGGGGTACTCGGTGATGTGACCACCACAGATCACGAAAACGAGGGGTCCAGTTATATGTGGGACCCCTCGCCGCTCCATCAGACTAATGGAGCAAACGGCCGCGCATAACCGTTCATGCGCGGCCGTCTGCTCCATTAGTCTGACTTAGCAGCGAGGGGTCCTACGTAGGTACGTGGGATATCCCGTGGATAGGGCATGAATTTTGTTTGTAGCGAAAACCCCTTTAAAAGACATGGATACAAGATGGGAAGGAAATAAAAAGTGATCCAGTTGTGATTCTCTGAAATAATGATGTTTTATACCTAGAGAAGACAGACTAAACATTTGATGCTACCAGTTATGCCACTTCTATATTGGCTAAAAAATCTTCAGAATGAAACCTATTTTTGAGATTTTATAAATCCTTTTTTTGATACTGGTCTGTGTAAAAAGAACTGCCTAAAATAAATAAACACTTTTTGTCTGCATTTATTATTATATGGAGTGGTTCTTTGTCTGTTATAAACGAAGATTAGTTGTGATTCTAATTTATTTTGTATGTATTTATTTATGAAACTGTTGAGTGGGTTTTACTATTTTAATTATTTACTCAGCCTCATATTTTTTTAATTAAATATTTTGGCCTAAATCTTACATTTTTCACATGCCTGCAGGCTGCAGACCAGCAAAATACAAAAAGATCTGGTTTTAAAGAGCTAGTCACACTTGCTGAGGTTTAGTTAAAGGGCTTTTAACATGCAATGTCTGATCATGAAGGGTCTAACTGCCACAGAGAAAGTTGGTGGAGCTGAGAATGGGTTTCCACATGGGTCAGTCCAGCTCGGCTCAGAGGACAAGCAGTTGCCAAAAGTCCAATACACGAAATGTACAAGTCCTCCAATCTACATGCTACAGGGGGTGTGGCAATTGGACCCCACAATTTGACAATTATCCTGTATCCGGTGGGTAGGTGGTAAATTTTGAGAAAAACAATTTGATCAAGGGAGTAGAGGTATGTGTGGAACCACATACCATTTTCTACCCATTGTCTGTATTTTAGAGAAGTCCAAATGGCATTATGTTAATTGTTATTTGCTGTTGTTCATCTGAGATTTTATTTATCTAAAAACACCTTATAAGGTATAGATTTTTTTTCTTATATGCCGAATATATAACAAAACCATGGAATTAAAAACGGATCAACATACCACGTCTGTATTTCTGATCGTGTCCTTTATATTGTCTTGCTGATTCTTATGTGAGTGAGGGTTAGATGAACAAGATTCTCCTCCCTGACCGTATCCCCAGATATTTCAACAGTTTGTATTTAGCAGCACTGAGAATATGAGAGCCTGAAGCTGGAAAAACTTCTAGAAAATTAATCAAGTTACTCAAAGACATTTTGTTATTTTAAATTCATATAGTCTGAACAAAGTTTGTTGGAGGGTTAGGTACACAATTACAAATCATATAATGGTAAAAATTTTTAAGGTAATAAAATATTGGCCTTTTCCTCTATGCTTTTCTGGATGGCTTGAATTTACTGGAGCAGACTACAGTATTCAATGAGGAACGGCTATGTTTACAGTTGCGCAGGGAGCCAGTTTACTCAGTGTGTTCTAGTGAATACAGCTCTAAGAGATATTTAGGTTGACAAGGAACCAGAAGTTCTAGTGGTTTAATTCTGCTATGTATTCATGGAACTCTTGTAACCCACAAGGTAAGTAGTGTATTCACTACCCCATGAAAATAAACATTATGTGGCGGGAAGGATAGCAAGCAATGGGTGTAGATATAAACCACAAAGCCTAATAAAAAGGATGCTGTCAACTGAAAAATAACTCCGCTTGTTTTGTATTTTGACATAGTTAAATGGATTGTACGGTCACAGACATTGCCCTACACTTTTTAGATTATCAAAAGTCACCCCCTAAACTAATTCAATGATTCTATTGAGTTTTAGAGTTAATTATATCAAAAGTTAGTAAGTCAGCTTTTGTTTATACTAACTCATCTCCAGGGAAACGACAGGTAGACTGCGTCCAGCACTCGTCACGGATGCGTGGTCCGTAGTCTGCGATCTGCGGCTGTTTGCAGTCTCCATCTTCCTGTGTGTGCGCACACAACTGAGGATACCTGCACCGGAGCTTGTAGAGCGTGCACGGCAGTTGGAGTGGAGTATCATGGGATTTGATGCGGAGCGACGTGGCCATAATGGATGCTCGGTTTCTGGCTGCAGTGATCAAAAAGTGTAAAATTAACCAATTCCACACAAATTTCAGTGGAACACTGTGTATTTTTACAGAGGAGGTTTTTCTTTGGCTTCTGGGACTGTATAACCCCTTTAAGTTTTACTGACATTGCAGCAGTTTTTAGTTCTGATTTAAAGTGGTTTACATTGTACAGATGTCAATTTTGTTATGTTTGTACAACAATTCCAGTTTTGTTTGTTTTTTTGGTTCTCACTTTTTTTTAAATCTATTTGAACTCGGTTGAGGTAGAAAGCCTGCAAAATTAGGGAAATGAATGCTCATGGAGACTAACTCACTTTCTACCAGACACTAACAGAAAATTGCAGTTTATGTTGTCTAAATGCTCCTGTTATTATATAAATAAGTAACTGACACACATTTTGTGTAATATCACAGGTACTGGTGAGAGTGGGAAAAGCACCTTTATTAAGCAGATGAGAATTATTCATGGCTCTGGTTACACGGATGAAGACAGACGAGGATTCACAAAGCTGGTTTATCAAAATATATTTACTGCCATGCAAGCTATGATCCGAGCAATGGACACACTAAGGATACAGTACTCTTCTGAGCAGAACATGGTAAGTTCTATGACTGCTTACATACAGATTTATATATATTTATTGATATTGGTATAGTTCTTACATATATGTTTTATGTCTGTTTTATGTTGCTTGTACTTTTGCTGCGCTTTGGAGCTGTGCTTTTGTATCTATGTACTCTGTTTTAAGGTATGCAATGATCCTTTTTTCTTTATATCATTTTGGTCACTTGGAAGGGTTTTTAGGAAATTTAAATTTGAGATGTGAAGCGAAAGAGTGAATCTGTCCAAAACATGCTTCTTGTTTCTTCTATAAAAAACCTAGACTTCTGAGTAATTTTAGGTTAGAATAATAATAATATTATAATTTCGGTACAATTAAAAGGGTTATCAGAGTTTAAGAAATAATTTAGGCCGTACTGTACTTACCTCCTCTGACGCTGCTGGTGTCCCTTGTCGAGGTCCATCTGATCCATGCCCCTGTTTGTTTACAGGGGCATAGAGGCCGCGTAAAGGGAGCTTTCGGCTGCCCAATGTGGCCGGCAACTCCCATCCGTCCCTGTCTCTCAGCATTGAAGGGCTCAGGGAGATGGTGTCGGATGGAAGCTTCCAGCCGGCCAGGGGCACAAATCAGATGGACCGCAGCGAGGGACACCAGCAGCACCAAAGGAGGTGAGTATACGTTTATTTTTTTTTAAGTAGCCCACACCAGCTACTGTTGTGGGCTACTTAAATTTATTTCTTAAACCCCTTTAACTTTATTTTTTAACCAAGTCGTGAAAGAATTAAGTTAGTATTACATTGTAATAGTCTAGTAACAGTATAGTCCTCTCTCTAATTTTCACAAATAGTCTAGTATGACTGTCCTATTAAAATGGTCCAATATTATTTAGAACATTTTTTTTCAATTAAAATTGTTATGCTTTCAAAAAATGGCAAATAATTCACACGTCTCTCTTTAGTTTGGTTTAGCTTCTTTATAAAATATCCTCCAATGTTAGGCAAATGCATAAAAGTAATATAAAATATATGCCTAGGCTTTAGTGTATGGAATGCTTGTATCTTGAAGGCCTCCTGCATATGAACGTGCACAGTCTGTGGAAATGATCTCACAACACAGTGGATGTAGCTCCTTGCATCATAGAGAATTATGATGCAAGGAGTCCTGTCCTCTGCGTTGTGTCTGGCTGTTCAATCTGGTCAGCAAACAAGTCAGTTTCCACAGACTGAGAACAATTGTGTCTTTGGGGGGCCACGGGTAGAACACTGTCCTAATAAAATGTTCACATTAGAGGAATCTCTAATGCCTTACTGTATAACTTGTTATGCAAATGAGTAAATGTTAAGTACTAATTCTTCAAACATGGAAATGGCTTTGCTTGGAAATGTCTTTTCCTTGCATATTTATTTCTGTTCTTGCAATGCATGAATGTTTAGATGTTTTTAGCAGCATTCATGTGTCCTTTTGTAAAGTTCTTGTGCGAGTTTCATAGAGAGGTATAGCAGCTCTGTAAAGGTTTAATACTATCTGCAAAGTATCTGTTTTGTTTTTGCATGAGAGCATAATTCTGATTTCTGCTCTGCGTTTTATTTGTTTAGCAGAGAGGTAACAGGCGGCACTAGAGGATAATGCTGTGACAGGTACCACCTGTCATTTCTTCAGGCTGGCTGTGAATTCTGCTTAGATACTGTATGTGCCGATTACTCTATGCACTCGGGATGATCACAATCTGGACAGCTGGGCCCCCAGGACACCAGTTTTTATACTTTTTTTTTCACAGAACTTCAATTGGATGTCACCAAAAATATTTGACTTGAGATTTCTTGCACACAAGGGGAGATACTTTATTATAGTTTGAAACCACTCAACTATAGTGGGATATAAGCACTAGTACCACACAGTGTAAAGCCAGGTTTATTACTTGCAATTTTTTTTTTAAAAAGTCATTTTTTTTCAACTTTTTTTCTATCTATAAATATAATATACACCATTTTTTTCATTCATAGATACTTTATTAAAGGGCCAAAGCCACTTTAATAAATTTGGGGTGCAGTGGAGCTCCAAAGGCAGTCATAGAACTGCCCCAAGGAGTTTGCCCAAGGAGTGTGTGCAAGAAGGATGGAGGGAGAGGCAGATGTACTGACTAAGGGACAACCCCTTAGTGTCTATAATATATGTCCCTGAGTAATGAATGGGGAGCCCGTGGTGGTGATACAGCCGTATGCAGGGATCAGACGGAGCCAACATTTGTGCAAAATAACTCACGGTTCTTACTAGAAAAACTGCAGGCAATGGGCCAAACGATCTTGTTAGAAATGCCGGATTGTTGGAGATTCCGGATTACAGGAGTGGTCATGGAGAGTGATCATCAGGAATAGATTCACCAGCCTGGTAGTAGGTACAGGCTGGGGTGTAGCTGTGTCCAGATATGGAAGCTGCAGCTTTGTCCTGGGTGTTCTGTGTGTAGCACTGAAGGTGCGTCACACTGTCTCTCTGGTCACTGACAATCTGCAAGGTGTGCTTTCTAGGAGAGCTGGATTCCAAGAGGTGCTCCTCTGTCAGGAGCTGGGGCCTAAGAGCTGCTGATGTGGTGAGAGCCTGGGCCTAAGAGGACTTGCCCCTTCCTGTCCAGGGGTTTTGTTAGACCCTGGTCAGGTGGTGGCTCACTCTTTACACTCCAGTTCACATGGAAGAATATCATTGGATAACAATCATTACATATCTTTACCCTTGCTGTACAGGCAGGGTCTACCACTACTAATTACCTCTTTACAACTGTATAATCCCTGAGGTGAGTTGTGCAGGCTCGCCTTCTGGGAGAGACACAGACTGAGGGGCTTATTCACAACACTCCTCTGCCTGCACATTGGCATACTTGTTGCAGATGATTTCTGTAACCTCATATGGCTATAGACTACTATAACAGCTGTTCATATTGTTGCTTCGATTACAGATTGATTTTCCCATGGGGGCACATGAGAAATTGAAATGGTCTTAGAGGTGTAACTAGAATTGATTGGGCCCCATAGCAAACTTTCGTGTGGGGCCCCCAAATGTGTACATTGTGATGTGCCAATATACTCGGCACCATTGCCAACAGGAGTGAATATGAGCAGCAGACTGCTGCTTATGCTCAGGCTGTCTCCCTATTGACCATATTTAAGGAATTACTTCATTGAGGGAGGATCCATAGTTTACGTTCAGCCGTTGCAGGGAATAGGTGCCATTACATTCTGCTGAACATATACTTTTTTCCCAGCAGGATGCAGGTTGCAATTTTCTACATTATTCAGTGTTTCCTGTTTGGATGATATATATTTATATATCTATATCATATATATCATATATAATATATATATCTATCTGATCTATATGTTGAACATGTTAATGTTAATATACTACAATTCCTGCAAGACAATCATTTACTGCACATAATTGAGGGGGGGGGGGGCGTTTTATACAGTGCAAGGGGGGATGGGCATTATACAGTGCAGGGGGGTGGGCATTTAACCCCTACGGGACACAGCATCTTTTGGCCTAAAGGACGCGGCCCCATTTTTCAAATCTGGCCTGTGTCACTATAAGTGGTTATAGCGTGGGAACGCTGTGAGATATCCAGGGGATTTTGAGAATGTTTTCTCGTGACACATTGTACTTCAAATTAGTTTAAAAATTTGGATGAAATCTTTTGCGTTTAGTTGTGAAAAAAAACAAAATTTGCCAAAAATTTTGAAAAATTCTTTATTTTCAACGTTCTAAATTCTCTACTTTTGATTCAGAAAGTCATAGCACCCAAATAAATTCATAACTTACATTTCCCAAATGTCTGCTTTATGTTGGCATGGTTTTTTCAGATTCCACATATTTTACTAGAATGTTATGAGGCTCAGAATTTGGGTGCCATTTTTCACATTTTTTGTAAAATCACCAAAACCTGTATTTAGATGGACCTGCCCAACTTCTAATTGACACTGAGAGGCCTAAATAATAGCGAGACTCGTAAATTACCCCATTGTGGAAACTACACCCCTCAACGTATGAAAAACCACTTTTAAGAAGTTTGTTAACCCTTTACGTGTTTTATAGGGGTTAAAACAAAACGGAGGTGGAGTCTGCAAATTGTAATATTTTTTCACAATACACTCATTTTGGGTGGAAAATTAAACATTTGTAATGGATAAAATGAAAAAAGGCTCCACAAAGTTTGATACGCAATTTCTCCCGAGTACACCGATACCCTATACAGGCGGTCCCCTACTTAAGGACACCCGACTTACAGACAACCCATAGTTACAGACGGACCCCTCTGCCCACTGTGACCTCTGGTGAAGCTCTCTGGATGCTTTACTATAGTCCCAGGCTGCAATGATCAGCTGTAAGATGTCTGTAGTGAAGCTTTATTGATAATTCTTGGTCCAATTACACCAAAAATTTGAAACTCCAATTGTCACTGGGGCCAAAATAAAAAAAATTGTCTAGAACTTCCATTATAAAATATACAGTTTCGACTTACATACAAATTCAACTTAAGAACAAACCTCCAGACCCTATCTTGTATGTAACCCGGGGACTGCCTGTATGTGGTGGTAACCTGCTGTATGGGCGCACGGCCGGGCAGAGAAGGGAAGGAGGCACCATGCAGATCAGATTTGCTATGTCACATTGTACAGGCTATAATTTTTTTCTTTTTTTTTATTGAGGACCTATAGGGGCTTATTTCTTTTGCCACATGAGATGCACTTTTCTAATACATAATTTTGGGGCATCTATAGCTAATTGGTGAGATTTAATTAACTCTTTGTTGGTGGAGGAAATGAAAATCATCAATTTTTAGGAAAATTTTTATGTGTTTTTTTTTTTTGGCCGTTAACCATACCATGAAAATAGTGTATTATTTTTATTCTATGGGTCGCCACGTTTATGAAAATACTTCATTTATATATATTTTTTTATTTTTTTCCCATTTTTACTGAATAAAAAGTAATTTGGCAAAATTGTTGTTAATTTTAGCATCACCGTCTTTCATATGCATAACTTTTTTATTTTTCACCTCACAAATCTGTTTAAGGGCTTATTTTTTGCAAGAATGATAGCTCTTTTCAGTGGTCTTATTTTAGATTGCGTAACTTTTTAAAATCACTTTTTTAGAGCATTTTTAAAGGGCATTAATAAAAAATCATCTTTATCAGAGAGAGTTTTTTTAGGTTGTTTTTTACGGGGTTCACTTTGCGGATCTAATAACGATTCTGTTTTATTATAAAGATTGTTACGGACGCAGGGATACCAAATATGTGGGGGTTTTGTGTATTTTATTCAATTGTACTGAATAAAAACTAATTTGGAGAAAATCTTATTCATTTTAGCATCACCATCTTTTTATATGCATAACTTTTTTATTTTTTGGCAGATAAATCTTGTTAGGGGCTTATTTTTTGCGAGAACAGTTGTTCTTTTTAGTGGGCTTAATTTGGAGTGCATAACATTTTTTAAATCACTTTTTAGAGCATTTTTTATAGGGTATTAATTAAAAATTATCTTTTTTCGGAATGTTTTTTGCGTTTTTTTCCTCCGGCGTTTACCGTGCGGGTCCAGTAACAATTCTGTTTTATTATGCAGATTGTTACGGACGCGGCAATACCAAATATGCAGGGTTTTTTGTGTTTTTATGTTTTTTATACTTTATTAAGTTTTTTTATGGGAAAGTGACATTTTAGGGGCTTATATTTTTATGTATTTATTTTTTATTTATTATAATGTGTAGTGTTAAGTGTTTTTGCATATTTTCACTTATACATACTTGAACTTAAACCAGTGATGCTCTGATCACTGGTTTAAGTTCAATACACTGCTCTACAATACTAGCAAGCTTGCTCAGACAGTTTACAGCCAGACCCGGAAGGGGTCTGGCTGCCATGGAGACCGGGCAGCTCCGGGGCACATGCCAGTCCTCGGAGCTGCCCAGAAGTGGATCGGATCCCCCGGTAAGCGGCACGGGGGATCCGATCCACAGCGCAAACACCCTTACACGCCACGGTCATGTTTGACCGCGGCGTGTAAGGGGTTAACACCCGCGATCGGAGCCGGCTCCGATCGCGGGTGTTAGCGCAGGCTGTCAGCTGTACTAGACAGCTGACAGCCGCTGCTTCTGGTACCGGCTCCGTTCGTGAGCCGGTGCCAGAAGCAGGACGTTATAGAACGTCCCCGTGCGCTAAGCATCTAGCCCCGGGGACGTACTATAACGTCCTGGTGCGCCTAGGGGTTAAACAAACCCTAGTACTGTGCAAGCAAACACACTGACACACACGACATTCATACATTATACGTGTACACAATGTTCACATATAGATCAGACATCACACCTACATTCACACATTGCACACTAAACATAAACATCAGAAACATACATACTTTTTACAGTGTTTCTGATGAAGATCGGGGCACTGACTGCCGGGCTGAGTAGTAGCTGCTTCCGGCTCACATGTGCTTCCCTCCCCTCTCCTGGTCCAGGCTCACATGTGCTTCCCTCCCCTCTCCTGGTCCAGGCTCACATGTGCTTCCCTCCCCTCTCCTGGTCCAGGCTCACATGTGCTTTCCTGCCCCTCCTGCTCCTGTTCTGACTGATGTTGCAGAATTTAGCAGATACACAGGCGGGGGAGGAGCTGCTACAGTAACATAGAGGACAACACAAAGTAGGAAGCTTCTCCCTCAGTTCAATGCTGCCGTGTGCCGATGCCTCTATCCTCTGAGTACAGGCTGCCTCCCACCTGTCTCCTCTGCTTTGGGTCATGTGACCTACCAGGTTTTTTTATGTGTAGGGTTCTCTCCCTTTTTTCCTTAGGAACTCATTCCTTTTTCAGTGTTATGTTCAGTAACAAAAACCAATCGGTAAATTCAAACATAAAGTAATAACAATCATCCTGACAATAGGATGATAGACAAGCAAATTAGTGAGGTGAATAGATAAAGTGCTGGATTGTGTTTTGTATCTTATTGTAAGTACCGTATATACTCGAGCGTTAGCCATGTTTTTCAGCTTTTACTCGAGTCTTTAAAAAAAAGAAAAGAAAAGTGTACTCGCCTTCCGATGTCCTCCCAGTAGGTCCCTTTCTAGCCATCAATATTCTGGCTCCAACTGCCTCTCTCTTTGCGGTGCCGTCACTCGAGCTGTGATGATTGCGGCTCGCTGACATTCTAGTTGTGTGCGCCGCCATCGGCACACAGTATGATGTTAGAAAGGGACCTACCAGGGGGGCATTGGAAGGTGAGTTCACCTGCAGGCTGTATACTAGGAACAGGGGCTGCAGTCTGTATACGGGGGACGGGGGCTGCAGGCTGTATACGGGGGACAGGGGGCTGCAGGCTGTATACGGGGGACAGGGGGCTGCAGGCTGTATACGGGGGACAGGGAGCTGCAGGCTGTATAGTAGGGGACAGGGGGCTGCAGGCTGTATAGTAGGGGACAGGGGGCTGCAGGCTGTATAGTAGGGGACAGGGGGCTGCAGGCTGTATAGTAGGATACAGGGGGCTTCAGGCTGTATAGTAGGGGACAGGGAGCTGCAGGCTGTATAGTAGGGGGCTGCAGGCTGTATAGTAGGGGACAGGGGGCTGCAGGCTGTATAGTAGGGGACAGGGGGCTGCAGGCTGTATACTGAGGGGACAGGGGGCTGCAGGCTGTATACTGGGGGGTCAGGGGCTGCAGGCTTTATACGGGGGGGGGCAGGGGCTGCAGGCTATATATGGGGGGCAGCAGCTGCAGGCTATATACTGGGATCAAGGGGCTTCTGGCTATATACTGAGGGGGGCATGTGCTAGCTGGTTGTATAATGGGGGCAGGCTGGGACCAATTCATTTCCTACCCTCGGCTTATACTGAAGTCAATAGTTTGTTCCAGTTTTTTGTGTTAAAATGAGGTATCTCGGCTTTTACTCAAGTATATACGGTACACATAAAGTTGCTTGAGCTGGCAGCCCATATACTATGTATGTATAGTAATTAGAGGTGTGAATAAGTTCATGGAGTAAGTCAAAAGGTTTAGAGAATTTGATGGTCTTTCTCGTCAAAGATGTGTTTTTCAGCGCTGTTCACAGTAGGTAGTCACACTGCTTTGGTTATTATCCTACATCATGTCATGCCTTCAAGCAGGGCAGTTTTCAGTAATTTGTTGTACAGGGTGAAAATCGTTACACCCCCCGCCCAATTTAAAAATATTAGACATGCATTTACAGAGCCTTGCGAAAGTATTCAGTCCCCTTGATCTCTTCTACCTTTTGCCTTATTTCAGGCTTAAAATGTAGTTTGCAGGGATGGCCTGGTCTTGGTAGATCAATTTCAATATGATCACTTGCACAGTGCTCCTTGGGATACACAGAGCAGGTATATTTATATGGAGGCTTGATTACACACAGGTGTATTATATTTTTCATTATCAGTCATTTAGGACAAAATTGGATCATTCAGAGATCCTCTCTGAACTTCTGGAGTGAGTTTGATGCACTGAAAGTAATATTGCTCTTCCCTCTTTTAAGTTTTTTTTTTTTTTTTACAAAAGTTTAGAATATCCAATAAATTTAATTCCGCTTCACAATTCTGCCCCACTTGTTGTTGCTTCCTCAGCAAAAAATATACAATTTTATATCTTTATGTTTTGAAGCCTGAAATGTGACAAAATGTAAAAAAGTTCAAGGGAGCCACATGCTTTTGCAAGGCTCTCTATGTATAGATTATAGTGTATGCAGCACTATCCCATTATGTTAGCTTAGATATTGCTACCTGCAAATTAATTCGTACATATATAGTGCCCCCCTATACAATGTCTTTCAAACTATAACATTGTGCCTGTCATGAATTATAGCTATTTACACATATACATCACCAGAACAAAGCTTAGTACATAAATGCAATACCAGTATGGAGTCAAATAAGTACAGTACTAGAACCAAGCTTTGCACAGAAACACAGCAACAGGGCCAATTCCTGGTCCATATATACTGTACTCAAAATGATTTTACATGTGTTTTACATGATTTTACTTTAAACTTTAGCCCTCTTATTTACATGTATACAGTACCCCCATAATAAATTAATACATGCTGCCCCTCTTTTTATTTATTCCTCTTGTAATAAACATATACTGTGCCCCCCCCTATTACATACCACCATCCCTTTATTAGATGTATATACTGTTCCCCTCTCTAATAGATATGTATATGTGATGATTCATTTGTATACTTGATCACATGCTGTATACCACTAAGGCATCCCCCTCCCAAGTATATAGGTATCCAGTGCACTGTCCTCCAGTATATTGGTATTTAACAAACTGCAGCCTCTCCCAGTATATAGGTAAACATCACACTGCGCCCCCCACTATATAGATATCCAGGACACTACAGCCTCCTCCCCCTAATTGTATCTACATAGGTAGCCAGAACACTGCAGCCCCCTCAACAGCATATAGGTAACCAGCAGACTGCAGCCTCCCCAGAATATAGTACTGCACACATATAGGCAACCAGCACACTGCAACTTCCCCGCTCAGCCCCTGGAATTTAGGTAGCCAGCACACTGCAGCCCCCCTCAGTATGTGGGTAGCCAGCACACTGCAATCCCCCCACACAATATATAGGTAGCCAGCGCACTCTAACCCCCTATGTTTTCCCATTGTTTTTTGGGGGAAATCCTACTACTTTTTACAACATTTATAATGATAGAGTTTTGAATATCAGATCATTCATTAACTGTAATACCAAATATATAGTATATTTAGCAGAATGTACAACATGCAAATCACAGTACTTGGGCAGCACAATACATCCATACATACAGAAAAGGATATCTAAGAACATATCAGATGGCACAAAACCAGCAGAAAAGAATATATCTAGCTTGTCAAAACATTTTTTACAGATATATGGAGGTGACCTGTCTATCCTCTCGGTCACAGGGATCAAGCTGGTTACTTATGGAGACAGAACTCGCAAACGACAGAACCGGGAAATGCTGTGGATTCTTAATTTAGACACAAGACTACCTAAGGGTTTGAATAGCAAAACTGATACAATGTATCTTTATTGAAATGTGTATATATATTCTCAATATTCCTTCCCTTCCGCCTTTTCTTTTTTTAATGTCAAATTTGGTACTTTTTTTTTTTCTATTTCGTCTGTTACAAGTTTTTTTCTATCAAAGCAAGCAATCAAACGCTAGTAATCATGTTCTTCTATCATTGAACGCATGCGCTAATAATCATCTCTATTTCCTGTACTTTTAACTTGAGTCTTGGTGTATGTACCTCAGACCATGAGTAAGAACTAGATTGTAAAGTTCGAAACGCGTAGGTTGACAGGACTATGCAACGTCGTTCTCTTTTAATGGAACTACAATAAAACAAGATTTTATTCCTTCAGCTTGGAGTGTGGGATACCGCTTTTCTCTTTTTCTTCTTGCACATTGTTTTTGTGTATCTGGTTAAAAAAAAAATTTGACTACAGTGATAAGTGATAATAGGTCACTGTACTTGTGATACTATTTTGCTAGTTTGCAGAAAGCAGCATCTTGGCAAAATTGGTAGTTACCTGTTTCATTTGCTTGAATTTAGCTCTCCTGTGTCTTTCATAACTGCAGGAGACACGCAGCGGTCAAGTGAAACTTTAACTATTTCTTTTACATGAGCAATGTGCTGATAATGGTCGGATACACTGATGTTCTGGGTGAAGGGGCCAGTTACTGACCTCTAAATATATTGTGTGAGGTAAATATATTCTGCTCTTATATTAAGGGACAAAACTTCCTGTTTTCATTATGGATGGTCTTATAGTGCAGCACAGATTTACTTCAACTTTTGCCATTGTCTGTGAATCAATGTCCTGGGATAGTGAACTGTGCGTTACACTGGAGGGCATGTGATAATGGGCGTACATGGGAAGGAAAAGGAAGAGTGTGTTCTGTAGGGACATCCTGTGTACTTTGAAACTGTGTAATGTAGCACCATCAACCATGTACACACCACTGCTATGCAGAACAACAACACTATACAGAGTATCCAAGAAAGAAAGTTACATCATGCAAACTATAACTGTTTTATTGGAATAAAATGAAGTCAATATTGCTGTTGAATACCTGTTGTGGTGCCTCTTCTCCCCACTCCTTCAGTCCTATTGCCCAGTGTGAGTGAGAAGAAGCCTGTTTACATTGGCATGTGGGACCGTAGGCACTGTATTTTTCAGCTGCATATTCTGGAATATGGATACTGTGTTTATAGCAAGACATATTTAGTTTATTTCAGTTATATACTCAATTTAGATGATCAAAGTGATTATTTTTTTTTAGTAATATTGTTAATAAATATTTTAAGTACAAATTTTAAGTACAAATGGCTGTATTTCATTCATAGAAAGAAGAAACCTAGCACACATCCCTTGTAGTCTTTTGCTTTTCTTTTAATTCAAGTGTTTTATATACAAGTGCTTTATATTCTAGTATAGTATAGTATATATAGTACTAGTATATAAAGCACTTGAATTAAAAGAAAAGCAAGAGACTACAACGCATATGTTTCTCCTTTATATTTGGGCTGAGAACCCATTAAGAGCACCATCCCACATTTGATGCTTCCTTTTTTGATTTTATGGATCACAGAGGGGCTAGGGTAGCCCCTCATGATCATCAGCATAATTGTAAATGTTGATTTTAAAAGGAAGGATTCCATAAATAAATAACAAATATTAGAAGATTGCCACAGTTTTAGTGCCTGCAGCTTTGAGTAAGTGTCCGTGGTTTAGTATGCTTGATTTTGATGGTAGATTTCCTTTTTTAATATAATTTTTTATGCTAGGCTTGTTTCTTATTAATGTGAGACCACATTCCTGCTCTATTGCAACTCTGCTGGTTGATGGATACACTGAGGCAATTTACCCAATTCTGTCTCTTGCACATTAGAATGGCTTCAGCTGTGTGATTCATACGGCCATATATAGAGCTATTTACCCTTTTCAAGTGGTCCTGAAAGAGGTATGACTGTTTTAAATCAAACAGCATAAGAACTGATATAGATCAGTTTAGACGTTACTGTTGTATTTATATGATATGGTGAGTTAGTGGGGCCTTCATTGGGGTCTAGTCAATGTAGGAGAGCTAGGTTTGTATATGCTTCATCTAATTATGTTGTACCAATAAAAAAAGTTATAGTAGTCTAGGCCATTTTTTTCTCCTATCCTTAGAAATGTATTGTTCTTTATACACTTTAAAGGGCCTCATGCATGGGAATTTGTTCTCCAACTTGTAGCTGTCTTGACATTGTTGCCGATGTCAAGAGACAGAGAGACACGTGCACTGATGCAAATCCGGTGAGGAATAGGACCAGCTCCATACTCCAGCACAGCGGTTTGTCATGGTGTAGACTGGAACGCAAACAGTATGTCGCCACTGAGGCCAGCAAGACCCATTCTGCTTGTATTACTACTGTACATTTTATTGAATATATTGACTAGTATGTTAGTAAAATACAATATGCTATATAACCTTATTTCTGCTGTGATGTAGAAAATTAGCCATGGGAAAGTTTATGTATAGATACCTTTAGTAATACACCATATTCCGTGTCTGAGGCCTGTTCCCACCTTCTGGATTTGATTCTTCTATGTATTTTGTTCTGAAATCTAAATCCAAATTGGACTCCCCCAGGGTCCCACCCCCCCAGTGCATATGACTGGGGTGTTTGTAACCCCACCCTTCAAGTGTGGGAAGATCTTTGTCCTTGCTGTGGAAATCTGTTGATGTATCAAAATATGAGCATGTTTATACTGCTAGTTGATACTCCATGGGACTATTCTTTGTTTATCAGGAGTGGTAGCCTGCGATTTCTGCCATGGGCTATATCAATCTTTAGTAGTAATAACATGAAAATTAAGCACGCATTTCATTAACATCTTATTATTGTGTCAATTTATAGCATTTTTCAGGAGAGATTATTTTAAGGAAATTGGTTATTTCACCAAACCCCAATGCTGCGAATATACTGATAACCACACAGATACACGCTGTGCCCTGTTTACCTCCCAGGAGTGATAAGCATGGGAATGAACAGCAGGGTATGACTGGCCAGCACCTTTTAACGCTATCCAACATTAACATCTTATGAGCTGGATTGGTTGCACAGTACACCACCTGGGGAAACTATGATTTATGTTCCATGGTAAGGATTTGTGTAATTTTGCAGTATTTGTATCTGTGTAACTCTGGACACTTCTAATTTTCTTTACTTACCGTATATACTCGAGTATAAGCTAAGTTTTTCGGCACAATTTTTATGCTGAAAATTCCCCGCTCGGCTTATACTCGGGAATATGAACATAAAAAACCTCCGAATTCGCCATTCAGATAGAAGAGGGGCTGCCCGGGCTATCTTCAAGTTTGCGCCAGGTCCGCGACAGCTCCGTGGGC
Source organism: Engystomops pustulosus (assembly GCF_040894005.1). Lineage (NCBI taxonomy): Eukaryota > Metazoa > Chordata > Amphibia > Anura > Leptodactylidae > Engystomops > Engystomops pustulosus. The sequence goes on from NC_092411.1 coordinate 113,969,429, forward strand.
AGCTTCTCTTCTTTCTTCATGCCGGTGTCAGGTCCGCGACGTACTGAGTTTACTTTTTTTTACAGGCAGGCTATTTACAAACGGGGGGGGGGGGGGGGCGCTGGCAGGCTATTTACAACAGGGGGCTGGCAGGCTATTTACAACAGGGGGCTGGCAGGCGATTTACAACAGGGGGCTGGCAGGCTATCTACTACAGGGGGCTGGCACGGTATATACTACTAGGGGCTGACTGGCTATATACTACAGGGGGCTGGCTGGCTATATACTGGGGCTGTGACCAATGCATTTCCCACCCTCGACTTATACTGGAGTCCATACGTTTTTCCAGTTTTTTGTGTTAAAATTAGGGGTCTCGGCTTATACTCGCGTATATATTTATTTTGTTACCAGCTACATCTTTTTCTATATTATCCTTTATGCTTTCCCCCTTCTCTTTGGTTTGCACTACAACAACCAATCCAGTTTTTTATATGTGGGAACTTTCATACATGGAAACGTATTTAAAATGTTGAAAGGACAACTTCTCAGTTGTTGTGTTGTGACTGGGCAGGCAATGTACCGTATTTTTCGGACTATAAGGCGCACAAAAAATCCTTTGATTTTCTCAGAAATCAAAGGTACGCCTTATAGTCCAGTGCGCCTTATACATGAACCGTACTTATAGAGAACAGCTGCCTTGAAATGTGCACAGGTCTGCCACCTGCTGGTCATTCATCCTTATAATCAGGTGTACCTTATAATTCAGTGCGCCTTATATATGAACCTAGACGTTTTAGCAGGCATTTATTGATGGTGTGCCTTATAATCCGGTGTGCCTTATAGTCTGAAAAATACTGTGTCTTATTTTATGTTTATTTGTATCCCATGACCTGTAAAGAGCTGTTGAACATGATGGTGGAATAGAAAATAAAGATTTATTTATAACGTTCATTTCCATCTTCTGCAGTGAGAATGCGGATAATCAGAAAACAAACCATAGTCATTCAATCACCGGAGGGAGGTTTAATAGAAGAGTGAGAGAGCTGAAAACAGAGCTCTGTCAAGCCCATAATGCACTTGAGGCTGATTTGCATAATTATAAAAATGATATTTTTTTCATCATAAATAGGTCAATCTACAAATGTAACAGTATGGCTGTATTCATGAGGATGCTGCTCCAAAAGCTACTGGGGAATAAATAAATATAAATAAAAGGCAAGTAATTAATTTTTGCTCTTAAAGGAAACCTACCACCACAAATCTACCTATAAAGGTAGATCGGGTGGTAGGTGAATCAATGGGACGTGAGGATAGCCCTTTTAAGGGCTAATCCTCACGTCCCCGCACTGTTTTGTAAACTTTTATTACCCTAATATGTTAATTTACTTATGCGGCTACTGGGGCGTGGAGTAGCCGCATCTGAGGTTACACGAGGCGGCTACTCCACGCCCCGGTAGCCACTTTACCCCTCCTACTCACCATGTTCGGCGCGCAGCTGCTCGTAGCTGCGCGCCCTCGTCCGCCAATCCTGCCGTCTGCGCATGCGCAGAAGAGCAGGCCTGCGCGGTCACTGCTCCGAAGCCGGGGCTGCACAGACGCGGGCCTGCTGTTCTGCGCATGCGCAGACGGCAGGATCGGCGGACGAGGGCGCGCAGCTACGAGCAGCTGCGCGCCGAACATGGTGAGTAGGAGGGGAAAAGTGGCTACCGGGGCGTGGAGTAGCCGCCTCGTGTAACCTCAGATGCGGCTACTCCACGCCCCAGTAGCCGCATAAGTAAATTAACATATTAGGGTAATAAAAGTTTACAAAACAGTGCGGGGACGTGAGGATTAGCCCTTAAAAGGGCTATCCTCACGTCCCATTGATTCACCTACCACCCGATCTACCTTTATAGGTAGATTTGTGGTGGTAGGTGTCCTTTAAATATGGTACAGGTTATTTTAGGTTGTTTACACCTTTTTTAACCTACTGAAAAGTCCAGTCTCTGGCTGGAGTGTCTCACTAGTTTGTATTTTCTCTTTTGAAAGGGATTATATTTTAACATGGAAACACCAGTTGAGAATTCAGGGATAAATCATTAAAAGAAAGACTGGAAAAGTTGTGTCTTGACAGAATCTTACACATGCCACCTTTTACTGGGAGCTGCAATGTTATATAATCCGTTTCAGAAAGAATCCAATTTTCTTGTTTTTGGGGAGGAACATGCATTTAAAAGATGTGAAGTGTAAAATCATAATGCCATGCAGTCTGATGTAATATAATTATTTACATTACTACTTCCTGAGGACCTGTGCTAAAAATAAAAGCTGTCACTCCTTGCTGGCGGTTGTAACACTGTGACCACCGTGTATTGAAGCCCAGGCTGAGTGTTACAACACAGGCGGGGAGATATGAGCAACCTGTGAAGATTTATTATTCGATCACACCATCTGTTTAATCTTACCCATTAACCCTTGATGACATTGGCTCTATGATTCCATGTGCCTGTTCTGAAATACCAGAATTGTGCAGGGATGTAATATTTCCTCTAATAAAAACTCAGAAATGAGTATAGCACGTCTCCGTTTGATTTTCTTTTAACATTTGGCAGAAATAAAGAAGTGAAGACCTAAACTATGTTCTACATACCGTAGTTTCCACATATGAAATACGTGTACCGTATCTTCTACCTTCATTTATTGGATCGAGTAACTGGTTAGATGTAGAAATGTTATTTTTCTAGCGGTTTGTTTGATAGAAGCTTGTTTACAATGCCGTGTATCGGAGTGCATCTGCCGCTGCTGCGGTTATCGAATCCACTGCCATCTGGAGCTGTTGTCCTATTAAATCATGTAGATTTTCACAGTATTTGTCACACACACTTGGTTTTTAAAATTCATTGATCATCACATATTAAATGCGCACAGAAATAGGCACATCTTGTTTCTACATTTTCCATGAACTATAAAGTAGATTGTCAGGACACCTTCTCAAACAGTCCTACCTCTAAGATTGGTGAGAGTTGCAAAGATTGGTTATACCATATATTTCTAATGGGTTAAATCTTTGAGCCCCATAAAAGAACACTTTCTCCCCTTTTTTTCATTCGGCTGAAGAACTGAATATGTCAATTGTTATGTGTCTGCCCTTAGGAGATGATGTGAGTGAAGGTAATGTATCCCTAGCCAAAAGCCTGCTGGAACAACTTGGCCATGTTAAGGGAAGTACACTCCAACTGTTCTTCAGTATGGTTATCCAACATGTTAAGGATGCAAATCCTTAGGATGCTGCTTGTCCTCTAACCTTTTGTGTGCATGCATTTTTAATGCAAAATGAGTGCTTATCATTTAATGCTGCATGTCTACTTACATAGGTAATGGGGAGCAATTTGCATCCTTTGATAAAGAGATATTATATTTTATATTAATACATATTTTATACTAATTTGTTTTGTACTAGTGCATAAACTCTTGTGAGCAGGGCCCTCATTTCTATTGCTTAATCTGCCCGTTATGATCACTATTACAGTCTATAGCTAAGAAAGAAGTGTATTTCTACATCTCTAAGGTCAAAGGCAGTTGGTTAGTTTTGACTTTAGTTGCCATTCTAACATCATCGAAGTGTCCTAAGGTGGGCTTGGAGGACAGTAACCTTCCATAACACAGGGAAACTAACCAGAGCATAAAGGGCTGGACTTTAATGGGGCTGCCACTAGATTTTACCCCATTAAACTACCTCCTATAGGGTATGAAATGTTTTTTTTTTTCCTAGACTTCAACATCTCACTATAAAAAAAAAAAAAAAAAAATCCCCTCAAGTCATGAGAAGAATCCAATTTTTCCTGAGATGAGTTCAGTTTAGAGGCTGCACGGGAAGTCTAATTTCAGATGCCTCTATCTTTAGTTCTATAGTATTAATGCTTTTGGTGTCATATTAATCTCTTGCTGCCGATGGACTTTTTCCATTTTACGTTTCCATTTCTGTTTTTCGATTCCCACCTTCAAAAATCCATAACTTTTAAAAAGTGTACTGAGCTGTATGTGAGGGCTTATTTTCTGTGTAACAATTTGTACTTCCGAGTTCCATGTCTACACTGAGAAACTGGAAAAAAAATCCAAATATTGTACGGTGAAATTGCTGGTTAAAAAAACCCCTGCAATTGTGCCATTGTCTTGTAGGTTTAGTTTTTATAGCTTTCACTGTGCACTCCAAATGAACCTCTGTTATTCTTTGGGTTGGTACAATTGCTTACAGTCGATTTGAACATTTGAGCACATTTTCCATTCACTACCAGGAATAACCATTTTTATATTTTGATAGAGTAGGCTTTTATGGATGCAGCAATACCCAAAATGTTTTTTTATTTTATTTATGCGCTTGTGAAAGGGGGTTGATTTTTAACTTCTGTTAGGTTAAGGTACTTGAACCCTATGGGTCTGATCACTTATACTACTAATATTGCAGTATATTGTCAAATTTAATGAAAAGAGGTTTCAATAGCGGACTTTCAAAGATCCTGCTATGACAGCCAAGGCTCCCTTGGTTAGGGTTCTAGCAACCGGACAGCACCCAATGACGTCACAGGTGACGCTAGGTGAATCAAAGATGACGGTGCCCATATGGCACAATGGGTGGGTGTTCTCTGTGGGTGTAAGCTGCATAGTGCAGTTAACAACTACTGTGTATGGAGCCTTTCAGATTGCATGGCATGTATGGTTCAAAGAGCTGCAAAACTGTAAATACAGACGGTTAAATAAATAGACAGAAACTGAATCATTATACACAGCTCAGATTTGCAACTATATTTTTTAACTGTCTATATTTTCTGGTTATGAAGCTCATAAGCTGCAGTTTGAAAGATGAGATTCTTAAATATGACACAAAAATAATATAAGGGTATATGACACTTCTCCTGCAGCCTCTAAACGTGACTCATCTCAGGCAAAATATGACCCTTTTCTGCTGATCTTAATAATAATAATTCCTTTATTTATATAGCGTACACAGATTATTTTAACAGCCTTAACATGAATTTGGAGATTTTTTTTTTTTTGTAGAGATGAAAAGGTGAGATTTCACATAGAGGGAATTCTAGAATGGAAAATTCATAAACTACTTGAGAGTGCTAGTAGTTTAATGTGGTGAAATCTGGAGTCTTTTTTTATATACTTGTGAACTATAAGTTTTATAACCCTTGTACAACATACAAGCTGTTGTTAAATAAAATCTACCATCAAAATCAAGCATGATAAAACAGGGATCATGCCTGTGGTAATCTTCTTATATTTGTTATCCCTGGCTTCCTTCTGAAATAAACTTTTGAAATTATGCTGATAAGCCCGAGGGCTACCCTTTTACAGACTGTTACAATGTCTCACCTCAAATGCTGAGGAATCAGGGGGAGGGGGAGAAACTGTAACAGCCTGTAAAGCCAGATCACAGAGAGGCTACAGTAGTTCCTTGGGCTCATTAGAATAATTGTACAAGTTTATTTTGGAAAGGAAGAAGGCCGTGGGTAACACATAGAAGTAGATTACCTATGGGTAAATGCTCCTGGTTTATCATGCTTAATTTTTTTGATTGTAGACTTCGAAATGGATGTATTGTTTAAGAGATTGCTCCCTGCCCATTGTCATGAAATCTTTAACATTGCCATTTCAGTTTTCTCTTGTATGATGTTTTGAATGTCTTAATTCTTTCACTGCAGTCTCAGCCAACTGTGTCAGATTGAGATAGCATGACAGATCAGAGCTTGCCTGATGAGCATAAAATATGTTCATTTTAATAGAGCAGCGTGTGCGGCTCCGGTCCTTCCTCCTTCCTTCCTTCTAGTATCATAGCAACTGAATGATGGCAGAACCGTTTGTACATTCTCCATGCTGTCAGATTGATGGCATGCCAGTCATTTGTTTTCTAGCATAAAGTACAGGCCTGGATGAATGCAGCGATCACAAACGTTTGTGTTATCATAGCATAAGACGGAACAATCTCCAGTATATTGGCAGTGTACCTTGTCTTATAGTAATGGTACATATTGTTACGCCAAGCAAGTGTTATACTGATCCCTCTGCCAGTGCTTAAGGATCCGTGCATGTCTGGCAATTACAGCTAGCTACTGTTCTTTTTGTATGCCAAAGCATTTCATACAGGAAATAGTCTTTCTAGCCGCGCTGGAAGATATACTAGAGGTAATGAAAGTTTGATTGCCGGCAGTGTTTTTACAAGGTGAAGGCTTTTATAATGATTAGCGCCTGAACCTGCTAGCCTCCCTCCCATCCAAGTCCAGCTGACAGTCAACTTCCTGCCCCCCTCCTCTTGCTATAGCTGTTTGAAAGGGAGAAGCCATATCATGTTTTTCAGCGTATCTGGTTCTTCAAGTAAACTTGGCTGTTCAAAGCACTGTGATTTGA